>NW_008240221.1:14676900-14711902 GCF_000691975.1 Corvus brachyrhynchos
GTCCTTCTGCCCGCGCAGGGAACACAAACCAACCAATGGGAACGAGGCTGAGCAGGGACAGGGAAACCCCGTGTCTGTGCCCTCAGGGCCCCTCTCCCAGGGCTACACGGCAGGGGAGGGACCCCCACAGAGTTTAGGTGGAAAATGAACTGCATATGGTTTGCTAGTCGGGATAAAGACAGATGGATTTTGGAATATACAAGTTGTTGCTATGCTCTATTAGAAATGAAGGTAGAGCATTTCAAATTGCAGCTGGCTTTATAGTTGATGTTTATTTGTAATGGCAAGACAACTGAGTGTGCAAGTAAGAAGGTTTCCATTAATGGCCTTCATAGAGAATGCTTAAGGCAGAAAACAGGAAGTGTCAATGTATCTGAACTTACGGATTTCATTAATGAAAAATTAAGCTCAGTATTAGATAGCATTTAATCAGCCTGAACTGAGATTTGGACACTGAAATCCACCTAAGGCTCAGACAGCAAAAAGTCCTATAAGCTTTTGAAGACTACCTGGTCTTTCATATAAGTTATATAGTTTATCATCCCCTGTGGAAATTTAGGTTGAATGATGATCAGAGGTCCCTTCCAACTCAAATTGTGCTGTAGTTGTATTTAGTTTGATGGTTTATAGCATACTTAGCTTCACTTCCTTAATATATGCTCAAAAATGCCTGTTCTGGAAAGTGGGCA
Source organism: Corvus brachyrhynchos (assembly GCF_000691975.1). Lineage (NCBI taxonomy): Eukaryota > Metazoa > Chordata > Aves > Passeriformes > Corvidae > Corvus > Corvus brachyrhynchos. The sequence goes on from NW_008240221.1 coordinate 14,677,590, forward strand.
TCTGTCTCCCATCTGTCTCCTACCTACAAACAGGTTTAGGAAGAGACACTTGAGTTCTGCCCCTGTATTCTAGATAAAAGTTAAATGTAGAACAGACTATTTTGTTAATAATGCCCATTTGTTTCAGAGTGCCCTCATGGAATTCTGGGAGGAGTTGCAGCCTGAACTGCAGCCAGCTGGATGGGTCTTGCATCTCAGGGATTTGGAATGCATCCACAGAATGGTGATGAGGCTCCAGGGGCTGTTAATGATTGCTCTGTTCCTTGATCCTATTGAGCTGGACCAAGCTGCCACCAGGGACAGAAGTCCTTGGTACCAAAATGAGAACCTGACTCTTCATGGCATGCGTGTTTGTGGAGAAATTACGGAATTTTGGAGTTGTGGTACCTATTCATAGGGCTCTTTTTTATCCAGCTGTGGTTTGAAAGTGAGTATACTTAGGTTTGGTAGGAGGTGGTTTGGAACCAGTTTGTACCCCCCTGCCAGAATGTTCTGAACATCTATGGTGGCATGGGTTGGGAATAGTATTATCTTACTGGTGTGGAATCATCAGAGGAAAGAAAATTATTAGAGACAAAGGATAAATTTAATGGGCTGGTGTGACACTGGAGGACAAGAGGCTACTGTGAAGAATAAAGATTTTTTTTTTTTTTGGTGGTTTAATTCTCTGTAGAGTACTGGCTCCTTCTAAAAGCTGCTCTGTTGTTGTTAACTCAAATTTCTTTTGAGATGCTACTATTTAAAAATCATTGGGTAGTGTGTTTCATAGTCAAACATACTGTAATTAATGCTTTTAGTCTGATTTGTAACAGCGTGTATTTTTCATTTAATTTTAAAAGTTTACCTTGTGCATGGTATCTCTTTTTTCCTTTTCTCTTTAAAAAACATGTTTCATTTAGTGTCTGCAGATCATTCTTCAGTGCTGACTATGTGAAATCTTACTGTGATTTGAATTGTGGCATCATAAATGAAAGTACTGAGAGGTTACCAATTCTATTTTCCTGCCTGGTCAATGTACTGCCGAGAAAGTAAAACAAATTTAACAAATATAGAAATTTAAAATGCATAGGTTTCTGAGTTGTTAACATAATTTTTGAATGTGAGTGTTCAAGTTGAGACCTTCTCTTCAGTATATTGATGTTGGAAAATGAAGAGACTGTGTGGTGACTGAATTTCCATTGACACTTTTTTTGCCATTTCTAGCAGTACTTACTTTAAACATTGAACGTTTTGCCCCTGTTATTTCAACTGTTCCTTGAAAATGGCCATTTCAAATCAATATTAAAGCTACATGTCTCATGCTGGCCTGTCACGTGATAATGTCATTTATTTTCACTTTTAAAGTTGCTGATCACAGTGGAAAATAACTTTAAATACATTTTTAGCTATTTTATTATATCTGTAGGTATTTTTACAGCTTAACTCTCTTAAGAGGTGCAAAAGAAGAAACTGATTTTCAAGTACTCTTTTATTCTTTGCTTTCAAGTACTGTTTTTTCTTTTGCTATTTATTTAAATAATAATGTTTAGCTCAGAAACGCTACTTCTGGATTTCATGTATTTGTTGATAAAAAGCATTTAAATTAGGCTTTATAACAAAGCTAGTTATTTTTGTTTCATAATAAAAACTTAGTTTAAAGATGGATTATGAATAGAGTCCATACAGATCCAAATTAAAAAATATGATAGTTACAATTTTATTTTTGTAGCTCATGGAAGAGAAAAATGTTTAGTGACTATTACAAGATAGTCAATCAGCATTAAGATGTAGCTTTTCTTTCAGTTATTTAACTGTGAATTTATATATTAATTAAATATCATAATTTAGTAAATTGTAGGGGATTATTGGAAGCTTAAAATTATTGGAAAAAAAAGGCTCCTTCTTGGAGTAACTCCTTAGAATTTCAGTGTTTAAGCAGTGTGGAATTTTCAGTGATTTGACTTCATTTAATTTATACCAGCAAAGTACCCATGAAATAATTTTTAATAAATCAAATTCAAACATGTGCTGGAACATTTGCCAAGATTATAGTGTAGTATGAACTACTGCTACCTTAGACATAATGCTAAAATTCAGAAAAGAAATTTTACATTATTTTTATTACAGTAGGAAAATATTTTTGTGGAAAATTAGTACTTAAGCAGCCTATTTTTCATTTTCTACAAATGTTGTCATGAGGAAGAGATGTAGACTCACTGATCCTTCCATCATTCACCCGTTCTCACCCTTTCTCCTCACGGAAATTGATGCCACCTTAGGTTATTCTTACAGAATTCCAAGTATTAAATGCTATTGCATGGGTACTGTGTGTCAAAAGCTGTTGATTCTGTTTCTGAAAGGAGTATAGTTACTCTAAATACTATTTTATTGGAAATATATGAAGCTGAATATCTGAAAGCACTGTTTGGGTATTAGGCTGGTTTTGTTTTGGATTCTGAGAGGCAGGATCCTTCTGTTACTCCAAATGCAACTGGACAAAAGTCACTACCTAATACATAGTCCCGTGTTCTTAACAGCAACTTAACGTGTGTTGCCTAAAAGTTATGCAGAAAGTGGCATGGTTAACTGAAATTAGAAACAAATTTAGCAAATAAAATTTTATAAAGATTCTATGGGTGCAATATCAGAAACAGGATGGACTGATGAAATAATTTTTAAAATGAGATTCTCCAGTCACAATATAGTAACAAACATTTGTTAAAGTTGTAACATTACTGAACTTAGTAAATAGTCATGTAAATTTTTCAAATCAGAAATCAAAGGACTGAAGTGACTTCAAGCAGCTGCAGCTGTTTGGGGGAGTGTCCTTCAGTGCAGCTGAGAAGCAGCACAGGAGTGTGTATGGAATAGCTGAGGAAGCAGCTCTGTTATTTTAGAGTTAATCTGAAAATAAGGTCACTTTGGAAATAATTTTATTCTTGTGCTTTAATCAGTTTTTGGGTTGTTGTTGTTGTTTTTTTTTTTTTTTTTTTTTTTTTTTTTTTTTTTTTTGGTAGGCTAGAGGTGTAAATAATATGAAATTAATAATATTTTAAGAATTAAAATAAGCATCTAATATATATAAGAAGCTCTAGTAAAAATCACTATGTGGGTCTGCATGTTTTAATATTTCTTGGGGTTGGCTATTATACTTTACATGCTTTAATGTGATGTAGTTCAAACATTATTTTCCTTCTTATTATAAAATTTTTAAAATGGCTTTTGGAATAAGAATTTTTGATACAAAGCAGAATGTCAGAACAGTGGAACCAGGACTTCTTTGAAATCGGAAGGCAATAAAGCTGCTTTTTGGGCAGTTGATTCCTCCTCTGGGGTTTCTGAGAGGCTGGGTGCTGAGAGTAGGCATTTTTAGTCTGAGCACAGTGAACTCAAACAACTTTCAGAGTAAATTGTGCACGCTGAGGTATGGGAGGAATAGTTCATTTTCCATTGTGAACTGCCAGGCAAGTCAAATTCCGAAAGAAGAATGTTATTAGTTACACGTAATTTTAAAGCAGTCTGAAAAACAGCAGCACATCTACATGATCTAGATATGGATTTGATTGTGAGCAGTGTCCTTTTCTGAACAGAATTAAACTAAGAACCTGTAATCTGTTGTAAGTTCAGCTCAAGGCAGCTTGCTAGAAGCTAAATAACATTAATGTTTTAGTTGGAGCTTGTGTAGAAGAGGTATTATTTTAAACAAAAATGAAGTCTACGGCTATCTGGTTGTGAATGTCTCTCAATTACAGTGGCGTCCGTGGATCTTGGATCTGAATGAAGATTTGGCTAGAAATTCTCCACATCCTTAGTCTGTGTTTTCCTCTGAATAAGAAACAGCATGTGTGAATTACATTTGCTATAATCCGCTCCATACAGGAGGCTAAAAATTTCTGTGAAAAATGATTATGCACAGTTGAAAACAATTTGGATTGAGGCGGATAGATGCCTTTTTAGTTTAGCTAGTTAGGAGTTAGAGGTATTTTGAGAAGTACTGCTGAGTGGCCAACATTTTAATGTTTAGCTAAACACAAACCTATGAATACGAAGTAACTCTGCCGTTGCAGACAATCACATTCCATCGGTGGTGTAACTTCCTGCATTTAACCGAACATGAAACATTATTCAGTGAAAAGGAAAAATACTGTTTTTCCTGAGTGTGCTACCCAAGCAATTAGAATGAATTGCTACTACTGTAAAGTGGGGAGTTACTGAATGAGATAATCTGTATTTAAGCTTTCCATAATACAAGCCTACGGAATAAAAACATGTTCTCTTCTGCATCAACTTAAAATATTTTTACAGTTGTACCTACCAGGTTTATGAAGAGGCTTCTCCTGCCTTCACAAAAACGGAACATTTTTGTGTGTTATGGAAATAAATTTCAGTTTAACTGCTGAAAGTGCTGCGATGCTCACAGCGTTTTGGAAGGAGTTACGAGCTCCAAAGACATATCCAGGTCCTCACTTCCCAGTTTCAGTCAAAACAAAGAAACTTTTTCCCATTGCTGCATGTATATGAAAACTACCAAATTGAAATTATGGCTGCAGGGTCTTTTTCAGGGGAAAAGATAGAGCTCAGTGAAAAATTATCTGTTTGTAAAACTTCTGAACTATGAGTAGTTTTGTAAAATGCAACAACACGAGTAACTTCCAATATATTACTGATAGACTGGAGTCAGAGTATAGTTAAGACACAAAATTAATCCTACAAAGTTAGTGCCTCATGTCCAGTTTCTTGTTCTGTAGGATATGCTCTGACTTTAATGTGGAAATTCAGTCAAGTATTATAATTAAAAACGGCATTTTCTTGGTTTATCATTTGGAACTGAGAGAAGGGACAGACTGCATCATGTAGAGGATAAGTTATATTCTGTATGCACAAAGTTTAGCTTAGTTTTATTTTAAAAATATACATTATGAATAAACTAATGGAATTATACTGTGTTCATAATGCCTATTAAAAAAGATTAAAAGAAGTGAATTTGTCTTCATTCATATGGAACCACTTAAGGGAAAGGTGAAATCCAGTTTGTATATGTCCAGTTTGGGTTGTTAGCTGAAGAGAATCCTGCAAGAAGAGAAAGCACTATTTATCTTCAGATTTTAATTCATGCAGAAATGTTCCTTCTCAGATGTTCCTTTTGAATTAAAAAGGCTAAATTGCAGCTTTGACTGCAATTATCGGTACATCTTGGCTACTGCATCAATGGAGGCTGTCATGGGTGAGAGACCACTATCTAAGAATTGGAAAATCTGTTGTGAATAAATCCTACACAAACTCCTGTAAAAGAAACGCAGAGAAAAAATATTCATCCTAGTGAAAAAATATAACTTTTGAGGTGCTTTTTCCCTGTCTCCCAGCAAATTAAAGAGGTCAAACTGCTGGCAGCTTGTAAAACAGAAACAGTTAGCCCATGGCCTCACATAAAAATGCAGCAAGTTATTGCTTATATCCCACCTTTGCATTTAAACCAAGAACTAGCTGCTGTTTGTATTTTTAAAAATAGAAGTCAGTTTACTTTGATTAAGCAATCTTGTGAGCTGCAAATATTTTTGACCCTCCCACACCTTTCCCATATATATATTTTTTTTTTGTCTTGGGTAGAAGTAATGAATCTCATGGATTGTATCTGGACTGTCAGTGGGATATAATATAATTTACTTTACTGACTGATTCCCTTCCAGACGTCTACATGGTTTGAAAACTGGATTATGGTGTTTAAGATACAAACTGTCTGCCCTTACTTGTCACAGAAAAATACTTGTCAGTTAAGCCACAAACTCATATAAATAAGACTTTGGTCTTAGAGCAACATATTTCTTAACAGATCTTTGAAAGTATGAGTTCAAAAACTCAGTTTTTGCAGAAGTTCTGAGTTATATAAGCTTTATATGCCTAATAGGAGAAAGTGGGTTTTGGGTTTTTTCAATGGTATTTGAGAAGACAAATAAGGAAAATGGGAGATGTGTTACATACTTCATTAATGAAAGAACAACTCTAGCCTAACAGAGAAGTAAGAAATGAGTAAATGTATGAGGGATTAGTTGAGTACAGCTTTTAATAATAAGCAACATCGTTCCTGGTATTTAATCGAAGTAGAGTTTACTTAACATGTACTACATTAAAGCTGTGACTTTTCAATAATATAAAATACTGTCATACCTTATCTAGGAATTTCTCTAAGTGTTTCATAAAACCAGACAGAAATATTACAGTTAAGTGATTGCATGTCTTTATCACTCTTCTCTTTTATTTTTAAATACTAACTTCTATTTGATTAGAAGTGATCTATACCTTCACATTGCATTAGGCATTAAATATGCCCTGCAATTTCTACCAGCCTCAAGGAAGCAAAAAAACCAGTTTGCTGACCATACCAACATTTTAACAAAATACTTATTTCAGAGTGTTTCTGCTACTGCATTTATTCCATGTCTCCATGGCACTCCTTCCTGTGTGGCAGAAAGATGCCTATGATTAAAAACCCAAAATAATCAGTCAAACGTTAGTTTTGCTTCATCCTGTGAAATATTCCTTGTCATTCACATTGGATACTCCAGCATGTTTTTACTGACCTATAAAGTACGTGATTCAACCTCACTTAGGACATTTTTTGTGTTTCTTAAATGATCTAAACCAGCAGAAATACTTCCATTTGTTAATCTAAATAACCCAGCCATAGTGTCAGGAAAACTTGGATCAGCACTGTTGCCTGCATTAAGGTTCCTTGACCTGCTGTGGGTCCTCTGGTTCAGTAGCTCTGCCACACTCCAACCATTTTCATTGGTATTTCCCATATGAAGAGATGTCCTGAATAACAGCTGGTTACATCCACAGCTGGGCTGTGGAATGCTCAGTATTGGATCTCTACAGAGAACTCTTGAGCTTGGGGCTCTTGGGATGTTGAAAGTTTTTCTGGCAGCTCAGAGAATCTGTAGGTGACACCTCTTGGTGCCCCAGGACCAGGGAGGGAGATTAAAATGGTTACCTTGATTAAAACAAAGATAATATTAAAAGAAAGTGAGGCAAGGCATCTGCTGTATGAGGAACGGGACTGTGTTAAAGCAAAGACCATATATTAAGTTGCTGGACCAAAAGAGATTGTTTGCAGCAGAACATTTCCCTCCATGACATGAGGGAATAACCCAGGATTTTGGTTTAACCCTGGATTCTTACAATTTTTTTGCTGTAAGTGATTATTCGAAAGCTGGAGAGTACATGGAAGCAGTGAGGCATGGATTGGTGGGGCAAGGACCACGCTTTGGTGGATGAGGGAGGTGAAACCGAGATGGGAAGACAATGGCATGGCCCCAGGGCCTTGTTGGCCAGCTGGGACAGAGAGCATTGACAGAGGAGAAAATACACGTCATCTTAAGACAAGCAGCCTATCTTCAGACTGACATTTCCAAAGTTATGAATGCAGGCTTTCGTGACTCTAAATGTTGTTTAATGCAGTTTTTCTGTGTTGTTTTATTTGTTTGTGTTGTGGTAGTGCCCAAAGAGCCCAGTCATGGTCACAGTGGCTTTATGCAGATGGGAAGACAGACCCTGTTCCACAAGGTTTGGACCCTAAGCCCTGGCATGGACCAAATGTTACGTGCGAAAGTAGTTCCTTTTTGAGAAGAGGGTGGGTGAACTTGCATGGCTCAAATTGAGCAAAATCTGACGAATTAGCAGGGGTTTGTCCCTAAGAACGAGCTGAACTTCAATCCTGGGAGCTGTGCCAGTAAATTCTAACGGGCTTCTCCTTGTTTGCTGTTACAGACCTGTGGTGGCTTTGAAGGACTGGAGCCCAAATTGTTCTGCATCCGAATTTGCTAGTGAAGAAGAGCTTTTTCATTTTTAGGATAGCATCTTGTTAAAATTAGGAAATACATGCCTGCTGCCTGTTGTTAGTGGCAGTGCTGTTTCCTGTCATACATCACTAATACCGGGACTGCACGTTCGAGTGCATCAAATTAAGGAAATAATTTATTATGTAGAAGTTGCGGCGATGTTCAGCACCAAAGATGCAACGTATGAATTTCATTTATTCAGTCTTTTCACATTTAGCTGCAGAACTGTCCTGCTGCATCCCAAAAATCTGCTCAGGAAATTTTGAAAAGTGTTCAAGGAAAACTATACAGCTTACTTTCTTAAACTGTAAATATTGCTGACAGATATTGCATCCGGAGAAAGGACCAATTCCTGGCTTTAAGCAGGCATATTGCTGGAAGCCAAATGTCTGATGATTGCTATGCAAATTAAGATTTTTCTTGACTTTTTTTTATTGTTTAGGGTGATTTGAAGGAAGTAATTGAATTAAATATTTTTCTTCTTTAAAAGAAAAAAAAAATCAAACAATACTTCAGCTTAAAAAAAATGTATGTTTTTCGTTAAGAAAACCCCCTAGAAAATGGACTGCAACAGCCAATAGTTGCACTGGTTCTACACCATATTTTCTCCCCAGCTTTCCACTAAGAAATAAGGCAGACTTGGAACGTTTTCTTCATTTTGTGATACTTCCAGTGGCATCCCACTTCTTTACTCTTCTGCTATGTTATTTCTTCTAAATAATATTTTTACAGTTAAGATAAAGATTTGGTGCTTGCTATGTACATGCTAATATTGTTTTGTGTGAGTTGTATAAATTTTTGCACACTGCAGATTGAGTGTATAATTTATTTAAATACAGCTTGTAGGCTAAAACATTTCCTTGTTCAGTACATTATGGTTAGAAACATCAAACATCTTCTCTGGGTTCTGTGGGCTTAGGTCGTATCTTTTACTATCTCAAATATTTTTTTATAACGTACAAGGTTGTGGTTTACAAATGCAATTCCTCCTTTAAACTCATATTAACAGATGAGTAAACCATTGATTCTGTGTTAAGCTTATTTTTTGTGTACCTTAGCCCTGAAGATGACCTTCAAGGAAACCATTTATTTAAATATTATTCTTAATGTAAGTGCAAAAGGCACTTAAATTCAGAACAGGTTGATATTAGTAAGCTGGATGGAGTGCTGCTTTAAAAAGAAATTAAATGATTGCTTTATATAAATGCAGTCAAACTTATTAGTTTGACTCTTGCCATTATTATTAGTACTCTTGCCATTATTTGCATCTCTCAAATAATTTTTTTTCCTTTAAAGTCTGTGCATAATTTTGCAAAACGCTTTTGGGTGTCAGGTGCAGTTAACCACATCACAGTATTCCAGTTCTATATTTACAGCAGGAATTTTCCTAGTTAAAATTATACTTTGCAAACAGTTTAAATTTTAAACTAATATTTTTCTTCTAATGAGCAGTTGGGAAAGTTTTCCATCACAAAGCATAATATCCAATGAAAAATACCTGTGTAACACAATGTTTCAAGAAAAGCAATTGCCAAGTGTCCCTGCTGCTCCCCTGAAGCAAAGAAATTGCTAATACTACAGATAATTCTATAGAAATGTAGTGTGATGTGCACATCAGCTTATTCTTAGTTAATTAAGAAAAGATTCTGTAATTTATTTTTATTTATACAGTACATAATTTTTGTTTGAAAATATTAGATAGCTTTAAAAAAAAAAGCTAGCCTTCATAGATCAACACTAAAAAATAAAATAGAACATGTAAGGCCCTCTTGATATAAAATATCTTCAGGTTAGGCTAAATAGCAGCGATAAATGCCAATTGGTGATGTAATTTTAAATTGATTTAAACCAAGAGTACAAAATTGCTGTGGTGCCTTCTCAAAATAAGGGTTGTGACCTGTCCCCGTGGCTGCAGCCAGGAGCCTTCAGAGGCTCATTATCCCAATTTCACTGTTGTTCCCTCATGAGCCTTCAGCTCCAAGCCTGCGAATTCTTACTTGTGTCACATAGCAGTGGGAAATTCTGTACAAGAGCACTTTTACCCATTTCCAGGTTTTTTGGGGCTGAAAAAAATTATTCCGGGTCTGCTTTAATCACAGTATCCTACTGACTGTCAGAAACATGCAGTATTTCCTGTCTAGTAAATTGGAAAGAGGAATTATTACCAAGTCAACAGCAAAAATATATCTAAGAGAGTATTTAACATGTAGTTTTCGTCTAGTGTGTCATGGCCTGTTGGACAAATTTTTATTTCCTAACCTGGCTGGGACTGTCGTATTTCTAGCTTGTTTTTTTGTATGATGTACATAACAAAATTGTGCAAATATGTACATATATGTCTGTGATTCACTCAGGGTTATTAGGAAATACACAAAATGTCCAGTCAGGGAAAAATTCAGAACGACATGGAACTGATTTAAAAACAAATATATAATAAGTAAATACAAATGGGTAGAAGTTTTACATATAAATATATAAAAGTAAATATATGCCCATACTGCCTCCAAACTGCAAATTGTGTGGTTAATAAAGCTTGTAGTATGTTACCTCTGTACCAAAAGAAATTCATCCCAAACTGAGTTGTATATATCCCAAAACAAGTTGTATTTAGTTTTAGCTTATGTTTTTGGATGCAAGGGAAAGAAAAGATAAAATATTTTTTCTCTCCATCCTTTATCCTTTTGTAAAACATACACACTTAAATTTTTTTTTTGATGTGAACTCATGGATTGCTGATATTATTATTATTATTATTATTATTATTATTATTATATTTTTAAGCCTGTTGCATCGGAAAGGTTCAGGTTTCTAATGTTAAGCCACTGATAGAAACAGTCTATTGCTGTGGATGATATTTGATCAAAAGGAGCTATTACCTGTTTCTACTTTTAGTTGCATTTATGTCAGGATAAAATAGTTCACAAATACCACTTGACATAGGTATTTTTCTTAGTGAGCTCACTTGAATTTACACAGGCCAGGGCTGGAATCTCAGCCCTAGTGACTTTAAACTCCCATCAAATTCCGTGGGATTCAGAATTCTTTCAAGAAGTGTACTTCAGGCGAAAAAATATTGACATTTCCTTCAGGTTTCCAGACTTTTGATGTTCATTTAAAAAAAGTGTAATCACATTTGCTAACATATCTACTGTTACCTTTACCTAGGTGATACTTTGTCATTATGTGCTGTGTTTCTTGAAAGAAATCCATGTAAAAAATAGGATATTATTGGACTACTTTAGCTTTTAATAGGAGTGTGTGCATAAAGCTTCAAATCTGCAAAAGTAGAATTGTGAAGGGTTGGATTATTTTGAAATGACCTGTGAAAATAGGGGGTGGGAAAGAATAATTTGGACATCTCATTTGCTGATTGCCATTAAAATAGTTTTGTCCAAAGGTAAAGTGCCTTAGAGTATTTGAAATGAAACACACTAATGCAAGAGGATATCTAAGGTGAAAGATGTTTGTGTAATGCTAAACATAACCAAAGAAGCTGTGGTTTGAGCAAAGGTACCATGCTCTATTTTATCAAGTGCCAGAAATTGCATAATGAAAGTCTTTCAGTTAAAAAAAAAATATAAGTAAAGAAAACACAAAAATGCCACCCAGCTGGTAGAGATCTTCCTAATTTTTACCTGATTGTATTTCTGAAGAAATATGGCAGGGCCCTCGTAAATTTTCAACATGAACTGCATTTTTGTTGCCAATTTCCATATCCTTTTAAAAGTGCTGAAGCGTGCATTTGCTATTTATGTTTGCAGTAGACTGAGTACACTTTTACTATTTGTGGTTTCAGAAATTGGAAACAACCAAACAGTGGTGCTATGGTCTAAAAAAATAAATTTTAAACAGCTGTGGGACAGTATTTTTAGAATGGTAGGAGTCCTTCTGAAGACAGACTGGTAACTGTGTCTCTGTGCACAGGAGAGCTGCAGAGGGGGTGGCGAAATCCGAATTGTGTTCACTTCACACCTTTGGCTGCATTGTGTGGGATAATCAGACTCTCGGACAAACAGAGTTCCTTGCAGGGATAACCTCATCCCTGTATTTTTATGCTACTCCTATGGATATTTGAGTGACTTTAAACAGTTCTTGAATCATATTGTGTGTATCCAGTTAACTATTCCTTAGAAATGTTATACAAGATAAGATTATAGTTAGTTATCTATCTGTAGAGGTAATAAAAGGTTGTAGAAGCTAGAAAATCAGTGTTTTAATTCTTGTTAAAATTGGCATGCCAGTTCTATTTGTTCCCTAAAATGTATCCTGTATAGTGAATTATTTATCCAACTATAGCAATGTTTAATACTTTTAGTAATTTGATTAAAATAGATACGTGTAATTTCTTTGCCACTTGAATGGTGGATGTGGTCCTGCCACAGATGATACTAAGCTGCTCTTTGAATATAGTGCTCTGAAAACAACTGGTCATTCCTGTTTTTGTTAGTTTACAAAAAAAACCTTTTAATATTTTTCTATTGCAACATTTCAGAAATAGCAGAAGTTTTGCTTTTACTCAACCCAAGTAATTAATTAAATTACATAAGTAGGTTAGATTATAAACATGGAAAGGGTCCAAAATGGTCACATGGTTTAACCCTCTGTATAAGTGTGTCCTTGTAATGTGGCAGCTCCTTTGTGGAGGGTGATGAATTTGGTAACTTAAATGATAATGTGTACCATGGTTTACTAATTTACTTCATTGCTACTTTTGATTTTAGCTGCAGCCAGTTGTTGATCCTAGAGCTTTTGATCTAGTCTTTCATTGATGTTAAGTGTAATTACTTAATATAAGTTTAAAATCAAAGGAATTCTGACTTACAACAGGTTTTTAAAGTTCAACTCTTTCTAGAGCTCAGATTATAACTATGTAACTATTTTGAATGTTGCAAAATCTTTGTCCAAAGAACAGAAGAAGTACAGTTATGCTTCCAATCTCAGCAATATGATTGAGTTCTGTTCCTGTCATTGTGCTGTCCTGGGTTCTGGGAGCACTTTGTGCCCTCATCTTGAAGCCTCATGCATTATTTACTTTTTTGTTTGTAGTCCTGAGTCATGTAGAGCTGTTGGCTTTTGGATCCAACCTTCCTGCTTTGATTTCAGGTGACTATCATAGGATGGTTTGGGTTGAAAGAGACCTTAGAGATCATTTTGTCCAACCCTCTACCATGGGTAGGGACACCTTCCACTGGACCAGGCTGCTCCAAGCCCCATCCAGCCTGGCCTTGGACACTCCCAGGGGTGGATATTTGCATTTTGATGTGAGTTCTACTTAAATAATTTATCTGAACATGTGATCTTTTTGTTGTGCTTTGGGATCCACCAGTAAATATTATCTGTAGTAGTTTTTGCAGCATAATTATATTTAATTATACATATAGCAAGTAGTGATTGTGTTGCAATGGCCATGTGCATGGTTACACTCAGTCAAGAATAAAATTAATACGACAGTTATTCTCTGAGGTTGTGAATTACCTTACTGTAACAAAGTACAAAATACTGTAATTTAAAAAAATAAATATATGCCCTTATTTTTAAATGTGCAGGTCAATTTAATATTAGTTTCAAATTCAGACTATGAATGGCACTTCATCTCAGGTCCAGGAAATACACTGTGTGTTTGATGACTATTTGCTGTCCGTACAAGATGAAAGGATCTGTTAATTTTTTTTACTTTTTCTATTTAGGAAGTAGAGGAAGATACAGTACTCCCTCATTTGAGTTACAGCCCTTTGATGAAATTACTTTTCTGAAAAGTTTCCCTGAGTACTTCCTTGAAGGAAACAACTCTATGTTCAAAAGTGTTTTAAGTAGAAAGGGATAAACGGTGAGTAAGGTTAGGTAGTGTTTTGCTTCCATCATAGTTTTCTTACCCACATCACTGCTAAACACTGATAAAATAGTATTTCTTTCTACATGGCCTTCAGACAGTGCATGTATTTTTTGCATCTTCTCCCTATTGAAGAACTCTTCTGCCAAAAATAGTATTTTAGACATAAGCTTGAGAGTTTTGTGTTAAATTTGATTTTTTTAATGAACCTTCTGATTCAGGTGCATTAAATCCTTATTGTTGTCCCCAAATTATTAAAATTAAAAAAGCCTTCAGTTTTTTAAAATATGTGTTACCTATCACAAGATAATCTATGTATGTATGTATATCTATGCGAATACATATATGCATGCTACTGAGATGTAAATAATTTTAAATGGAAGGTGTTGTAACAGTACATTAGAAATAAAATGTAAGGAATGTTTTAATTAAAAAAGGATATAAATTATTCACACATAGAAATTAAATAATAAAAAGGCTCCATAAAACTTTCTTGATAGTAGTTAGTATCAAAAATGGTTTTCCAGAAAAATAAAAACCATATTTAGTATCAAGTAGATATTTCGTGTACCAGCCTTAGAGCTGGTTTTGACAAAATGTTTTGCTGCCTTTTCACAAAGTTGTGTTAATGCAATTTTCATGACCTTTTAGATAGTCGAATATAAAAATATAGATTTTGAGGAGATTAATTTTAGAACAGCTGTGTTTTGGCTGCTCTTTGAATTATGTTAATTTGTACTCAGACTTGAATGCCAAAATCCAGACATTCTTGAATTCTGTGGACTGACAACTCAAGTTGGATCTTGAGTTAAAAACATCTTCTAAAAATGGCAATGCTCCTCCTGTCTGAAAGGAATAGCTGTTAATTGATACTTTAAGAAAATAATTCTAACTGTATTTTTCAGTAAAATGGTATAGGCCCCAGTTTAGAAAAAAAAAATTAAATTGAATGTACTTAAATATAATAAAACAAAATTTTCTGTTGATACGGCATTAAATGTTATGCTCTACTTGACAAGGTTTGATTCATCTTTTACTCTGTGAAAATCTGATTGTTTTATCATGTCACTGCTTCAAAAGAAAGATTTACACTAACTCAGCAGAAATTCAAGTACTGTTTACATAATACATTCTCTACTCCTAATTAAAATTGCCAATTAGTTGCATAGCTCATATTTAGATTTCTGTCAGAGAAAATTGGTATCTTAATAGGATGCGTATATTTTAGATTAATGTGTGAGTATCAGTCATTATTCAAGGTAATGCTTATGACAAACGGATTTTATCCCATAGTTACAGATGAGGCAGAACTTCAGCAGTTTGCCAAATGTATGACAGCGACCCTTTACTTGGATTAGGTGTTAAAATTTGACTCCCTGTGTTTGCCAATGAGATGTTATGATCCTGTATCTCAGCTCATCTGCTTTGGTCTGGGTCTGCCTTCAGCTGAAGCACAAAGCTGACCCCTACTTCTCTCTTTGTAAAGATCAGCGTTGTTGCAGTGACTGAAAATTGATCATCCCGTAATATGTTATATTCACATGATTTTCAGTATTGAAGCAAACCTTATCCTAAATCCTGGTTTCTGTCCCAAGACATCTAGTTAATTGTTTCTCTTTGAGAGAATCTTAAGTTTGGATCTAACAAGTCATGGTGATCTCAAAGTGGACCTTGTTTGTGCATGTGTTCTGTGATCTGTGGTATGACTTTTGTCCTATTCAAATGGGCACGTTTGGAAATGTGTTTATTCTTGGCACAATCTGATGAATGCTGATCTGTAGGTGAGTTAGTCACAATTTTTTAAGGTTTTTTAAGGGCCCTATGTTGGTCCCTACTCATTAAATACAAAATATTCTATGAAGTCAATAAACTTATCTCTAAATTCTGAAAGGTATTTAAGAATCATTTTAATCTTGCATCTTAGACAGGGTCTCAGCTTTAGGACCTCAGTTAGATACACCATCGTTTCTTCTGGAAGGAGTGCTGTTTTCTTTGGTCCAGAGGACTTCCTCTTTAAATTTCTGAGCTTTGACCAGTTAAAATGTCTTTGTGTGGTCTGATGCCTGAGGGTTTGGGAAAAAAAAAGAAAAAAAAGGCTTTGCCCTTTTTTTTTTTTTTTTTCATAGAAATAACAACTGCAGACATCCCTTTTCCATTCCCATCTTTTTAGTTACTTGTAATTTTTAGCCAGATACTTGGTCATAAATGGGAATTTCAGGATCGTTTTTCATAGCAAGCAATTCTTCGTGGCTTAAATAAGTATGATAAAAGCAAAAATGAGAGAAACTTTTAAAGCAGAGCAGTGTTTCTATAGATACATCAGAGCCTTGTTTTAACATTTGAGACCAAATTGTAATTTGATTTGTGATTAGATTAGGTGGGATATGGTCCTGTCTTCCTCAGTTCTAAAAGGCAAATGAACCAACCTCCTTGCCTAGCTCTCTCTTCTCCGAACACTCCAAACATCTCACTGGTGAACACCCCTGAGCACAGCTTGTCGTTTGGTACTGGAGTGCAGGAGCAGAAATCATGGAATCATTTAGCTTGGAAAAAACCTTTAAATCCCCAAGTCCAGCCTCTAACCCAGCACTGCCAACTTTGTCACTAATGTCCCCAAGTGCCTTGTGCAGGCTCCTGACCCTGCCCCCACTTCCCATGGTGATCAGGCCACAGCCTTACACAAGCGGTAATTGATGCGCTGAGATAATTAGGTAGTGACAGAAGACAAGATGGTATTTTCAGCATTGCTGGTGATTATTGATGTAATTTTGAGTAGATCTCTCAGCTGTGCTTGTCACAGTTTGCCTATATCTCTAAAGTAAGCTTACATGTATATGAAAAAAATTACAAGGTGTGTGACACTCATGGTTTATTACTTACAGAAAACATCAAAGTGTGATTAAGGGACATAATTATTTACTTTTATTATTGAATGTTGAAATTCTTTCATGCAGGATGGTTGTAACTAAGGTTTTCCATTCTGGTGGGGTGTGCTAGGAGGTGGAGATTATGCAGCTACACTGTCTTGCTAATGGCAACTATGATCACTGACATATTTTAATCATGCGAAGGAGACAGGGTAGCACTTGGAAAGGTGCAAATATTGGGTCTTGCTCTGGATCTCTGAGAAGATCTCTATGGCAACAGATACTGCTGGGCACTAGAGCTGACAAGATGGGAATCCATTTTATCTGCTTTGTAGCAGTGATGGTTTTAACCAGAATGTTATTGAGGGTGAAAAATAAGAAAAGAATGGTTACATAGCAGTAGTGTAGAAGGAGTCTTGAGAATTGTTTGTGATTTTATACTGAATTTAGGGTTTTTCTGCATCCCCTGATAGCCTTACTAATGAGTCACATGGCCCATTTCCAAAACGGAAATAAATTAGGTGACTTGAGTGATCATTGAGTACTTACAGAGATTGATTTAGGTGAAGCAGCGTTTGTATGGAGAGGTGATTTATTATAGAAACATAGCTGGTTACAAGTGAGAAGCTTTTGAGTGTTTAAGTTCTTCTTCAGGCCTTCTCTGGGTGATGAGACATGATGAGTGATGCAGGTTATGGGCTGAAGATAAAGGTCTCCTTGAAGAACTGTTCTGAGTTTATCAGTCTGGGATCAGGCACGTGAACAAGAAATTTCTATTCTTCTTTTCTCCCTTTCTTCCTCTAAAAATTTTGGTGCTCTAATATTTTTCATTCCTTCAGGCTGCAGCAATCTTTATGGATCCGCATCTACAAGAGGAACCTCTAAAAAATCGTTACCATAAACTATTATGAAAAGTTGCTCCAAATCTACATCTCTGAACTTCTAAATTTCACGGGCTCTTTAGGGCAGCTCTCAGAGCTGAGGCTCCTGTGCTGCTCTGGTTGTGGTTGTGTGCCTGGAACAGCTCACCAGCACTTTCTTTATGACCCTCCCCTAAGACTGTGGCTTTGCTTCCTACCCTGCCACCATTCCAATTTGTGCTGCTTTCCCTGCTCAGGAGGAGTTCTGCTTTCACAGCAGCGATTTGGTCCAGATACGGAAATGGATCTGAGATGGCTGATGTGTGGGAGCTTCAACAGAGTCATTTGTTGCCACCCTTGCAGCAATGAGAACCAATAAGGATGGTTGTGGACAAGCTGGGAAATTTTGTATTTTGTTGCATATGGGCATTTGATCAGGAAAGTAACCTCAAGCAATATTTTGTATTTTTATGTTTTTTTATGATTATACCTCTACTAGAATTTATTTAATTAATACTTCTAGTATCTGTGAGATTTTATGAAAATGCAGTTCAAAACTTGACTCCTTGGAAGTCTTGCAATGACTTCTGAAATAGTCCAGGGAAAAACTTGCTTTGCTGGCCAGAGATCAGCAGCCTTAGTAACTGTTGCTTTAAAACACATTAACAGAGGAAGAACAGGGAGATTAGCACTAAACGGGGCACAAATAACAGTTTTATCTTTGTAAGGATTGCCCTGCTTAGGTAAAGTTTAATACAAAAGTGTTGCCACTTTGAAATTTGGAATGGTCACCCACTGCTGGGGATAGACAGAGTCATTTCCAGGCAACCACTGCACCACCAAGAGTACATCAGCACATCTCTGTAAGTATGGGTTTGCTTTGGTTGATGACACAGGTTCTTGATGAAAGAGTTTACTTAGAGAAGAAAGTGTCACTTCAAAGAAAAAATATAAATACATTTAAAATACATTTAAATTTAAATATACAGTGAGATGAAAATGTACAGAGATGGTGGATCTAAAACATGGATCTAAAACAACAGCATTGAAAAAAGATAATTCTTGAAGCTGGGGGCAGACACTGTTTTTGAGGAATACAAAAATGTCACCTCTGTAGTAAATCACACCTATGATATCACTCCCAAACTTCACTGCTCACCATTATGATTTATTTTTATATCTTCTGTTTACAAAAAAGTACACAGATTATTGATTGGTTTTTAGAACCTTAATGGCTCTCTGTGTTCTTTAAAATAGTGTCTTCATCAGAAAAGGAAATTGAATCTGACTTTCAGTCAACCTTTTTACTGCATTTTGTATGTGAACTTTTCCACTGAGGGTGCTCAAGTATTGGAGATGGTATAGAACCTCCCCCTTTGATTTGTGAACCTGTGATATTTATTAAGTAGGAGTTTGCAATTAAGGAGTTTATAAGATGCAACTGCGTGGGAGGAGTGAATTGCCCTGTGTCAGTGCTGGTGTCTCTCACGGGCAGCAGTGCAATGTGTGCAGTTCTATTGCCAGTGATCAACTGCGAGGAGTCTGATGAGCTCTTCTGTTCCTGTGAGCAATTATCCATCAAAAACTCTTTTGCTGAAAACAGGAGTGTGAAAAAGGCCACTAAAAATCTTATTGGTTCTGCATGGTGTATGTTTGGCAAAAGAAAAATATTCTGGAAAATGGATATTATTTGCAGTTTATTTTGTTTTCCTTATTTTTACATGGTTGTTAAAAAAAAAATCATTTAATTTTACAGTACTTATACTATTGCTCACCTTTAATAAGTGATTTCCTTATTAAAAAAATGCAATTGAAATATTAGATACAATCATTACTATTTCCTATTAATTTTTTTAAAGAAGGGAAATTATTTTCAGTACATAACCTTTTCAGTAAGAGATGGTAGCTGCCAAGACTTGTGAATTAAAAAAAAAACCCTCTCTATAATGACAGACAGGCAATATAAAAATAAGAATAGTAGCATCATTTAGAAACTGCAGAATTCATAATAGTTCACTCATAAGCTGGTTTAGTTGAAATAATACTGAAATCCTGTGCAGTATACTTCGAACTTTGGAAATTTGTGAAAATCAAACAATTAAATGTAGGATTAGGGTTTGTAATAAAGACACAAATTTGGCTTGGTTTTCTACACCAGCATTTCCATAGCCTCGGTGCTGAAAAGGAATCAATTATTTTATCAGTAGTTGTTTTTCAGATAATTTATCTTTTTCAGATAATTTTCAACCTCTCAGTTGACTTCTAAGAAATGCTGAAATCCCCTCTTCCCCAGGGAAGAAGAAGCACGACGCAGAAAGGCCCAAAAAGCTGTTCATTACTGAAGCTAAATTACAGGCAACAGGAAAACCCACCATAATTCACTTACATATGCAAAAAGTTTTGTTTTCACCACCTAAAATAATATTTTTAGTTTCCAGTTCTGCTATGCTCTGCAAAACCCACCAATTTTGCTCTCATCTATTTTGTAGAAATGCTTTACATCAAGACTTATGTTTATAGAAATCTTATTTTAGAGTAGATTGAAAGTGCATACTTGGATATGTGAATTTGCTCTCCTTTTGTTCATTTGGCTTAGAACATTTGTCCTATGCTGCAAATGTAAAATTAATAAATTTTAAGTATACCAAGAACTGAATTTATGCTAACCGGGTCATTCCTGGTAAGGGAAGCAAAGCTTAGCACAGGGATAAGTAACTAACAGGCCTATACAGTTTATTATTTAAAAGTAAAACCACAGACAAACAAATCTTCATATTTATTTAGATTTAGCTGCAACATTTTTAGCATCAAATAGTTGGGGTTTTTTACGTGCAGCTTTTCAAATTAATTTCTACAAGTATTTCCAATTCCTAGTAAGTTCTGATTTTCAAGCTCAAATGAATGTTCTTCCAAACCTTCAGTTTAAAAAGAAAATTTTTAAAAATTAGGCTGGATAGGAACTGATAGATGTAATTTCTAGTGTGTACTTCTGCCAAGGAGAAGTCTCAATCTTGAAAGATTTTACAGCTTCTCTGAAGGCAAATATAAAAGTGAAAGGCCTATAGAGGCCAAGTAAGAAAGTTACTTGATAACATGAAACAAATCAATGCATTTAATTGTTGTTATTATTAAATTATTATTTGCTCTCTGACCCAAAAGACCTAAGTAAAATAAAATTCAACTTTCTTTGATTTCCTGAATGGTTTGGAAACTGATTCTTTGACTGTGTAACAAAGCGTGACACTTTGCCACGTTTTGTTTTTGCAAGGAAGTTAACAAAATACTATGTATTTTTCAGTAAAATGTGTGAGAGCTGACAGAATTTGCCACCTTGAAAACTATTTTTGGCAACTTCTGTTTATAGCCTTTGAAATAAGAACTAATAACATACTTTATTTACAAAAGTTCTTCAATCAAGACAATTAATAGCAGATGTCTTGCTACGTACTTGCCCTGTGCATTAGTGACTGAAGGAAGATACAATTCTACCTGTTTATAGCAGGGATTTTAATTTTTTTGTCTTCTTAGGAGCAAGGAAGTAAATTCAGAAGTTACAGAACAGTTAAAAATCAGCAACTTCAGTAGCAGACAAGTTTAACTTTGCAGAAGATTATGTGATGTCATTTTTCAAGCTAGGTATGAAGAATAATTTATAATCACTCATTAGTGCTCCTAATAGTAAACTTCACTGACAGATGAAAGGATGGAAGGCGATTTCATTGGTATTTCCCTTTTTAAATACCCTTTTATCATTCATGGACACTCGAAGTCATCTTGTCCCTTAGCTGTGTGAGCAGAATTTCATGACAAGAATAAAAGATCATCTCATTCCAACCCCCTGCCAGGCAGGGACACCTTCAACTATCCCAAGTTGCTCCAATCCCCATCCAAGCTGACCTTGGACATTTTCAGGGATGGGACATCCACAGCTTCTCTGGGCCACCTGTGCCAGGGCCTCACCACCCTCACAGGGAAGAATTTCTCCTTCATATCTAATGTAAACCGTCTCTCTTTCAGTTTGAAGCCATTCCCCCTTGTCCTATCACTCCAGGCCCTTGTCCAAAGTCTCTCCCCAGCTTTCTTGGAGCCCCTTTAGGCACTGAAAGATGCTCTAAGGTCACAATGGATATTTTTCTCTCCATGCCGAACAATCCAAACTCTCTCAGCCTGTCATAATAGGAGAGGGGTTCCATCCCTTCATTCCTCTTCATGGCCTTCTCTGGCCTTACTCCAGAGCGTCATTGAGTTTTAAGAATGTGTAGAGATTGAGAAGTGACACTATGAAGTGATCATTTGTCTTAATTGAATCTATGGTGAAGCAGAGTAGGCGAAACTTGTGCTTTTACCTCCCTTGACAGTTGCCCTTTTCAAATTTGATAGTGAGGGCTGCGGAAGGAGCTGCTCATTTTTTTGCATTGCCATTGTTGTAGGAAAGGCCAGGAAGGATGTAGTAATTTTATTATTTAAAAACACTATCCAAATTTTGAGGATATCCACCTGACATTGGTGAATTTAAAGCACTTTGTCACCCTTGTGAAAAGTTCTCCCAGGTGCCTGCCAGCCTGCGGCTTAGGATGTGGGATATGAGGCAGGGGAAGCAGGCAGGGTATGCAAAATGGGCAGGCGCTGGGGCTGCCTGTTGTCACCCTGTGGTCCTTGCATACATTTTGAGTGAGTGACCTCTGTGTCATCCTCCGGTGACATGGCAACTCAATATTGTCAGTGCTGTTGGTGGCCAAAAGTAAATTTTCTAGGCCAGGTTATAAGAGAAAGTGTAAAGCCTTGGTTTTGATGCATTTCTAGAGGTCTTTCATCAGATTTTGTCTTATGACAAAAGGTATGAACAAGAGGTATGAACCTCTTGGTTTTGGTGCTTTTTCTTTCAAATATGAGGTAGTTGTCTCTCAACAGTCTCTCATTAACAATTAATGAGTAGTAACTGTTGTATTACAAATGGAATATGCTTCTTCAACATCTTCAAATAGCTTCTACTAAAATTTTAGTAATTTTTTTTCCAGAATACAAGATAATATAGGGCAAATTTTTTTGTAGATATCTAGTCACTTGCCATTTCAGCAGTTTGACATTTGAAGGCAGTTTTATTCTGATCACTCTGTTCCTCAGTGGTTACTCTTTACTGAAGTGTTTGAGTGAAAGAACTTGAATGTATTAAGGAAAAGACTGCTCTTTGTCCTCTTCAGGATGTAAACCTCTTAATGATCCTAAAAAGGTTTTGAGCATTTGTAGTGCCATGTACATGGGATTTTTTCACCATATGCCATGATTTGTGGAGTAGATGCTTAAGAAAACAGTCAAATTTCTGAACAGTGTTTAAAGTGAAAAGGGAGGAAGGTTGAAATATGAATGGAAAAGGAAAAAGGAAGATGATGAGTTTTGCATTGCCTGAGAGCTGATTTTGAAAAGTTTCATCCGTGCAGGCAGTGTGAGCCCTGCTGGCTGACTGATTGCCGTGTGAGTCCCAGCAGGTGCAAGGGGGTATTTTGGTGACAGGATTAGAGCCTGTAGCTCTGGCTGGCACACAAAGAGCTTTCCAGTGGCATTTCCCACTTCCTTTCCCAAACTACAAATTTTCTCCTGCATTTCCTGAGAGGGCAGCACAGGCTTCTTGTCTCACCCCCAGTGATACCGTTACCTAAATACCGTGTTACAACTCATGTATTTTAGCAATGAGCATTCTGCACATGATCACATGTGCCTCCACGTGGGTTTCCCTTTGCAAAAGTTATGTTGTAAAGCGAAACAAACATTTTGAATAATCTTGGGAGTCTTCAGAAAGCTGAAAGGGACAGGGGGAGCTTCCTATGCTGAGTAAAGATCAAGCACACACAAATGGTCTTCACGGCATATTTATTTAGTGTGTTCTTCACTGAGGACTTTGAAAGAAATTTTACAAGAACTTTTAACGTCTCCCCTGAATTGTATTTGCTGCAAAGCTTTATAACAGTGCCCGCTCCTTCCTGGTACTCCAGCAGAGCTCAGGCCTGTGGGTTGTCAGTGTGTTTCCTCTGGTGAAGTGATTATAGGCATTTACACTCTGTATTGAATATCTGTTCTTTATGGCTTTGGTCAACAAGTTGGGATGGTTCTTTTACAACGTTTTGCAGTGCCAGCCATGGGAACAAGGTGCTCATATGTTATAAACTCAAAATGATACAGTACTTTGTGCCAAGGCTTAGTTTGTTAGGGCTTGTTGGTTTCTCATGTTGAGCTTTTCAACTCGTAGTACATGAAAGCCTCCCAGATATTCTAAACACCCTGGATCTCTGTCGAGATGCTAATGAGACAGTAGTTAAGAGATTAAAGGCCTTTGGAGTGTACCAGCTGGATGAAAACCAAGTCAGGAGAGGAGCTAAACAGTCCCCTTTGTATCCTCATCTAACCTGATTTGATTTTGCGTGCTGTAAAGATCTGTGTGATATTTGGAGCTCATGCCTGCCTTGCTCCTGATAAGCATGAGAAGCCACAACAGTAACTGCAAAACTTCAATAAGCGAGATGGGTTTTTTTCTCCTCCCTGTATTCATTTCTGTAAAGTATATTTTTGGAAATGTTTAATGATGGTTTCTGTGATTCTGCATTTTTGAATTTAGATTAATGCCACTTTTCCAGTTTTTCTGAGTTGTATACAAACTTCTAACACTGAAGTATGACTACAGAAAGTTTATACATATTTTAATAAGTCTTGATTTATATATGCATGGATTGAAGTTGCAGTGGAGGTCATACTCTTGCTAACATGAATTGATGTATTTTCAAACTGAGTATATTTTTTGAGTTGTAAAATTTCATCCATCTTAGAGTGCAAGCGCTGAGATCAGTAGTATCTGAAGTGACTGACTTAAGGGGTTCCCTTGATGTTTAGAATAGCTGATGCAATTTAGGAAAGCAAACTTAAAGATATAAGATAACTGAGTTTGGAAGAAATAGGAAGTAGAGGAAGAATTTTTTTAGAATTATTGCTATGCCAGCTAAAACTCAGTGTAACCAGTTTCATTGTTTGCCACAAGCATAATCTGTAATGATTTTTTTCTTTTTTAAGTTTATATGTGAAAGCTTTAATTGGTGATTCAAAACATTTTTTTATTGAACTGAAATTTCATGATTCCCCACATTCAACATGACAGTCCATGCCAATCTTTTCTTTGGGTTTTCAGTCTTTACTTGTGTGGCTGTTCCATTAATTGGAATATAAGAATGTGATAGAAATACAGGGGTGTGATTGTATATTAATTGTGCTTGCACATTTATCAGTCTCACCAGCAGTTCTCTTGTGGCTTTTTAGTTGGTGAAAAGCCATCTGAACTCGTATAACCGTATTTCCTACATAGTGTTTTCCCAAGCAAAGTGCCCCTGCTTGTTTTATTATGCAACGAAATTCAGAATTAAAATTGCATGTAAGGACAGTAAAGACTAGATGCTCTTAGTTTTTGTCAAGTGTAGTAGCTTAAAGTATAAGTAACAGACTAATTACATGAGATTTACTTTGACTCAAAAGTAATGGTAGGGGTAGTAGCAGATCTTGATCGTTTGATGGGTGGACTCGTGTGAACTGTCTGTGTTTTAATCTAAATACTCCTGTCTGGCTTTTGGGAATAGGGGGGTATTGTAAAAACAGTGGCTGGAGTGATTCCAAATCATATATAATTTCTTTTTAGTCTCACACTGTGGGTTTTTTTTGAAATAGAATGTCAGAAGGTGCTTGGCCACCATTAACATGGACTGTTAAGGTCTGTAATCTTAAGCAGAAAAAGAGTTTGAAATCAGTGTCCAATTCTCATACTGTAGAGGTCTAAAATCCTTTTGGAGTTTGTGCAGCCTAAAGACCTGATCATTTCACCCTGATATTGACCCTACCCATACTGGTCAACTGAGTCACTGTCAGGATTCCAGTGGCTCCATTGACTGAACCTCTTGATGAGTCACAAGATCTCCCACAAGTAGGATGGATACTGATTGGAAACTGAAGCAAGGTAAATTAATACTGAAATCAAAGCATATTTTTAACAGTGAGATAGTCAATGGAATAGTTTAACAGAGAGAAGCAGTGGTGGGCTCTTCATCTGCTTAACTTTTGTAGTCAAATATATCTAAGTCTTTATGAAGCAGAGCTCAAAAATTGGCACCTGTGATTATGGGTTGAAATTTCTGTGAAATTTCTCTCTACCAGCTGGAGGTTAGGGTGTTAGCTAGAAGTGTTCCTGATTTTCAGGAAAGATTTCTCGTCTTTCTGTCTTATCCATGTTATCTAAAAAGAGGCAGGGTAATTATGAAGGCCACAACTTTATGGTGCAGGGTGGTTTTTTTGGCTTTTTTTTGTTTGTTTGTTTGTTTGTTTTTGTTTTTGTTTTGGTTTTTTTTTTGTTTTTTGGGGGGATTTTTTTTTTGTTTTGTTTTTTTGTTTTGGGGGAACAGTTTCAATATTATGAATAATCTGGGCAAGGAGATCAAGTGCACCCCCAGCAGGTTTGCAGATAACTCATGTTGGGTGGGAGTGCTGATCTTCTGGAGGGCAAGAAGGCTCTACAGAAGGATCTAGACAGGCTGGATCAATGGGCTGAGGCCAATTGTATGAGGTTCAACAAAACCAAGTGTTGGGTCCTGCCCGTAGGTTACAACAACCTCCTGCAACACTAAAGGCTGAGACAGAGTGGCTGGAAAGTGCCCGGTGGAAGAGGACCTGGGTGTGCTGGTGACAGTGGCTGAACATGGCCCAGGTGTGCCCAGGTGGCCAAGAAGGCCAATGACACTTGGCCTGCACCAGCAATAGTGTGGCAGCAGGACCAAGGCAGTGACCATACTCCTATGGCGGTGGGCACTGCTGAGGCTGCACCTCAAATCCTGTGTTCAGTTTTGGGTCCCTCATGACAAGACAGACATTGAGGGGCTGGAGCGTGTCCAGGGAAGGGCAACAGAGCTGGGGAAGGGTCTGGAGCACAAGTCTGATGAGGAGCAGCTGAGGGAGGTGGGGGGACTCAGCCTGGAGAAAAGAAGGCTCAGGGAGGACCTTCTTGCTCTCCACAGTCCCCTGACAGGAGGGGCAGCCAGGTGGGGGTCGGTCTGTTCAACCAGGTAACAAGTGATAGGACAAGAGGAACTGGCCTCAAGTTATGCCAGGGGAGATTTAGATTGGATAATAGGAAAAGTTTTTTCACAGAAAGGGTGGTCAAGCATTGAAACACACTGCCCAGGGAAGTGATTGAATCACCATCCCTGGGGGGTTTAAAAGATGTGTAGATGCGGCATTTGGAGACGTGGTTTAGTGGTGGGCTTGGCAGTGCTGGGTTAATGGTTGGACTAAATGTTCCAACCTAAATGGTTCTGTGATTCTAAATGATGCCAGCAAGAGGATGACAGTAACCTTGTTAGTACCATAAAAATTTATGATATCAAACCATGGAAAGGTTTGAAGATTAGAAGAAATAACTCCTTCATATGGAGGCTCCATTCAGATGTAGGTGTTCACATAACTCCATTAGAGAATTTCTCTGTAACCCTCAACTGTAAAGATAAACCACAGCATTTTATAGTGTTCTGTCTTTGACAAGCCCATAAAAGAATCATGGTTTTGTCAGTGCAGAGTGTGGGAGGTTGTCTGCTTTCTGATACTGTTAAAGCTTGCAATTTTTGGCAGATACCTGTTTATTTTTGTAAGCACCCCATTTCCCTATAAAGCCTTTTGAGCTTCCCTTGCTTGGTCAGCAACTCAATCATTGTCTTAGAAGTGAAACTCCAGGTCTCCCATTCCATCCCCTCCCAAACAGGAGCAGAAAACCTCCTGTTGTCATTTGGTGAAGTGTCTGCAATACCAATAGCTCAAATCTTGACATTGCTTTGTGATAACATGAGCTCTGTAATGTTGCATAATGCACTTTTCCTTCACCCTCTCCTTGCCTGAGCTTCTATTTCCCTAGCTGGGTTTAGAGAAAAAGGATGCCAGGATTTGGATGGAAAACTTACTGATATAAATCAGGAGCTGGAGAACTTGGGGAACTGCATCTTTTTATTTTCCCTTTCATCCTGTAAGATAAGATGTTCGTTTACTCTTGTGCCTTCTGGTTTCAGTTAATTTGAATACTTGCATCCAATTGATGTTTAAGCAGATAGTTTTCTGTAGAAGAGGAGGACCTACTTGTATAATGTGGAGATCTTTCTACTTCCATAAAAAAAGGCTTTGGGAGCTGTGGTTTACATACACAAGCCATTCACACACATGCAGGAAGTTTTCTTGACTTTTGCTAACGACAGTAAAGTCAATGTAATTAGAGAATAAATGATTCGTTGTAAATATTTAGTGAACCGTGACTAAGCACCTTTTAATAGAAAGTGTCAGTGTTTTTTAGTTCCAGAGACTAGACTGTTTCTGAATAGTTATATTTTATAAGGTACTTTGTCATAGCTTGTGAGATATTTACAGCAAATCTTTTTTTAGTAATTTTTTTTTTTCATTAAGAAAACTCATGAGAATTTCGTGCACATACAAAGCAGGCTCATGGTCACACAGTATGTCCCTGAAAACAGTTTTCCATGCAGTTTGCATTTCCTTCTATCTTAATGGGCTGGGGTTTTAAGACTGGTGTTATTCCATACCTACCTTTGTAGATAATGCCTTTATGGGTAAGGAGAGGGAAAAAAAGAGACAGAAATGTTCATGTACTTCTAAAAACATATTTTTGCTCCCTACTTTCCTTTAACTGTCTGGACAGATGCCAGAAAAAGTTCCTACCAGTCAGGAGATACATATACAAGTCAGTGGGGTTATTTTGAAAAGAAAGAAAAAAACACCCCACCTTATTATTTTTGTTGCTTAATTCTTAAGCATTATGGTCTGCTCCCTGTCAAAGTGATGGAAGAACAGCAGCCATTAGATGATGATTAAGCTTCTGGGGAAGAGAAGGGAGGAAAACCCTGTACATGGAAGTGATTTTTCCATCCAGTTTTATGCAATTTTGTGTTCTATTCTGTCAGCCACTGATGAGCAAATTTAGAATCCGTAAATCCTTCTTAAGCTGAGGTTTAGGAAGACCCTCAGTTGCAAAGTCTTGGAAAGAGATTCAGAGAGACTGCTCTACTGAAATCTTACAGACATCTAAAGCCAATAAGGGATTTGTTGTTTTCCAGGCATCAGGCAAAAGCTCTTGAGAATTGTAAAAAATTACCCCTGCCTTATGTGGAGGAGCAGGGAGACATAAGGAGCCTGAACCCCACTGCATTTCAGAGGGAGGCAAGGACACCTTTGAATACATAAAATCCCTGTCTCCAGGGACTGTTTTCCTAAATAAGAGTCACCCATTCATGAGCATCACTGTTAGTTAGCAGAATTCAGAAGCTGAATAGTTTAATTTGTAACTTCTCAAATATTTAGTTTTTTTTTTTTTCTCAAAGGTAATACAAACCATGCTTGCATGGTTAGGGACTGACTGCTCTCAGCTGGACCTTCACGAGCAAATTGAAGTCAGTGTAGTTTCATGGATAATTAAATAAGAATGAAAGTTTTAAAAGTATAAAAAGAGACTTTTCTTTGTTCAGCAAATGTTCACCATTTAATATTTTTATATAGTATTATTTAAATTGTCTCCAACTGATTTGATGAGTCTCTTTTGCTTAGTCAAAGGCAGGATGAAAGTAAGTAAATATGAATTAAGACAGTGGAGGCTAAGAGGAAAATTTATTTAAATACTAGAAACTTCTCAATTTTTTTTTCAAAAATAAATGCTAAAATAGCACAATTCTGCTAGGTCATGGCCAAATGTATTTTGGAAGACATTTTTCTGCTTTTTAGATTGGCAAGTTAACTTTACAGCCATTTGTACTTTACCTCCAGGTGCTAAGATTTTAAAGAAATATATGAATTGCAAAAACCAAGGTCAGAAATGTCACATATTTTTAAATCCCATTTATACCTTGTTTATGTCTGTTTTGTAAGGCTAAAAAGTACAACTTGTTGGTTTGTTCCTTCCTTCTCAGTGATAACAACAAATGTGTCAGCAGAATTTTCTGAAAAAAGAGAAATTAAATTGTTCATTTCAGTGAATGGAGAAATGGAGGTGTTAAGACCATGGCTCTTGGATGGGTTTCCCCCACCTCCTAAGAAGGACATTGTGCTTCTCCTCCCGTGCCCAGCAGAAGGACCACCTCTTCTCCCCCTGGCAGCCGAGTATCACTTCTGCTGCCATCCCTGGTAACCACACTAATTGCTTACATGGAAAAGGAGTATTAGGAAAATATTAAGTGAGGCTAAAAATACATCAAATATGATATAGCAGCTGGAAACAGGGAAAGCCAGTGCCTTCCACTGGCCAGATCTCCACGGACCACCAGCAAAGTGCTCGTGGGGCCGCTGCAGCCATGGACCACATAACGTGCATTGGAACATTCATATCAAGTATCACCTCCCGCTTTTTACCTTGACCTCAGAAGACTTCCCTGGCAAGGGATAAACAATAAACTTACATAGTGTGCCCGAGAGACTTGGGCTCTAAATAAATTCCGTTTGATGCCACACATTTCCGAAGAAGCAGAGCTTCCCTAGACCACACAGATCCCGGCCACGAGCACCATTGCTGGGCCTGTGAATGATGCCAAGTTGCAGCTCTAAGAAGCAACGACTGTGCCTGGATATAGAAGCACAAGTCAGGGTGTTTTAAAGAGGAAAAATACCAGGGAATAGCTCAGTGTTATTGTGACTGCCCCCACTGTGGCACCTGGGGTATCCTGGAATGCAGCTCGTGCTTTTTCCTCTCTGAAACTGAAAGGAAGGGGATGAGGAGTGTTCAATAACTGCAGAATGGAGACATTAATTACTTTCCTGTAACAGATTGTTCTGATACCAAAAATTACATTTAATTTTGCCTCTGTAGAGTGTGATTCAGTGAAACCACAGCTTCTTGTGGAGAATTTGGTCTTTCCTGGAGTCCAGTCTTTGCTTCCGTGGCTCCTAAGGAGGAAGAGGGAAGATGGGGTGCTGAACGTCATTCCCTTAAGGATGTCAACTCCTCACTTTTGTCCATAGAGATTAATTCTTGTTTTGGAAGTTTGGTTCTTTTTAAAAGCTGCTTGACACTCAGCATCTGTGGGTTTTGTTTAGGATGCTCATGTACTTAATCTTTTCAAGAATTTTTTTCTTCTGCACTCATAGAAATGTGCAATAAGTAATTGAAAGTATTATTTGGAATGACTTTTGGACTGTGGGATGGGTTTTTTTAAATTTCTTTTGTCTGGTTTATCTGTTTTGATAAATAAGGAAATTAGGATTTTACCTGTTATCATTTCATATTGTGTTTTTCAGATACAGACAAGAAAGCAAAATACAGTATTCATGATAATTATTTATTTTAACTCATATAGTGGGCATAATGCTGGATGAACTGTGTATTAAGAAAACTAAAAAAAAAAAAAGGCCCAAACAAAAAGCCGCAACTTTTTAAATGCCTGTATTTCATTGCTGATTTTGCTTCTACTTGAGCAGCCTGAAATTTTTAAGTTAATAATTCATTAATATTAATCCAATCAGTCTGTAATACAATAGTAAATTCTCTCCAGATTTTCAGTTATTTAAGTCTAAATGCTTGTCAATAAATACCAAGTCATTCATGTTTTGCCTGAATGAGCACAGCTCATGTTTGTCTTCTTTTTAATTGAGAAATCTCGAAAAGGACTATTTTTTTAAAGGCAAATTTAGATGGATGCCAACTTGCGTTTTACATCAATCCCTTTTGAATTACCAGCAATAAAGTGAAATAATTAACTGTGAATTTCTTCCCTGGGACGTTCTTTTGAGCCCTGCAAGAGTGCCACTTGTCCCCATTTTTTTGTCTTTTATTCTTGACTCACGTCAAACTTGGACTACAACTTCACATACTCCTTTTTAGTGTTCTTGTATTATTATTAAACAGTTAATATTTGGTACTTTCGATTTTGCTTCTTTACTTTGTAAGCAAAATGCTTTTCATATATTTGAGCTTTAAATTTTTAGTGAAGGTTGTGAAGTGCTCTCGCCTCAGTCCTAATTTGCTTACGTGAAAATATTTCAAAAGCCCAGATATTGACATCTTCTCCTTCCTGCTTTCCACTGAGACACTTCTCAATGAAAAAAAGAAAAACAATTTATTTTGAGAAACCCAAGAAAGCTGTTTCTTATTTCCTTTTCTTCATCCCTGCACTCGAAGTGATTATTTAATAATTTTAGTGCACAGGGGGTTAGTGCAACCTATTGCTTCTGTGTTTGTTCCCTTCTTGAAGTCATGGGAGGAAGCTGGGGTGAAAGCAGAGAGGGAAACCATCTGCACTTTCCTTTGGACATAGGGGAAAACAAGGTTGATCTATGGATTGTGTATACAGGAATATCTTTGGTCAGTATGCCCATTTGGTTTGGGTTTTTTTTTTGTTTTGTTTGGGGTTTTTGTTTGTTTGTTTGTTTGTTTGTTTGTTTTTGGGGCTTTTTTTGTGTTTTGTTTGTTTCTTTTTTAATATCACATGTATTTATTTTTAAATGTAGTTGTGGCAGTAACAAAATGAGAAAAATAACTTGTGTTTTTAATGAGACATTAGTTGTCTAAGTGATGATTTAGTGTCTGCTCAGTCTAGCTGCTAGACAGCTCATTTTGGACAAAATAAAAAACCGAAGTGTAATTAGTAGACACGGATGTGGTCATCTTCCAAAGTCCTTGCTTTTGTTTTTGTAGCAAGTAGATCAAGACTAGGGTGACTGTAAAACATCAATATTTTATAAAACTCCTCTTTTCTTGTTCCAAAAATTCTGCCAAATTGTACTTAAATGAAGTCTTCGGAGGAAAAAGCCTGTAAGAGTTCTTTACTATAAATACATTTTTGTGATTTTAAGAAGAATGGGGTATTTGTAATGGATTGAGCCAGAGCTTCTCTGCTCTGTGTTATCTTTATAATGTTTGCCATAAAGTGCTTCCAGGCGACATCTTGACTTCTGTAATTTTTTTCTTCCTTTTCGTTGGTGCCTGGAACAGATTATTGTGGGTTATAACATTTTAAAACATCTAAGTAATCCATTTGAAAGCAGGAAAAAGAGCACACCATTGATATGAAATTGCTCTGACTTTCCAGAAAAGATTTTATCAGAGAACTTCCAGTTTCTTACTCTAGGGAGAAGGTTACATAGTTTGATTTCTGAAATAAAATACATTTTTAAAGCATTGTCCTATCCAGTAAAATTGATGTATCTTATGGTAGAATTTTACTCTCAGAAAAACAAGAGTATTGGTTTGTTCAGTACTTCCTGAAGTTAAACCTAAATTAAATCCAACTCTTTGAAAGAATTATTCTATATTTTAATTATTGTGCATCTTTTCTTCTTAGTGGATGTATTTTATCTGTGTCTAATGGGGAAATAGTTTCTATTTTTGGTCACAGGTTCACTAGTAACACAGAGAACCTCTGTAAGGGCTCACAGTGGGTTTGATTTTTGGTGACTGGGGGGGTTGTGGTGCTTCGTTGCTGTAGAAGGCAGGAACTGCTCTGCCCCAAGTTATCTGTAATTTAGAGCACAGATTTCCAAGCTAGGATCTCTGAATACTGTTGATCCAAAAGTTGTAATAAATATTTTAAAGTGGTTTTGTTAATATATATAATAGATTTTTAAAATGTAAATGTAGAATACTGTATTAATTTCATAGTTGGGTTTTACAGTGTTCATGATAAATGCTGATATTTTTAAGCCTCTTTTGGTATCAAATATTTCCATATTTTTGAGATAGGTCATGTTTTTTGACACCTTCTTCTATTTTTCCCGACTATTACAGTGAGTACAGCAACACCTCTCTCACACAAGTACTGCAAAGAGGAATACTGAAAATACAGGCTCCCTACATACATGGGTGGACTTTTCATAGCATTTTGTTTTACTATTAAAATTAAATTTAATTTGCTAATTTACTATTAAAATAACTCTAATTTGCAAAGCCTGATTTGTCAGTAGAGCACTTGTTACCCCCCTGGCAATGAGAGGCCCAGGGGGAAAACTTTCTTTTCCTGACACTGACCACAGTGGACAAGTTGCTTCCCTTCTCCAGGCACTGACTTCAGGAAGGGTAGTAAAATACGAAAACTGATGTTATAAAACACGTTCCCATCTGATAAGGAAGTGTGTTGTTTGAGAATTGGATATAATTATCATCATTCAACACCCACACATCTCATTCATAAAATTGTGACATGAATTTTTAAAACAATGAAAAATGGCCTTGATGTTTTGGAGAATATAAAAAAGAATAATATTATTTCTCTAAAAATTATCATAAAACATTCATCCTCATTTATGTTTTGTATCTTGTGGATTAGTTTAAATTGTCCTGTGGTTTTAATCTAGATTTAAAATAGCAAGGGGTTTCCACATTTGGTTAACACTTATAATGTATATATACAGTGAAATGATGTTTTGACTTCCTACTCTCCTCATCACTTTTTTGGCCCTGTCCTCTTGAGAGCGGACTGAGAATTCATCTCCCTTGGCTTTGTTAAACTCCAGTTGTGCTTGGGTATTTTGTTGAGATGAACTTTTTCCTAGAGCAGAAGTGACTGATCATAGTCTAGTCTGCATGGTCGAGAAAGACAGTTGTCTCATTTGTTTCCTGAAAAACTGAAACCCTTTGTGAATGAGCAAATGGAACATATTATGCTATACAACTGGAATAAATTATATCTTTTTCCTTGGCCAGTCAAAAGGATTTGTAAAATTAATTTACGTTTAAGGCACTTAACTGTTAGAGTTTGGTATATTTTGATGAGTACACAATGGCACTGAAAAGGGGTCTTGCCACAGTTTTGCATTGGGACAAATCTTCAGATTTTCAGCAGTTAGAAAGTGTTTACTATAATATAAGAGAAAAAAAACCCAGAGGGTGAAGTCTATTGTTTTTCATTAATAACAGAGCATTTAAAAGCACCTACAC
>NW_008240221.1:14712057-14743461 GCF_000691975.1 Corvus brachyrhynchos
GACATGACTGTCCAAATTCAAGCATTTATTTATTTTACAAAATCACACTGCTCCTCAGTCAATGAATATTGTACATCCCAGAGTTTAGAAAGAGTAACCAAGTTAGTTCAGTGAAGACCATATGTAGAAAGATTATTTTGCAGAGCTTTTAGCAAAGCTTAGAAAATTAGGTTTGGATGGGATTTATCTTTATTCACTCTGAAACATATATACCTATGAATAGTCTGTTAAAAGTAGACCTCTATAGCATCTTGCATCAAAATTGACAACATTTTGCATATTGACCATGGGGGAGGAAGAAGTACTTAAAAAACCTTTTACTCAAATGTATCTTCTAGGTTATGTTTTTATATACAAAAAATCATTTTTCATGTCTTAACAGTAGTCATAAAAGTTTAAGTATAGGTAATCTTACTACACTTTCTGCTTGAAATCAGACTTTAATTTACGTATTTACTCTCCCAGTGACATAATATACAGGATTCTGCTTTGATTTTATGTATGATATTGCTTCTGAAGAGAAGTCATGGCAACGGCAGGAAGTTTATTTCTGAGGTGTGGAAGGAAGAAAATTCCATTTCTGCCCCCAAAATGAACAAGAAGGAGGATCTGGGAAATGACAGACCAGTCATCCTCACCCTGACCCTTAGGCAAGTCATTCTAGAAATAATTTCTGAGCCTGTTAAGGATTTGAAAGTGATTTGGAGTTGTCAGATTGATGAAAGGGAAATTGTATGTGACCAACCTGACAGCTGTCTATGATGAAATAACAGTGCACTCTATGAAGGATGAGCAGGGAGTGCTGTTTGCCTTGACTTGGGCAAGGCTTTGGTCACTATCTCCTGTAACATCTTCTTGTGCAAGCTGATGAAATAGATAAAGGGATGGACAGAGGGCTCTGTTCACAGGGTTGGTACCAGCAGCATGAAGTCCCTCTGTAGATCCCAGGGGTTGATGCTGGGGTCAGCACTGTGTAATGTCTTTATTACTGACCTGGGTTATGGGACACGAGTGCACCCACAGCAGTTTGATGATGATACAAAACCAGGAGTGGCTGATGGACCCAATGGTTGTGCTGTCATTTGGAGGGACCTCACCAGGCTGGAGAAATGTTCCAACAGGAACCTCATGAAGCCCTGTAAAGGGGAATCCTAAGTTGTGCCTCAAGGGACGAATAACCCCAGGCACCAGAACAGGCTGGAACCAGCAGTGAAGGTGGACATGTGGCAGCTGTGTGCTCTTGGAGAGCAGCACACTGGGATGCATTAGGCAGGTGAGGGATGTGATCCTTCCCCTCTGCACTGGACAGACCCAGCTGGATCTCTGGGGCCACTGCTGGACTTACCAGTACAAGAGAGATATGGAAATACTAGAATAAGTCCAGTGAGGGGCCACTGAGATGCTTAAGGGACTGGAGCATCTCTCCTACAGGAGAGGCTTGTGAGAGCCAGGTCAGTTCATCCTGGAGAAGAGAAGGATCGGGGAGATCTTATCAATATGTGTAAGTACCTGATGGGAGGGGGTAAAGCAGACAGAGCCAGCCTTCCTTCGGTGGTGGCCAGTGACTGGACAGGAGCCACTGAGCACAGATTGCAATACAGGAAATTCCACTTAAAAATAAAGAAAACACTTTTTTACTGTGAGGGTGGCCAAATGGGTGGGAACTTTTTGCAGAGAAGTTGTGGGGTGTCCATCCTTGGAGAAGCCCAAAACTTGAGTGGCTGCAGCCCTGAGGAAATAATTTGAGCAGGGGAATTGAACTGGGTATCTCCACATGTCCAACCTTGGCTGGTCTGTGATTCATGCAGTAGAAGTGATATAGTGGTATCTTCTTTTTTCCTATTTTTTCCTCTCTTCTGGCCTTCAAGACAGTGATTGTGCAGGCATGAATATGAATTTATTAAGGAAAAAATTGGTTAGAAATTTCTTACTGCCTACTTGATAGTGTATTTAAAGAAACGTTAACAAAAGTTGCCCTTTCTAAAGGGAAAATTTAGGATATGACTTAGTTTCCTCAAGTTATTGAAGCATTCAAAATCAACTTAAGCATATGATTCAGAACGTTCATGCTTAAAACACTTTGTTGAGTCAAAACAGAACGACCTCCCATGGAGTTGGGAGACTTCAGCATCTCTGAAATTTATCCCTGAGGATTTTGTGTTTTTCTTGATTTATGGTGGCGTCACTGAGGGCAGGGTTTGTCTTTTTGTGAGAAGAATTGGACTTTTCATTTGGCAGGATGTTAGGCATTGTTAATCCTGCTCCCTGGCAGACCTCACTGTTTAAAAACTGAGGGTGTAAACAAACGACTTTGATTTTCAGGTAAACAAAGTTGCTCTAACAAAGGTCTTGCCTTGTTTAGGTCTTAACTCAGGGGAACAATGATGAGTGGATGATGCTTTCCACCCTGGTGATTGAGAAGTATCTGCAGGGAACCATTAAGAAAGCATTATAAAGTTTTCAATAAGGTCAAAATAATTATTCATTATGAAGTCTCTTCCTGTTTTTAGAATTTTAATTATTATAAGCATCAGGGAAGCTTATTTCAGACTCCAGAGTTGCAGGTGATATACTGTAATAGGATGGGGTTTTATCTCTTTTAAAATTATTTTAATTCACATAATCATGATTTCCTTTTGTGTACTTGTTTAACATCACAAGACCCTTCCCCAGTTCTTGGCCAAGCTTAGTTTTTTGTGTTTCCTGCACTGAAGATTCTCTTCCTTCTGTGATGGTTACAGAGGGTTTTCGCTCTTGTTTTCAGATGTTTTCCTTCTAATTTGTTCTAAATGCTCCTTTTCTAAATTTTACCCGTTTCCTTGTCAGTATGTACTTTTGAATAATTAAATGGTCTTATGTAATGTTTCTCTTCTTGTTTATGCTTTCTCAATATCTGCAGACATCATCACAGCTTAATTTTAGACTGAAAAAAAGCCCAATTTTGTATCTGATGTTTCAGGTCCTTCCTGTACTTGCCCTTCTCACTGCCATACACATTTGGGGAAACATGTCTTCCTTTAGCTGAGTTTCTTTTAGTAAAGATTCAAAAATTTAGTAATCAAATGTGTAGAGTTAATATTATAGTATTTAAATAAGGCAGTAGGATGTCTCCACTTGCTGAATAAATAGGTGGTAATTAGTTTTAGTAAATTCCTGTAGTGTCTCTAGTCTTTGTAGAAGCAGGAAAAAGGGAGTTACTGCTGTTCACATTATCTGGGTAGTGAGATACATTCCTCAGGTTTTAGACATGAAAATGTGTAAGTGTCCAGAGAAGTTTAGGTCTAAGAAAGGGATGTGCATGGTGTCCCTTCAGCAGTTAGAGAAGGCATCAGTAACACTGTCAAGCAGTAGAGAGATCCAGGAATACTCTGTCAGAAGGAATGGACAGACAGAAAAGACCTGGTAGAGGAAGTAGTGCTGAAAGAGTGGTTGAAGTCAATACAGATTAACTCAGCTTCATACGCAAAGCAAGGTAATTACTGTTACCCAATTAACTGAATGCACTATAGCCAATTATCTACACACCTACCCGTATATCAAAGTAGATACACAAATTGCCTGGTCTGTGCAGCTGCAGATGTACA
Source organism: Corvus brachyrhynchos (assembly GCF_000691975.1). Classification (NCBI taxonomy): domain Eukaryota; kingdom Metazoa; phylum Chordata; class Aves; order Passeriformes; family Corvidae; genus Corvus; species Corvus brachyrhynchos. Next base: position 14,715,642 of record NW_008240221.1, read on the forward strand.
ACCCTGATTTTTGTAATATCTGTATTAATATTGTAGGTTTTTAATGCTTGTTTTTGTTGTAACTTAAATGTAATTTTTCTAAGCTATAAAGAGAAATCTGACATAGGTACAACTTGAAGTTTGGCTCTACATCTCAGATTTGCACTAAATCCTGGTAAAGGACCATACTCAGCATGTCATATAAAATCTCTGCATACTTAATTACATTAATCCAAGCAGATAAATATATTAGCCATGAACTCTGATTGGAATCAAGATTACCTTTTCTTTCTAAAAGGGCCTTGGTGGAAGTTAACTGATGAGCAGATAAATATATAAGTAGCAATATAAATTCCAGTGCTTTTTCAGGTAGTGCTGGTAGAACATGCTGGTTAGTTAACATAACTCAGTGCTTTGGATTGTTCCCTTTTTCCTTAAGCTTAGGCAATATAGCAAGCAAGATTATTTACTTTTTAAATTAATGTCTCAGTAAGTGTACAGACAGTATTAGGAAGAAGTGAAGTCTACAAAACAGCAACTTCACCTCTCTCTGATACAACGTATCTTAACATAAAATAGAAATGATTTTTGAGACCTTGTTATTTATCTCTCTTTCCCCTATTGAAATCATCCTTTTACTCAGGACAGTTTCTTCCTCCTGGATTTTGTTCTTTCCTCTTCTGCTCTCCGTACAATGTGTCCTCCTGTGCGTGTCTGATCAATTTTCTGGTTTGGCACAAGTCATCTCTTTCCTTTCAGTCTCTACTTCTGCCTAATTTGTTCAGCAGCAGCCATGGCAAAAAAAAACCTAGAGACAGGAGTTATCTTTAGCTTTTGAGACTTTGAAAAAGGTACTATCCTTATGCAATTTTCTCTGGGATATCTGTTGCAATGACAGGCTCGTTCCCGTGCTCATCAGAGGAGACTCCTAATTTTTGGTCATCTAAGGGACCCGATCTCCATATTTTTATCTTTGTCTCAGAGTAAGCATCCTCTGGTACTAAAGTGAATTACTTCAACATATTGTATTACTGATTTTCCAAAGCTTCTTTTTACTGATTTTCAGTCATTTGCAGTGCTTATTCTTCAGGTGTTCAAACTGCTGGACGTTTTCTGGACATTTTTGTGGTCAGTACTGTAAAACTGTTTTTTTTTTTTTTTTTGTCACCACCTGGCCGTCAGGTTTCCAATATTTCATGTATTTCAGAAATCACTTGCTTATAATATGCTGACATCTCTGAGAATTAATATGCTGCATATTCCAAGTACAATTCTGCCAAACAGCTGAAAGAAGAGAAATTTACTGTGTGCTCTTAACAATACTGAGGAGATGTGAGCCCAGATATTGCTCAGTCCAAATATATCTAGTAGCTGATTTGTCCTCTGTGATTTTATGGGATCCTTGCCTGGTTTTAGATTCGTAACAGTGAATCAGCTGGTTCTGTATGTGATGAGCCCCCACACTTTGGACGTTGCTAAACCCAGTAGTCTCAAGCTCAGTCATTGTGCTGGAGGGCTCAGTCCTCACCTGCAGAGACACACAAAGCAAATGGGTCTCAAAAACAAGCCCCACAGCCTCCCCAGCAGCTGGTGTGGACCTCCTAGTCCCTCCAGTAGCCAACTCACAAACCCTCTGGTCTCTAATATGCAGCCCAGATGCATGTCCAGATTGTTGCGTGGATCTCAAACCTCCCATCCAGGTCGTGGGCTACATTCCCACATACACACTGTGCACCCAGTCAGTGTCTCTGGCATCACAGGCACATGGATCCTTGTGATCAACAGTCCCAGTCTGGTTGTAGGCAGGAGCAAATAAATACTTCTGTGTTGAGGACAGAAGTATTTGCTTGCCCTATGGCAGTTTGGATCATGGAATCATAGATTTATTCAGCTTGGAAAAGACCTCTAACAGCATTGAGGTCTTTTGGTTGGTTAGTCCAACCACTAACCCAGCACTGCCAGGTCAGTCACCAAACCGTGTCACTCAGAACCACTTCCACAGGTCTTTTAAATCTCTCCAGGACTGGTGACTCCACCACTGCCCTGAGCAGCGTGTTCCAGTGCTTGACAGCCCCTTCTGTGAAGAAAATTTTTCTAACACCCAGTCTAAATCTCCCCTGAAACAAGTTGAGGCCATTTCCTTGCATCCTGTCACTTGTTACCTGGGAGCAGAGCCCGACCCCACCTGGCTGCACCCTCCTGTCAGGGAGTTGTGCAGAGCCAGAAGGTCCCCCTGAGCCTCCTTTTCTTCAGGCTGAGCACCCCCACCTTCCTCAGCTGCTCCTCACCAGACTTGTGCTCCAGACCCTTCCCCAGCTCCGTTCCCTTCTCTGGACATGCTCCAGCCCCTCAATGTCTTTCTTCTCATGAGGGGCCCAGAACTGGACACAGCATTCGAGGTGTGGCCTCAGCAGTGCCCAGCGCAGAGGGATGGTCACTGCCTGGTCCTGCTGCCACACTTGCTGCCACAAGCCAAGTGCCATTGGCCTTCTTGCCAACCTGGGCACACGCTCATCCTTTATGTAGAAAGAGAAAAGGAGAATTGTTAGGGATTTCTAGAAGAGAGAAAAAAAAAAGCAGCAAACATTTCCCACCAGACTACCTGGCTGCTTTTATACTTTCCCTAGGCTGGATTCATCACGTTTATTTGAGGTGGTTAATTCTGAATGCATTGGGGCAGCCTTGTTATGGTGTGAACTCAGTAGAAGCCCCAGTGAGGGAAACTGTTTATTCTAGCTCAGTGCACTCCCAGCCACCCTGGTTATAGTTCCTTTCTGGCCAGGACAGCTTTTTGAGGCTGTGGAGGATGGGAGGTTGCAGCAGCTTTCTGTCTCCACAGTCTGCTCTCCTGGTGGTCTGGCCACCTGGAGAGCTCTGCATCGGGGTGTTTGAACCAAGCCTGTGACGTGCCTGCCCCAGTACCTTTCTCAGGCATTTAAACCTCCAAAAATATAGCAAAAAGTGCTTTATCTATTTCTGTAGCTGCCCATTTTAAAGTTCTTACAAATGTCAGTCCCTGCACCATGAGCAGCAGTCAGACCTTAGCATGTGCCAAGTATGAGCGTGTGTTTACCCATAGTACCATGATACTTCATGTAGGCACTTAGTGGCTTGGACATTTACCCTTTTGAAGAGCCTGGAAACATCATTACAGGAACTTAAATAAATTAGAAATAGAAGCTAAAAGTAAACAATAAAAGCGCTGCTGCAGTCTTTTCTTTCTCCATGCTACTATTTTAATCCTCCTGTGAAAATCTGGGTAAGTTGATCCCCGCCTTGTAAAAATGTTTCCTTAAAACAGACAAACCTTTGAAATAGGATCTTCTAAGAAGGCTTTGTTATTGTATGACATGTCTAATGGGTTGATGCTTCTATTACCAGGACTGTCTTCCATAATACTTTACTGCTTTGATGCCCTGCTAACGTAGTATTTTGATATACTTCCTCTTCAGTATTTACCTGTAGAGAAACAGCTCTTTTTTTATTTTCAATGGAATTTTTATGCATTTCATAGGAAGACTTATTAATATGTGTAGTGAATGGAAGGTTCTTTAAAAGACTCTCATGAACCATAAAAGCAAAGCACATGTGAACTAAAATTCATAACTTATATTAAAGCGTCAGGTTCAGCTTCACTTCCCAGAAGCAAGGGCATCAAATTTGGGGGTCTATTTTTTAAAGTGTTTTCTTTTAGTTCTTAAACTACTCTGTATTCTGCAAGTTGGGAAAATCTGAGCCATCTGACTCTTAGTTTAGTGTTTATTCTTTTGTGGAGAGGTACAATGCAAAAGTGAGGGAAAAAATGAAAGAGTTAAAGTAATAAGCTGCTTGTGCATTTCTAATTATTACCTCTGGTAGCAGAAAGATGTAAAAAAAGGCTGTGTTTGGTATCTTAAATAATGTTATCCTAGCAGCATGTTAGAATCAAGAAACATATCAAATGCTATACAAATACAATTAATGAATATAGAAGCTTTACTTTTATTTTAGTGTCTGAAAATCCCAGATCCATTGCAAAGAAAAAGGAAGCGTCTGTGGGTGGGTGTGGTGGTTTTTACTTTTTTTCTGAAACCATCATGCCAGTATCTAGTTTTCTGTGTGTGGGAAAGAAGTTGGCAGAAGTTACATGGGAAAACAGTGAAGGCAAACTGAGGTAGAAATAGCTTTGGAAGGTAGAAAGCATGGAAGTGAGGTAGGAAGAAAGTAGGTGCATCTGGAACTCGATTTTCTATAAAATCAAGTAGTGCCTTTGACTTTAACTCTTTTTCATGTCTCAGCATCAACTCTGGTCTATCACAGAATCACAGGATGGTTCGGGTTAGAAGGGACCTTAAAGATCATCTTGTTCCACCCTCTGCCATGGGCAGGGACACCTTCCTCTATCCCAGGTTGTTCAAAGCCCTGTCCAGTCTGGCCTTGGACACTTCCAGGGATAGGACAGCCACAGCTTCTCTGGCCAACCTGTACCAGGGCCTCACCACCCTCACAGGGAAGAATTTCCTCCTAGTACCTGTTCTAAATCTATCTTCTTTCAGTTTGAAACCACTGCCCCTTATCCTGAGTGGTATTCTTTTGCATCAGAGTGGACCAAAAAGCTTTGATATTTGTCTCCTCTTGGGTCAATGTGCTGCATCATGAATGCAACTCCTCTGCCCCTCCTGCCATTTGGGGAACTGTTAATTACTTGTGAGAGAGATTTCTGAACACAGACAGGGTGGGCAGCTCAGTGTGGAGGCAGCATCCAGCCTCAAAAACAGGTTTTCATTCTTGCACTTTTTTGTCTTTGAAAAAGAAACCCCAAATCCTTTAATTTGTACATTTGGGGTGCTGAGTAAAACTGTGAGCATGATAAATGTATGTCTAAGATGATGAGGCTGGAAACCAGGTGTTTACTACTGTCTTGAATAGTTGTTTTATTTTGTACTTAAAGCCTTAAAAAGAAAGAATAATTACTTTTAAAAATTAAAATACCAGCAGTTACGAATGAACAGTATATTATGTTTGTGATAACTCTTCTCTTTGGTTTTATATACCCTGTGTGTTTAAAAACAGCTATCAATTGTCATTTTCATTTATTTACAAACCTTACTGTTAAAAAAAAAAATACTGGAGCTTTATCCTGTACGAGCACTTTTTTTGAATCTGTGATGGTTTAAATATTGTTTAATATTCCGATGTACTATGGTACTAAATATTTTTATTTTTATATGCATTTCTTATAGCATGTCCATGTATTTGCAGTTTATAAGATATTTGATAGTCTCTGGATGGATTGTTGTGCTGTGCTTATACTCCTAGGAAGTGCCTGACATTCTAATCCATGTACATGTGCAGCCCTGCATAATAGACAAAAAATTATCTGAGTTGTGTTCGTTTGAGAGATGTACAACATGTTACAAAACATAACTTTCTCTTTAAGATGCTGATAGTCCCAACAAGAGAGACAAATGATAGGGGACAAATACAGAGTGTAATTTCCTCATGCTATGACCAGTATAGTACAGTGGATTATGCTCACATTTTACCTGAGTAGTTCTTGTTGTTCTCTTACATGTATTAGGCTGATATTTATTTTTTAAAAAATTATTTATTATTTATTTATTATTAGAATTTCAAATGCTGTTTGCAGAACACTGGACATAATTTCATTATTAGATAAAGAAAAAGAAGCCTACTATAAAGCTCTTAAGTCATTTATAGATACAATATTGTTTTACTTTATTTCAAGGTAGACTAATTCTTTCGTAAGTAAATAATTGATATATTCCGCCACCTATAAAGATCTGAGTCTTTCTTGTAAATAAATTTTCACTATTTTTGTAAGAATCTGTAGTGTCATTGTTGGCCTGTGCTACTTAATTTACAATTAATATATTTTACTGTACAAGTTTTTTGTATTTTAAAAACTCAACTTAGGAGGAGAGAATACATTTTATTTTCAAAAATGTTGAGGAAATACTAGAAAGCCCAGAAGTTGTCTTTCACTAGAATGAAGTAAGACTGGAGTAGCAGTTTTTTATTTTGCTATGCATGTAATGATCTTTTCAGTGAGCCACCATTGGGGAATTTTATGGGAAACGCTCAGGCTTTACCTGGTCTTTTTCTCATGGAATCATAAAATGGGTTGGGTTGAAAGGGACATTAAAGATCATCTAGAGAGGTGTGGTAAGAGAAGTTGCCACTGAAGACTGAGGCAAAAAAGATGTTGAGTATCTCAGTCTTCTCCTCATCTGCTGTTAGCATTTTACCAGCGTTGTTTATTGAGGGGATGGAGCGTGTACAAAAATGTTCCTACAGACTGGATTTTTGTCTGTTTCCTCAATCTTTCAGTTTTTCCCTGCCCATGCTTTAGTGTATGTTCTTGCAGCTCTTTTGTTCCACTAGTCATATGACTTTGGTTTATAATCCTTGCACCACGCTGAGTGATCCAGCATTTCTGTACATACAGCTGTATTAAGCTTGTTGTTATTATTCCTATTTTCTTCTTTTTATCTTTCGGGAGACCAATACTTTATTTCTTTTTAACTAATTTCCATAACCTTGCAATAAAACTCTGTCTTTCAGGTTTTCCCTGGGAGATGCTCGGAGGCCACTCCATGAAACTGCTATTCTGGTGGAAGATATTGTCCACACTCAGTTGATAAATTTGGTAAGAACATAACTGGCTGAATAATCTGCACTCTAAAACTTCTTCAATCCACATGATATTTTCGTGAACAAATGACAAACAGATTGTCCAGGGTTTAGAAACAAATAAAACACAGAAACTGAGGGTGATGCTCTGGTCTCAGTGATCTGTAGAACCAGATGTACAACCCCACCTAAGCCTGGGAAGAAAGCTGGTGGGTTTTTTTGTTAAAAACTTCAAGTTGTTAAAAAGAAAAGAACTGGCTATTCTTCTAAAGACTGCCTTGCTATCTTTTTTTTTTTTTAAATGTTCTATTATTTGCGTTAATGCATTATTTGCTTAGGATTTATGTCTTAATATTCCTTCTATGTGATGTTTTGATTTCTGTCAAAAAATAATGCAGAAACATGGAATATTTTATTAGACTGAAAGCCAATGAAAGTGTTACATAAATGAGGTTGTTTTGAATCACATCTGTCAGAAACAATTCTAAATTTGAACCTCTCTATATTTTATTAAAGTTCAACAATTCCTCTTAAGAAATCAATCATGGTATTTTACACCATGGCATGAATTTGCCATCTGACAAATGACTGTACCTTTGTATAGAAAGGTATAATCTGACACGGCACCTGTAGGTTGGGAATCATGACAAGTGTGTTTTTCCTATTATAGTCTTTGAAAGACATGTAGATTTGGCTCTGAGGGACGTGGTTTATTGGTGGCCTTGGCAGTGCTGGGTTAATGGTTGGACTTGGTGATCTCAGAGGTCTTTTCCAACCTTAATGATTCTGTGATTTGAATGAAATTTCCAGCATATGTGGGAATGGATATTATATGGAACTAACATATATAGATTTTACTAATATATATTATAACTAATATTTACATCTGATGAGTGCTTGGATCAGCTAGAACTTTGAGCTGCAAGTTCCTATACCTCTTCTTTGTAATGAGCCCTTTTAGCAATGACAAAGCTTTTAAAGTTTCAAGGTAGGTTCTGGTACTACATTAACTAGAACTAAAAACTTCTGTAAAATGATGACATTCAGAATGGGACCCAGCACACATTATAAATATGTACGTGTGTATAAAATATATATTTTATATATATTTCTACATATTCATGCACATAATACATTTGATTTTTAAATAGAAATATACTAAAATTAGACTGCTCCTTGCCCACGGTTTGCCTGCAACAGGTGTTTTCCTTCAGCTTTGCACCTAATCCAGCAGCCATTCGGTAGTTTCCTGCACCTCAGCAAATGCCTTGGCATCCCTTCCAGCTCCAGGCAGTTTGTTTCTGCTCCTACCTCTGCAGCCCAACAGTGTATCCCTGTCTCCACAGTCTCCTGGCATCTTTGTGGATTCTTTCCTTATTACACTCCTCTTGGGCTGTCGTGAACGTGCCCTGTGGCTCCTCGGAGGGGACAACGTCTCTCCCCTCTCCGCAGGTTTCCCACTGGTTAAACATGCTGCCCTGGGCATATATTTGTAGTCCTTATTCTCGCTTTAGTTCTGATAAAGTAACATTTTCTCTTTGCTAATGACCCCTGTAATTTATGCAAACCGATGGCTGCAGCTTCACTCTTCCCTCAGCAGTAACGTGGTAGAGTCTGGGCTGTTCTGTCCCGCCGAGGCTTCGCTGAGCTGAGCATTACCAAGCTCTGCAGCTGAGAAAGTGCAACCTGTGGTCGTGTGGTCTTTGCACTTTAATCAAAGCCGGGAACTTACTCAGGGGCTGGACGTGACCCGGGGTTAACCCTGCGTGGGGTGCAGCAGCTTGTAGGATTTCCTGACAGAAGGAAGAATGGGAACAGAGCGGCAGATAAACAGCTTTTCTAACCTTTCCCCTCCCAGCCCAAGACAGCACTTTATTTCTGAGGAAGTGAAAGTATCTTTAATAGCTCATTGCTTTGACCTCTGACATGCACATGCCGGAACTCTTAAATCAGTAGTGTTTTACGTGCTGCGGGCTTCTGATAGGGAATTTTGCACATTTGTCATCCTCAACTGCACATCCTTGTTGAGCTGTTCTGTGCAGTTACATGGAATTTTCTCTTTACATATAGGTGTCTTTGCTGGTATTTACCCAGTACTAGAAAAATGCTATTTTTATAATTGAATTTATAATTGGATTTATAATTGAAGCTGACTGCAGAAGTGAATTTATTGCTTACCACCTGGATTTTGTCATATTACTCATGTTAATGGACTATGCAGTTCTCACTATGTAATTTAATGATTTCTTGTTTAGTTCATGTCCATTTTTCCATCCATAATACAGGTAGAAGGCTAAACTGTAGAAATTACTTCTATGCCTGCAATAAAGCTGGCACGTTGCACACATCTTTCATAATAAGCATTTGTAAGAAGAGCTTGTTCTTGTTGATTAAGTCCAGGTTTGAGCCTCTGCATTAAAAAATAAGTTGCCAGCATGATTACCTTTGATTGGTTGACTTTTGATATCTCACAGGTTTATAGTTCCAACTTCCTATTTTCAGAGTTGATCTGAACTCTATTAAATCAGGGTCTGGTTTGGACAGATTTAAACAGTCACTGCTTCAAACCACTATACACTTCATGAAGTCCGGCTGCTGTAGCAGATGAGTGCACTAACAAGGCAAAATCCTGGAAAGCAGACTTTTAAGAGTCTTCATCACATTTTATGATCAATTTTTGGATGTATTTTGAACAATATGCATACTGCTTTACATTAAGGGAAATTCTACTAGAAGTAGAGGAAATGAGCATCTCCAGAGGAAGATTCATGTCATCCTAAAATTACTTTTGGAGTTGAATGGGCTTGTATCTCTCAAGGAATTTATTTTCTCAGCTGACTAACAAAAGAATCCCTTGACAGGTGGCTTGGGTTTGAATATCTAGGAGATAGGCATGAAAGGTGAGAGATAAATTCCATCATATTTGTGTCATGAGTTTGAATTTTTTTATGCTTATATTGTAATTATTATAACTTTTGGTTTTTGTATATCAAGCAACAGAAAATCTTAAAACTCCTACACTAGAAAGTTCTGTAAATTTTTTGGTCAAGCATTATGTATTTGATAAGCACAATGAATTTAAGTTTTAATTTGAAATCAAGTTCATTGTTGGCTGATAGTTTCTGGTAACAGATCTAAATGTTCATTTATAGGTAAATGTTTAAGGAATTTATAAATGCCTTCATGTTACCCTAAAACTGTACTTCTTTATATGTGCTAAGACTAGAGGTTCCAATCAAAGCTGTATTTTCTTTATGGTTAAGCACAAGCAGTACAAGGAAAGTTGTGCCTGCAAAAACAGTTCAACAGGGAGTGCAAAAAGGTGTTAATCAGAAGGGGACAAGCCTTTAAATTACCGACCATTTGAAGTGGAATGAGGCCTCTCTTATTTCATTCTTCCATCATATTCGATACACTGTCCGTGTGCAGTGAGAAGGTTTTGAAACAGCATCTTCTATAATAATCTATTCATATCTATTCAGACCCTTAGAAGGGGAACTCAAAGATCCTCTTTTAGGACAAATGTAGATTATTCAGCACTTCGTGAAAACAAAACAAAACAAACACCAAAACAAAACACCCCCACCCCACCAAAAAAGCCCCCAAAACAAACAAAAAAAGAGCCTGTAAGTAAGAGGAATGGAATAGGAATTTTGCTCATCATTAAACTACCATTGAGAAGTTTGCTGTCAGGAGGAAATGTCCCTCTTTGCCTTCACCAGCTCTTTCCAGAATTTTTATCATGCTGGGCTGGTTCATAAGAAAATGCAAGCTAAATATTATTAGTATCTTCTCTTGATTGGGCCATAGATCCTTGTTGATACTTCAAAGGCAAATATACAATAAAATCAGTATGCACTAATTAAATCAGAAACCCTGTCAAGGAATTACATTCCTTGTGCTCTGACAATGTAGCAGCTGGGTGTTTGTTACCAGAATGAAATAGCAGCAGTTTAGGCACGCTGGGTATGGCAGGAGTAGTGCAGGCACCTGTTTTCACAGAATTTGGTTATTCAGTGTAGCACTAGATTTGAAGTTCAGTCCTTTACATTTTGTTTCAGAGATATCAGATGGCTTCTGGGAAGAGACTAGATTTATTTTTACAAAATGGAAGATATTTTAGCAAAAGGGCAGAGTTCAGCAAGGGAATAAGTAAATTACACATATGCACACCAAAAAATCCAGGTAAGTAACTTTGTCTGTCCATGAAAGAGTGGCTGCTGAGAGGGAGGGCCACAGCACATCACAACATCCTTGGACCGCATGCTTTAAATGTTTTATCTCCTGTAATTCTTTGTAATGTGTGATAAGTCCTTATGGAGACTGTCATGAATGGTAGAATTCATGTTAATAGAATTGTGGTTTGCTCCCTGTCAGCCAGTGTGTGTCTGCTAGAAGATGGACTCTTATCTCTCCAACTGATGTCAAATGATTGAAGTCAGACCCAGTTGGTTGCCTTTTAGAATTCAGTAGTGTCAACTTAAAGGAACCTCAGTTGCCCAAAATCATGTTGTACATGATATCTGTTGGGATTTCTTTCATCATTTACTTTTATCTTCCTATGGTATTTAATTTCATACAACTTGTGCTGCTACCTAATGCTATTAATATTCCATTCTTGCTTCCTTTGTAGGAGCATGATTTGGGTCCTGAGTTACATATATGCATAAACAAAAAATTTGAGTATACAAATGGATTTTTTTTTTCTTGTTTTTACTATTTGAAATAAATTATGTCTTACACACATAACATATTTAATTCAGAATCAGTCCTTTGGTCTCAACCAAAACACAAAGCACAGGTCAGCAGGTGAATAGTCTATACTGGAATATGTAGATTGTATTAAATTGCAGCAGTAATTCATAGGTAGAAAACTTACAGTGAGATGCAGAGATTCAGCAGTGTGCCAAGTCCTGAGTAAGTCTGTGGTAAACCCATCCTGTGGAATATATTCCTTTTGTAGTAAGAAGTTTAGTAAAGACTGGGTGGTCATTTGCCACTTTTTTCCTATGAAAAGCAATGGTGAAAATACAGAGACAAGCATAAGGATAAGTTTACTGATAGAAAATGCAAAGTTATTTATCATGAGCAGCATGAATTTTATGTTTTCAAAGGGCTGTATATTTTCTGGATCAACATATTGTACTTTCTTCTCTTTCCAGCCCTATTCCTGCAGCTGTTATTCTTTTTATTGCTGTTTAAAACAAAAAGAGAAGGGAAAACTCACCTTCACTTGCTCTTTGAGAGAAAAAGACTATGACAGTGGGAGAGGCGAGTAGGAAAAATGGGGATTTAAACAGAAGCAAAGATAAAGCTTTCTTGGTCCTTTACAGGTTTTTGCTTGTACAGGTTTTTGATTTTTAAAAATCAAATCACAGTTGTTATTCATTCACAAACCAGATTAGTCACTTTAATGTATAACCTCACACAGCTCCAGGTTTGTTTACGACGTTTTTGAACTGTTAGACTTGTAACCTTTATATACATAATTGTAGCATTTCTGACATTCCTTTTAAAAAGGAAAGAATTGAAAGCAGCTCCTTCATGAGCAGGAATTGCCCACTGATAAAAACCAACAGTGTGAAGCACTGTTCCCTCTTGATCCCAAAGTTACATGCAACTGTCACTTACGCCACCCCAGCAACGGGAAAAGTCCTTGTTTTATGAGTCTGTTTTAAAACAGTAATAAAGTTTCCTGTGCAGGACATTAATTATAGGGGTTATCAAAATAAGACAAACTAATATAATTTGTGATTGTACAAAATAAAGGAAGTCGAGGGTACCATAGGGACCTAATGAATCACAGGATGGAAACAATCTTCTGGCTAACTAAACATTCAGACTTTGTACTAAGTCACAGGGTGGATGTACAGCCCGGCAAACCGGAACACGCTGTGTGTTTACATGGATGGGATAAAGGGACTTCACAAAAACCATCTGGGAGAAATCCTTCCCCTATTCATCTGTTCTGCTGTAGAGTCAAATAAACAACATGCATACATTTGCAGCAAACACATGGCACACCTGCCCTGGAAGAAATCAAACTGGAAAATAAGTCTGTAGAATAAAAATTTCCCTGGGTACCAGCACTGTGTGTTTGTCTGCATTTCCCATGTGGGATAGAAAAGAAGAGATGGGGCTTTATCTCTAGCAAGTGATTCTTAATTGTTATCTGTGTATTTGCAGCATTTGAATGTGGTCAATATTTAGCTTTATATGATAGATTTATATGGTAATTCATATGAAAAGCCATGTCCTAAGTTTTCTACTTTTAACATTACCTCCCCCTTTTTCACCATATTCAGACCTATAGACTCTCAAGCACAGAATCTACTTCAGGAGATGATTCAGGAATCCCAGCTAGGGATTCTGGGTGTTCTCCATGTTTTCTCTTAAGATTGAGGATTTGATGACTTACTTAGTCAGGTTTTTTGGGTTTTTTTTTTGCCATGGATCTCTGTGCAGGGTCAGCATATGCTATAAGACAGAGCTGCTGCTTTTTGTCTGGTCATGCAGAGATGCTGCTCAGCATCCAGTGGTGATGAATTTCACTGACCTTACAAGTGGAAAGACACTAAAATACTGTTATTAAAAACCTAAGTTATCAAATAGAAGGAAATGAATAATATTTACCTACAAAATTGTACCAATAGTGAAGAAAAAGATCCAAGCATTGACTAGAATGAATGGAAAACAAAAAGTCATCAATGTGGTTGGCTTGTAATACATATAATATGTAAAGACTGAAGGTAGTGCAGGCAGCAATAATCCCAGTATTTTCTCATTTTCTGTTGTCAGTCAGGGCCTTTAAAAGCAATGTAGTGGATTTATATGTACTGGACATGTATAAGAATATATGTCTCTATATGTACAGGGTTGCTTTTTCCACCCTTCACATCAGATTCCTGTTTAGGCTGTTGGGCAAGAGGAATGAAATAGGTATGAAATTTCACTCGTGGGAGCTTTGGAATCTGTGGCATTCTTAAACATATCTGTACTCAATTCCCTTGGCTTGTGGGGCTCTTATAAAACAATTGATAAGGTGATCCCAGCCCGTGTTTCTAAAGCACAGATATATCCTTTATTTAATTTTTATGTAACATTTTAGGAAAATAGTAGAGATTAACAGCTGTTGAGGCCTTGGATGAGCTGAGTAGGGACAGTCAGTGTACGGATGCAGTGTCCAGGGTGTTTGGCTTCTTCTATTGATGTCACTTATTAACAGATCATGAAGTTAAGAAATTTAAGAGTAATCATTAGATTTTTATTGCTCGATATGATGCACTCTGGTTAATCAATATTTTGATTATAATTTTGAAAATCATAATTACATTCAAAGCTCCAGAAGTCAAACAGAAAACTGATACTCAGTTCATTCTTTCTTTAACTTGTTTGTTTGGTGTAAATAGACTATTTTAAGTATATGAAAATGTGTGTAAAGTCCATAACTGCACACCAAGTCCCATCTTCCCTAGTATTCTTATTATGGCAGAAATTAATAAATTAAATTGAAAGAATCAAAAACTTATAAGTGGTAAAACATAAAAGCAAACAAATATGACAAACACGTTTTTCTAAAGCTGAGCTAATGACGCCAGATCATCTTTTGTGTCAGAAGAGATAAATGGGCACTTCAAGGATGTGATTCTTGATGTCCTAAAGTAGTTATTTAGAATTCTGGCCATGCATTTAAAATCTGGACTTCTTAAGTGAACTGAGAGTGAGAGACATCTCACCTCTGAGGCTTCAGGCACTAGCTGTATTTTTGTTATAGATACTTTGTTTTTCATTGATTCTGAAAAAAAAAGCAACCTGTAAACTTTAAGTTGCGAAAGACACAAACTGATTTATGGTTATCTGTGTCAGAAAAAGGGTAGTGTAAAATTCTGCATGATCTTTAAGTGTAACTCATAAACCTTAAAGGTCATCTCAGAGTGGTTAACAGAGCAAATTCATTGTAGTTTTTAAATCACCTTATCTGATTTCAAGCAAACCTGATAGTTTCAGGATGACTTTTTTTAGGAAGATTGGCTTGTTAACAGTGTTACGCAGTTACAAGGAAATGTGGTCACAGCTGCTTCTGGTTTCTTAGCTAATCCACCTGATTGGAAACAACAGGTTTTTGATATTTTTCCATTTCTTACACTGACACCTAGTGTTCAGAGGTCCTGAGTTTCTAATACTGCGCTTGGTTATTAATAGACAGCTGTTGATACTGAAGTTCTCCACCTTTGTCAACATCTTCCAGTTCTGTTCTTCTGCAAAAGAAAACAGTAGCTGAAGGCAAAGGTGTTACCATCATTCAAAACATTTTTATTTTGGAAATACAAATAGTGAACAACTACTGCAAAACTTGGCAGAAGCTATTTTACTTCTTGAAGCACTGCAAAATCTGTTTTCCTAAAATTTAAGTGCTTTAGTTTTGGCAAATGCAACCCTTTTGTGTCTGTAAGTGTCACTGGCCAAGAAAAACAGTAATAAAAGCAGAAACCCTTAGATCAGTATTTATTTAATTGTGGGAGATGTCAATGCTTTTTATTTCTGTATTCTTTTATCTTCAAGCCACGAGTTCTACCTGATAGGAGTGTTGATGGCTGCATAGTCCTTGAGTAGACAGAAAACAACTTACACACAAAAACTTGCACACAGTCTTTTATCTCAGACTTTCAAATAAATGAAGCAAAGCAAGTATGGGCTGTAACCCATTCCTGACAAAGACGACAACTGAGAGTAAAATTAACTTTCTTCTTTACCTGTGATTTTGCTGTATGTTAGCAGAAGAACTTCATTGTTTAAGATACTATAATAAGAATTTTGCATGACTGAATCAAAAAGTATCAATGATTTCTTTTACTGATGGCTTCCATAGAAAAATGAAAGCTATTCAGGCACAGAAAACCCATATTAAACTTCACCTTGATTTGAGGATTCTTCCCTTTTTTGTTTTTATGACTTTTCTGGAAAATGCACCAAAAAGCCACCTTTACAGTGCCTTACCAGTCTCACAGTAAAGAATTTATTTCCTAATCTAAACCCATCTTCTGTCCATTTAAAGCCATTCCCTCATGTCCTATCACTACATGCTCAGACTGTCCATTTGGTTGTATCTTGAGTAAAGGCATTGTACCTCTGTGTGTGCACATGGCATATGAGGTACTTCACTACATTCTTGATTATCAGTAGTTGATATTCCTGTGAACCAGAGTCTGCTTATTGGAGAAATAATCAGTGACAATAGAGAGAAATGTTACTTGTAGGATACTATTTATTTGGCTTCTTTCAGGCATTGAAATGTGAGGGTGGTGAGGTTTCCCAGAGAAGCTGTGGCTGCCCCATCCCTGGAATTGTCCAAGGCCAGATTGGATGGGGCTTGGAGCAGCCTGAGATAGTGGAAGGTGTCTCTGCTCATGACAGGGGGTTAGAACTGTGTGATCTTTAAGGTCCCATCCAACCCAAACCATTTATTGTTTCTGTGATTTATTTTCAGGGTGTGGTGAATTTGGACCCAGAAGGGGGATTTTTGTCTAGTGGCTATAGATGATGCCTTAGGTGACCAGCTCAGATGTAGATGTCTATGTTTAGTCAGAGCTCCCACCTGAGAGAGAACTCCCCCAAGGCAGAAGTCTTGAAGCAATGCAGGAAAGAAAGGAAGAAAACAGGAATTTCTCTGATGGCAAAAGGAGATGTTAACAGTGTTAAAAGCAGAAGAAAAGTCAGAGAAAATAAAGACATACTGTAGGCCCAGGTTTCTGGCTAAGAAGAGGCACATAGTGTCCCAAAAATGAACAGTTTTAAGGGATGGGATTTATGAAAAGTCAGCTTGGAGCTGATCCAAGACAGAGTTAGAAGAGGGGAAGTCTGTGCATTAGCTGAAAACTGCATGGTCTATGTTTTTTAATAGATGAAGGGAAAGAAACAAATGGGAAAAGATTTGGAGAGAGGGGCTGGATTGAGATACAGTTTCTTTAAAAGAGAGAATAGACTGAGGACATCTGTACAGTGAAGGAAAGTACCAGAGAGTAAAGAAAAATTGAAAACTAAGTAGGCAGGATATGATGCAGCTACTGAGGTGGGTCAGAGTTGGGAAAAAGGCCAGAGATTTATGGCAAGGGAAGGTGTTCAAGAAAAAAACTAAGAGCTGCTTTGTGGGAATGCTTATTTTCTCTCTTGTAGCAGAAGACTTATGGAGCTTGAAGTGGAACCCAAGTTGTGAATAAGGAACAGAAAGCCTGAGGTTCAGCAAGGAGTTGTTTAAAGAAGTGGGATAAAGGAAGATGAAAATAACCTTGTAGTGGAAAGAGTTTGGAAGAGTTTCCCATGACAGTTTCTCAAAATGTTCAGTAGCAAGAGAATGGGAATAATTGAAATTAGAGGCAGAGGGGTTTGAAAGAGAAACTGTGGCTGGTTCATTGGAGCCTGCAGAAGGTCTGGTCTGGAGAATGAGTTTGGGAAGTAGCTTTACAGGACATTAAGTGCTGATGACAGAGAAGTCATCAAGAAGTAGTAAATGGAGTGAGAGTCAGCAGATGTGTTACTTCCAAATTGAATCTCTGATGAGGCCAGAGAAACGAAGTGGATAATGATGGAACAGGTGGAACGTGGCTGTTGGTGTCTCCGTGAAGGAGAGCCCAAGATGAGGAAGGAAGGGAGAGAAAGATTCTACCTTTTAGAGAAGAATTCATGGTAACATGGAAAGTCCTGTGACAAATGCTTCTTCTGTGCAGTATCATACACGTGGAGCTGTGAATGCTGGCATCCCTGCTCCATCACATACAAGCAAGCATGTATCTTAAATATAGATCAATAATGAGCACTTGTATAGTGATGCACAGCCTGATGCCAGTATATCATCTTCAATATATTCAGCAGATGTTGTTACTAACAACCATTCTCACAATACTCAACAGCTGCATTTTTTATCATCTCTAATTCTTGAGTGTGTTTTTACATTGTTTTCCATTTTTTGTCTTATGTTGTGCTATCATCATCTTCATTCCAAATTTGGGAAAGAGCTGGATCACTTTACTGATGAGAAATAAAAGTACAAAGAAGACTAAGTGGGTTTTCCCCAAGTCATGAAACAAATTAATGACAGAGCTGAAAATGTCAGCTGGTTGTAGTGAGAGGGAAGCTGTGCAAAGCTATTTTATATTGACGGTCTGTGTCTCAGCCAATTGGATTTTTATTCGTCAGTCCAAAGGTGTAATAACTTTTAGTGTAAGAGGAAGAAAAATACATCAAGGCTAATATATAATGGAGGACCTACTAGGGATATGCATAAATGCATATCCTGTTCCTTGTGTATACAAGCTTAATTGTGTCTCTTTTAATTTTGCTGTTTGATTCAACAGGATTGTCAGGTAATCGTCCTATTGAAAGTACAGAGGAGGATTAAAATTTCAAATACCTTTGTTAATCTCCTTTGGCTGTTAAAAGAAAAGATTTATTGGTATCAAATTTTATTGCATTCTTAAAATTTAGGGATTGATTGGCTGCTAGTTTAGCTTACTTGTCTCTTCCAGTTAGAAACCCAAACACAACAGAAGAGACATTGCATTGAAGCTGACGTGTAACAAGTGAGTGAAAGTTCACTTGGCTTTTTCTCTCAGCACCAGGTGCAAAAGTTGGCTAAAAGTGCTGTGGCAGGCAGTTATTTTAAAGCAGTTTCTGGTTTAGTGTTTTATCAAGCCCAGGAGTGAAATATTCTGCAACTACTGCAGTTTCACAAAGCTGCTTTTTAAGGTAGAACTCTGAATTGTTTCACTAATTAAAACGGCCCAGTACAAACATTAATCACACAGTAACCATTAATGGGAGGGGTTTGGGGATTTATGGAGGGCTGTAGATGATGTTTTAAAATAATGGATCGTTTCTTTGTTTAATACACAATATGCTTGCAGTCTCTAACTATACCAGAAGTCCTTGAACTCTTCAGGAGTATTTGTGATTTTCTACATCCCCTCTTATAAATGCTGGAGGAGGTGTATTCATTTCTGGTGTAAAATGACTTTAACAGTGTCCCAATTAGTGACTTGACTAGAGTAGCTTTTTCTTGAATAGCCGCTCCGTTGCCACCTTACATATGCTTTGAAATGCTAGTTCTCCAAACTGCAGCTTTCTCAGAGTAGAACGTGGAGGCTTAATGATGACATAAGCTCCAGAAGTGTAAAGTTCAAGTGGTTTGCATGTGGGATTGCCAAATAACATGGGTTTGGTTTGTTTTCATTTTATTACACCGATTCTCCTCCCCACATGTCTTGGATTTCTGTGGTAGCCCCCTTGGTTTAGATTCTTGCTCCTTGTAACTAACCATTTTTATTAGTCATCCCACTAATACACAGTATTTTACTCAGCACCTGTTTTCTTCAAAGCCCTTTGCAATAATAACTGGTTAATCCTCACACTGGTTCTGAATTTCACTGTCATTCCTGTTCACAGGTGAAAAGTGAGCTCGATGACGTCCCTAAAATTGTGTAATGGCTCTGACACCTGTATTAGGACTTGGCCTATTCCATGTCCCACTAACCAGGCTGATCCTTGGCCTCTCCACATACTGAGTTTGTGGCATGCCGGTTATAAATTGAGCATTTCCTTTTGGTTAATGACACATTTTTTACCCTGATTGCTCTGGAATTTCCATCCTGAACTTTGTGGAAGAACTATGCTGGAAGGAGCCTCAAGAGGTCATCTGAGCCATATCTCTGATCTCAAACTAATTTTGGCCTTTGTTCAGGAAAGCTCTTAAATATATACATATAAATGGGTGGGTATGTATGTGTGTATATACAATTATTTATTGAATTAAGCCCTATTTCTGGAAGAATTATAGATAACTGCCTAATCAAAGTTTGATGTAAACTAACAGCAATTGCTTTAAAATACGTGCACAGAATATCATGACTGATATTGCTGTAGGAGGTAAAACAAAGAAATTTATACTGGGAAGGGCCATTATTGTTAAATCTAGTGTTGTGCCTTCGGGAAGTATTGCTTCCTTTATTTTTATTTTCCTTTTTTCCTTTCTTCTAATTGTTTTTTCCTGGTTTTTATGGACCTGTAGCAAGAAATCCATTCACTACCCCAAGTAAGGTGGTGATTTTGCTGCTATAATAAACCCTCAGCTAGTTTGACTATTCTTGGCCTGTCCATCTGAGAGCTACAACTTTATGGAAACAGAATGAAATAAAGTGTTCTCTAATATGTCACAAATCATAGTTAAAACTGGAAATCCAGTCTGACACTGTGGTCTTGATTTGTATGGTTTGCCTACCCCTTTTTGTTTCTGCAAGGCAGTGTATGTATTTGAAGGCTGGAGCTCCAGCCAGGATTTTCAGTCTTAAATATGAATTTTCTTCCTTTAACAGGTTTAAAGCAAGCCTTTCAGATTGCTCCAGTATAGCTTTTAGGACTTGAATTTCCTTTGTGTTCATTTTGGGCCTTTTCCAGTATTTATCCATACATTTGAAACTCCTTCAAATCTGTGAGTATGGGAGCAGTTACAATAGGAGGTGGTGGCATTTCTGTTATATTCCTGTTAGACTTGATTCAAATCCTGCCTGATTTTCAACTCAAGTGCTGCAAGCCTAAAATTCAGGCTCTTGCTCAAGCATTACAGGGTTCATGTCCAGCTCAGAAGTCTCTGTAATTACTGTGTCTGGCTGGAAAACAAGAATTCCATTTCCTGCAAAATTTAGAGATTTCAACATTTGCTTTATTTTTTCATCAGAACCCAGCTAAAAGCTAATTTTTTAAAATTGTAAAATCTACTGAGATGAAGAGGAATCTTGTCTAGCTCATAGTCCTGTGTATAGGACAACAGCCTTGGAGAGGAGAGACCAATATTCAAGTTTCTACTTGCTGGAGGAATATAAAGTTGAACCTGAGAGTCCCATATGCTGAGTGAGTGCCATAAAATAAGACTGTTGAATACATTTTTTGATGCTATTATTTTTCTATATGATCACTGAAATATTGCTCAGTACTTACATGCAAAATTGTTTGTTTCAAGGGATATGATTTTCTCAATAGAAAGAAAATACCTAATTTCGAGGTTCTATCCAGCACTCATGATTAAAGTATTAATATATTTCACACGTGCATTTAAAATAATCCTTAATAGTGATTATTTGTAGTTAAAAATTTCAGCTTAATTTTTATAAATCTGTTGCTTCAGCTATAGCTGCAGGGTCTCATAAAAGCTTGACTGCTTTGTGTTTATTCATTTTTAATGGTAGTGAATTCATATTAGTGGTGAACTTCATTATTTACAAAAAGTGATTTTAAATGTTTTGCAGGTTTAGCTCTGTTACATTATTATAATACAACACCAAACGTAGCCAAATGAACAAATCCAGCATTAGATATATCTGATCTAGTGAGGGAATTCTTTTTCCAGAGATCCCTTCCAACCCAAACCATTCTGTGATTCTGTGAATTTAATTCTGAAAGGAACACCAAATGTTCTTTTTTTTTTAAAAAAAACCTCAAACTTCAAAGTCATTGGACTTGTTGCATTAATGCTACACATTTGCATCTTTTGTCACAATTCTCTGCTATATTGTTTCATAGAGTCATAGAACATCCTGAGTTGGAAGGGGCCCACGAGGGTTGTGAAGGTCCAACTGCTGGTGGGTTGTTGACATCCATTTAAAAAATTATGTCAATCTTCCCTGTTAGAATAAAGTCAGTATTGTAAAGTTTATTCTCTCCTATGCATTCTTATGAAGAGAAGACATTTTGTTTAATTTCAAAAACAAATACTGTCTTCTTCCAAACTCCAACTGCAGTTGCTAAACTTCCATCTATTTTTATGTCTGCAAAAATCCCCATACCAGTTGAGTTTTTGAGACTATTCCTGTCCACTTTGCGTGTTTTGTGTGTTTGTTATTTGCTGTCTCTCAGCCTGGTGTGACAATGTCCTTTTTTTTGTGACTGTATGGTGGCAAACACTGCAATTCCATGACTCACCTGTGTCAGTAGCATATTGCTGTATGCTAGAAATAACAAAAAACTGAATAATTATACAGCAAAAATGAATAATTTAGTGAAAAAGGGACTGACTGTATAATTTAATGTCTCTGAGGATAATAAAATTTCAAGTTAAGGACCTCAAATGACTCTAGGCCCTTGGTGGGATGTTTTGGTGTAACTATGATCCAATATAACTAAGCTGTCAAAGCTACTTCAGACTCTGTCTTGCAGGTCTATGTGTGTTTGAATCAGCAGCTCAGGGTCATGGAAGTGAAAAGTTTACACCTCACCATTATCCATTTTTTGTGTATAATGTGTTCTTGCAAAAATGAAAATGTATAAACACCTGTTTTGGGGAGCAGGATTGGGATATTCTTTGTCCATAGATTTAATTAGTTATTTTGCTCTTACCTGTAGCTAGAGCTCCTGCAGCCCTTTTTATCCCATACACATAAGAGATGGGTAAGAGTTATGCCTAGTTGGATTTCCGTCTCAAATCGTTCTTCATCACATAATTTTGGGGGTGTTTTTTGGAGGTGGTGGGGTTTTTTATGAGCCGTTAGGCCCTCCAGCAGTTAATCTAACAAGGACTTAATGTTATACAGAAGTTATAGCTCTGGTGGATTTCTGGAGGATGGTTAAGGCAGAGTTTACATTTCATATTCTGAGGGAAATGTAGTGCCGTTCTGCCGCCGTATGCCGTGCATTTCATTAGCGCTGGAGACAGCAGGAGGCTATTTTGTGGAAATGTTTCTGTCACTGTCAGTAGAAACATGCCCGTCTGGTTGAAATATAGCCTGTGTCTTGCCAGTTCCCTGCTTCTAAGCAATTGCAGTAGGAGGATGTTAATCTTAACCTGTCACAAGCCATTTAAAATCCAAATTTTTATTAAACTTCCAAATGCTTCAGTAATACAAGTATGGGAAACAGGGCTGCGTTCATACGCAAGACTTGCTGCCCTTCTCAGAGGCAGGAAACACTTTAATTAGTGTTTATTAGTGCTTAGTAGTTAGATGTGCTGGAACTCCCAGCCAGGCTCTGCCAAGGCAAGCGATCCCTGTAAGGTAGGCAGGAGGCAGATTAGGAGAACTGGATTGTGGATCTTGTGTTGGTTTTGCTGACTGTAGACCAGGAATTTCATGCATTCAAGGAAAGTATCTATAGCATATTTGTTGTAGATATCCATGTCTTTTTGCAGCCACCCTGAACACAGCTGCTCTTATGGTGATGCCAGGATCATTGCTGGGAAGATCTTAATTGCCTGGTGGAAAATGTCGTTTTTTCTGTCCTTGGCTATTCTTTGAAAATATATTTATGTCAGAGGATTTTCCTGTGCTGCCATGTTCCTTTTTAGTTGTTTTTTGGTTTGTTTTTTTTTTTTTGCTGTGCAGGCCTAGACTGATTGTTACAACTTGTGTTTGGTGGATGGGCAGTTGGAAAAATATTTGGAATTAGATACTTTATGTCCTGGTTGACAACAGAGGGTCTGCATATAGATGCTTCAGTTCCCTCCATGTTCCATTTGAGAGCCCCTGAGATGTTTATGGATGTGGCGTAAGTCCTTACACTGGACCTGGTCCTTGCCTGAGTTGTCTCTCTGGAGGGCCAAAGGAAGATTTTGTTTCCTTCCTTTGCTCAGGTCAACAGAGCAAAAGACTACAGCATGCACTCCTGCAAGCATCTCTGGAGTTCTCGGGGAATTTCAGGGCTTTTCCTTTTCTAAATCAGTAGTACCTGGACGAGGCATTGAGGAGATGATGTTCAGCAGATGGATCAAGTGCTGTAACACACAAAAATTACCACTTTACTGTGATGCCTCAGCTGGAGACCTCCTCTCTGAGTCACTGCTGCTGTTTACTCATGAGAGAAGAATGAATTTAAGGAGCTGGGATGTTTTACTGCTCCCTGATAACCAGCATCCAGGCAAGGGAAGCTCATTCCTTGTTGCAAAGAAGGAAGTGCATGCTTCATTCATTGCAAGAGTGTCTTCCTGGTGAAATTGGTATATCCAGAGAAAATTCAGTATAGGATAGGACTGCAGGAATATTCTAGAGACCCAACAGCTGGGAAGTTGTACGATTTAACCAAAAGAAGAAGTTAAGAATTAAGATGCTATCACTACTGTATTTAGAATTTGCTAGAGCCCAGCAGTCAACATAAAGCTGTCCGAACCCAAGACGTTTTTATGCTGTATGTTTTGGGAGTTTTCCACAAGAAGTACTGCAGGCAAGCTGGAAAAGATGTGTCGTGGCACTGAATCCGAAATTACATTAGAAATGCTTTGCCAAGGTGCTTTTTCTTCACAGCATATCCCTTATGTTATTCCTTATTCCTTGCGTTAGTGAGCACGATGTTCAGGGAAAACATCCCATCTGGATAGCATTACCTGTAGGATGTGCAGCTTGTATGTATCTTCTGGAGGTTAGCTCTAATGTTAAACAAAGGAAGCTGATTAGAAACATCTGTAAAACATTTCCATAGTTCAGATTTTATACAGTGGGTATTGAATTACCTTGCACATGACTGCATGTCTGAACTAAAAATAATAAGGTAAATCTTTTCCTTTTATTAAAATTAGTATAATATTAATTTTATAGTTAAAGTACATTTAACTGTTTCCCTACTTGGCACTAGAATTTAATGCTGCTGACATCACTATGTATTTTACATGCCACTGAGAAATAATTGTTCATTTATTGATGCAGTATGCTACAATAAGCACATTTTAGGTGCAGTCAAAATATAAACATTAGATTGAAATACATTTTCTTATGTAAAAGTGTGGCATTTATTGAATGCTAAAGGAGAGACTTGCCAGCTAAATGTGTAATGTTTCTGACCATTAAATATATTATGTGAAATAGTTATATAGAATATATAAAATGATTGTAGTACTGCCCACTTAGGTATTATGTTGATTTATGAATTTGGTTAGAGTCCCTAGTAAATACCAAAATTGCTGATTCTAGGTCAGTATTTGTTAGGTTGGTAAATTTTATGGAGAGGAAGGATTTGTGCATCCCAGAATTGACAGAGAAAGGTGTTATTTATGTAGCTAGAGTGAGAATGCAATTGTAATTTCAGAGCTGAGCTGAAAAAGGTTATATACTTCATATTCTAAATTGCCTTCTAAAATAGCTTATAAAGCTATGTGTATAACAATGGTAAATATTATTTAAAGATCTAAGAGTCTAATGCTCAAGATTTACTGTTCAATATCATAAGCAGAAAATTCTTACCTTTCCACAGTTCCCTGCAACAGCCTGACTCCAAGGCACGTATCAAAACAGAGAGAAGCAAACATTATTCTCTGGGAAAATATTTTGAAATTCAGCAAGTGTTTTGAAAACTATTATCATTATTGTTTATTGTAAGTGTTCTAAGATTGTGAAAATGAAGTGTTGCTCATAAATACCACGCAGGCTGAATGGCCAAGGGCAGTTCTCATCTCTAACACACAGACTCCTACCCAAAGCAGTTTCATCCAGTTTGAGTACTTGCTTTTATGATGTTTTTACCCAAGTTCATAGAAACTGCAAGTGGAACAAACACTATGGTATGTATATGCAGTTATTTTTATTCAAGGAGACTGGATCAACACAAAGACATTTTTTTAGAGCAGCATAACATGAACAGTTTCCATTTCATCAATTAGTGCCCTTATCCATCCTGAGAGGTGTCTGGTATCTTATCTGTGTGCTGAAAAGGCAATGAAGTGTTTTATCTTTTGAAAAATAAAAAGACATGTTGTGCCATGGTAGTGAAATTTGCAGAGTTTATCTCACTATCCCACTTGGGAATGTATGTTTCAGCACTGATAATGTGGCTCATTAAATAACTGAGAACAAATAATGCTCTATTTTAAATGGATCTTAAAACAAAATGTCTTGTGATCATTCCTTTTTCTCTCTGAAAGCTTAGTGTTTCTGCCTGTGTTGTTGCACAAGGAGTTTGGAGTTGACTGATCTCGTAGCCTGCGAGGAAGTGAGGCTGCAGCTGCACATCCCCAGGTCCTGCCTGTCCCGTTCTGTGATTAAGCACTAGATCCCTCCATCAGCTTGGTTTACCTGGTCTCATAATCTTGGAAGATTACTGAAGCACTAACAGGAGTGTAAGCAGATACTTATTTTTAAAAAATATGGTTGGCAAAGGTGTGATCAGATAGTTATTTCATCTTAGGATTGAAATTGTCTCACATTCTTGTCCTGTGAAGGCTTCAAAGGAAAGACTTTGGGGGTAGGTGAGGAAAAGCAATTTTCAGTGTGTTTGGAACTGTATCAGTTCACCAAGTGTGTGTCTCTGCTGTGTAAATGATATTCCCCATCACATGCTGTACTGGGTGATTACTTCAATAGGCGTTTTTATGGCCAAAACCAGCAGCCTGGGGCTCCTGTGTCTTTATCACCAACTGTACTCTATGAAGTACAAAGCTACAAAGTTTACTTGACAGTTTGAAGCCAGAGTAATTTACTTGTCTGAGACCTTAATGCAGCTCCTTGCAGTCCATCATCGCCGCTTGAACAGGAGGGATGTGCTTTAAAGCAGGAATTGGAGCCGTTTGCCAGACAGGGCTCCAAACCAAATTCGAGATGAAGAATTGCTGTTGCTGAGTTTGCTTACTTTGTAATTGCAATGCATTGGGGATACTAGAGGAACTGTTTCGGAATGTTGGAACACCTGTGTATGGCACAGCACCTTTATTTTAACAACCCTATAGGTGCTCATGCAGCAAATTATCACCCCAATGCATTCCCTTCATTTTGAGTTGAGTCTTTGCCAAAAAAAAGACTCAGCTGATAGAAAGCTGGCTGAGGCACAATTGATTTTGGATTAGAACCCTGAATTTAACAGCATGGGTCAATGGATGCTTTTTTTTTTCCTTTAAAGATGCCATGGTTACAAACCTGTTAAAACTGAATTAGTTTAAGTCCAGATTTTGTTTATCAGTTCTTTTGGAACTGGACTGGGCTATGTCCATGATGATTTGAAAATTTCTGTACTTGTCAGGCTGAAAATAATATTAAAATATTAATGTCTTTTTTTCTGTACATGAATTTCATATAATGCTTTAGCTGTAGAGGGGTTGCCTTATTTCTTTATTCACAGGGCATTTTTATCTGTTCCTTCCTGAACTGTATAGCAGCCATATCCCAGATAAATCTGACTGGGTAGTCTGGAGTCATTGCTCTATCTGTTTTTCAAAGAAAGCATCACTTATAAATCATGACTGCTAATTAAAATGAATGATGCTTTTAATTAAGAATAAAATCTGTGCAGGCCCCAACAGAGAAAAGATATTACACATACACCATGCTTCATTTTCACTGTAAGGTTTTTTTTTTTCACTTTTATTCCTCTGTCATTAAATTCCCCATTATGTTCACCCTCCTTGCCATTATCCCTGTTCATTATTTCTGGTTTGATTGACAATGTGATCTCTCATGATGCTTGACTGAGTGTTGGCTGATGAAAAGAAAAAACTTTAGGTTTGTCTCAAAATATTGCATTAAAATTCTCAGATTTTAAATTCTTAAGGTAGGATTTTCTGGCTTTATTTTCCTTGGAAAGTCTATATCTTTGGAACAATTGAATTCTTACAAAAGAACCACCAGCAAAACTATTTGAGCTATAATGGAGGGTGGAGGCAACTCGCCTGCCTATTGAAGTGCATCTTTCATCATCAGAACAATAGCTGGTTCTTTTCCCTTGTCAACTGACCATCTTTTTTCCTTCCATTAATTAGCTGAAGTCTTGAACAATTCATCCTTGGCCTTCCACTGCCTGTTCTGATAATCCCTCAGGATACTCAGGATAGGATGACAAATCACAAGAAAAAGCGTTCTGAGTTTTGTTGCTCAGCTGATGGGAAGGTGCTGTGTCTCCTACGTGTGGAGACAGAACCAATTTCCTGAGGTTTGCGCTGGGTTTTGTGATTTACTGATTGTGTAAGTGCACAAGTTACCCAAGTGCCTCTGGGCTGAATTTTGCTATTTTTGGAGAGGAATATTTCTATGTCTTTAGAACCATAAATAAAATCTAGACAAGTGCTAATTGGTAAGCATCCATGTAGGAGGAGACACCTAACAGATTTCTCCCACCAGTCTTGTCACTCACATGGCTGCTCAAGAGGCAGAAGGGGAGACATTGAGAACATAAGAAAAAAACCTCATTCCTTTTTCCTTTCATATGCCCAGTGTTACACAGAACTGCTGGGGGGATTTTTTAGGAGAAGATATTG
>NW_008240221.1:14743480-14754165 GCF_000691975.1 Corvus brachyrhynchos
ATACTGTTCGACTTCCAGCCCTCTGGCTGCTGCAGATGGAAACTTTGTAGATTTTGCTTCTGAATTCCAAACAATTATCCATTGGCATGTGCAAATACAGTTTTTTTCATAAGGCCAATCGACTACATCTGGTGGCTGATTTTTCTCAGGTATTGCAAAACCCTTTTTATGAGTGCAACATTTTATTCTTAAGAATAAAGATGTTTATAATTCTTAAAAAATGAATACAAAGGTTTTTAATGTTTACCCAAATATTGGGTTTTTTCACTTAAACAATACTAATAAAGTACTAACCTATTTCTGCTGCACTTTATCTCAAGTGTTCTAAAGGAGTCAAAATTATAGAAAGGAAATCAGACTTATGCTTAACTGCAGACATCCTTACCTCCACAGCCCATAATTTTAACAGATGACAGATGATCCTTTTTTGGGATGTCAGTTCAATGATTCATCATTCACATCTCTGCAGCTAGAGGTGGTGAAGATCTTGAGAAAATAAAATTGAAGATGGCAGTTATTTCTAAGAACCCAAGGAAGGTTTTGAGAACTTTCCAACCCATGCTGGTAAATGGAGGGATCTGGGATGTGTATCTGTGGGTGTAGTTTATTTCTGAGTACCAGATTTGCTGAATGTGCATTTGGTGACTCTTGATGGGGAAGGACGATGCAGAAAAAACTTCACATGTAACTGAATGTGGGTGCATTGCTCACATATGGCATTGTCTTAGCAGTGAAAACTCATTGCCTGATTTATGAATCTTATCAGATAAAATATTGCATTACTGGTGGTATCTGTGTTGTCTTGAACTATGGCGATGTTCATTTTTGACTGAACGGACTGCAGGTAAATTATTTCTTTTCTGTGAATAACCTAAGAGAAATTAATTAATGTATAAACATGGCACTTAGTGACCATCAGGCCTGAATATTACGAGCTTTCCAAAACAATAATTGTTACATAGCTTGAAAAGAGATATTTCCTATATTTGAATGACACAAAAATATTTTGAAGTTTTCTTCAAAATACAGGAGGAAACCTCCTCTAGACCAGGGTTCAGTGCTCTGTGTAGCTGCCTGGAGTACACAGGAGGTTGATACTTAAGTTCCTGCCCAGATCAGGCCAGGGAATTTAACTCCGGATTTCGCGCATCTAGATGAGATCCATAAAACCTAATTCTCTTTTGTTTTGGTTTTTTTTTTTCCTGTATGAATAGTTTCACTTTTTTTTGGTGAAGAATTGAGTGTCTGCTGTTGGCCAGCCGTGTATGATATGCTTTAAAAAAAAAAGAAAGTTTTTCCTGAAAAAAAAAAAGGAAGTATTGTTACAAAGAGGAGTCCTTCAAAAAGAGAGTGACAAAGACTTCCCATGTTTCATAGTCGGGTTTTGGCATTCAGTGGTGATGGCTGGTATCAATCTCTGATACGTATTTCCTCTAAAATAGTTTTGAAGAATGGATATTTTCAAAACAAAATGCATTTTGTCAGAAAATTGGTAGCAAATTCAGCTTATGTTACTTGTGGCCTTTCTGCTTCCATTTGGCAGTTGTGCATCTTCGTGGCAAAGATCTTGATTGTTGCAATTTTCCAGAGCATCACAAGCCCAGCTGTGAACAGGCACTGGTGTGATGCATGTGCTTATCCATGGTGCTCCCATTCTGTATCAATTCATCAAAGCCTTGCGTTTGGCTTTACATTCCTTCTTACTGACATGTCCTAGAGAGAGATATCTCTTTGTAGATAATTCTGAATTGGAGGTCATAGAAGCAAAGAACATCCTGAGTTGGAAGAGACCCACCAAGATCATCGAGTCCAACTCCTGGCCTGGCACAGGACAACTGGAACAATCCCACCGTGTGCCTGAGAGCATTGTCCAAATATTTCTTGAACTCTGCCAGGCTGGGTGCTGGGATCACTTATCGGGAGAACCTGTTCCAGTGCCTGGCCACCCTCTGGGTGAAGAACCTTTTCCTGGTATCCAACTTAAACCTCCCCTGACTCAGTTCTGGCTGTTTCCTCGCGTTCTGTCATGGGTCACCACATCTTCTTCCCCTCATGACAATGTTGAAGACCACAGTGAGGTCTCCCCTCAGCCTCCTCCAGACTGAACAAACCAAATCACCTCAGCTGCCCTTCATAAGGCTTCCCCTCCAGACCCTTCACCATCTCCATGTTCCTCCTCTGGATGCTCTTTAATAGCTGTACGTTGTTCTTTTATTGTGGCACCCAGAACTGCACAGGACTCCAGGTGAGGCCACAAAGGTGATTGAGAATTGGTCATGCTAAAGCATTGGGAATATGTCCACTCCTCCTGAACGGATTGGAGATGGAGGTGCTTGAACGCACTAGCTGTGAGATTAAAAGAGTTAAGCATTATTTTACTGAAGAAATACTGCTGTTTCTCTAATAGAACTCACTTTCATTTATGCATCTCTGTGATTTATGCATCTCTGTGACTGGTTGTTTAACACTCAAAATTCAATGAATGCTGTGCGAGCTTTTCCTATTTTCTTGCCTTATTCTTTCCACCAGTGGGCAAGAGTGGTATATGTCATTTTTCCAGACTGCCATATTTCACACTTCAATTTAATTTGGCTGATAATGATTTGTTAAGCAAATATAAGTATGTAGAGCACAGGCTGGGTCTCACACATAAAGTGTTCAGGCACTTCAGCAGTTCCTTTAAAAGCCCACTCCAGCCTTATAAAAGCTGCAGGTGCAAAACAGTTTGCCTCTGTACTACTTGAACAGAAGATAAAGGTAATGTGGAACTTTATATTCAGTACCACTCTTTGACACGTGTAACGTTGTAAGAAGGGGACTGGGTTGGTGGTTTCCATCAGAAATACATGTTCTCATGAATGGGCTTACTCTTACCCCATGAACTGCTAAAGAGAAAGGACAACTAACCATGGAATGCATCAAACCTGTGACAAATACTATGTGTTAGAAATGGAAAACATGGCTCTCCTTGTATTTGAAGTAAAGAACTGTTTTTGAGGCTCTTTTGATCTCTAGTCCTCTAACTATGAAGTGATTCTTCTCACAGTGGTTACATCATTTTTAAATCTTACTTTAAAGTGAAGGGTTCTTTTTTTCAACCCAAGGAGAAACACCATATTCTTCTAATCTTCGTCTCCCTCCACTATGTAATTCAATGTATCTTTCAACAGAATTTTCTTACTTTCTTTGGGCATCCCACAAACTTCTGTTCTTACCCTGTTTCCTTTTCATCAGTGGGCTTTCAAGCCTCATCTGCTTTCAAGGATTCAATATCATCTTAGCACTGGTGTTTTGAATATTTCTCTCTCCACTCTCAACTTGTCTATGCTTACTCAGGACTGCATTTTGGCACGTTTCCCTAGAAGTACTTTTTTATCCACTGAAATTCAGGAAGGACTAAACCAAGCTCCTTATCTTTTCCCTCTTAATCTGAGAGTTGCTTAAAGCCCTAATGTTCCCCAAGACCTTCTACCCATTTTTTCTCTGTATCTCCCTTTTGTGCCATACCTAAACCATGCTGATTTTTAGAGTCACAGAATCATTAAGGTTGGAAAAGCCCTCTAAGATCATCGAGTCCAACTGTTAACCCAGCACTGCCAAGTCCACCACTACACCATGTCCCTCCGTGCCACATCCACTTGTTTTTGGATACTTCAGGGAGGTGATTCCACCACTTCTCTGGACAGGTTCCCCTTTATAAGTTTAGAGTAGGATTTGAACCTTTTGAAGTTCAAGGAGAATATTGTGATCAAAATTGTACTTTCAGCTCAACAATATTTAACATTTACTCTGCAACTGTGCTCTAATGTCTTGACAAAACCAGGAAAAAATAAAATAATAGCAAACTCCTTTTAAACTTGGATTAATTAATTATCTTGCTTATTTCTAACTTCATGGAACATTTATTAGATATTTGTAATGATTTTTCACTGAAGATTGGCTTTTTTCAAAAGTCATTATTTGAGTACATAAATTCCCCAGGCTTATGCCTGTTGAAGTAAGAAATTTATTTTTGTCTTGGCTAACTTGAAAATGACCAAGTTCATTTTTCTCACATATTCAAACCAGAACATTTTTCTTAAGTGAAATGGGGCGTAGAACATGGCAAAAGAAAGGCTAATTACAGATAAACAATAGTAAGTGAGAAAGGGATTTATAGTAAAATATGCTTTTAGAAACTTTGCAGTACATTTTGAAAAGTAAAGAGTTTTAGAATGTTAAAAAACCCAACTTGATAGGACGTTTGAATTCAGCTGTCACAAATCCCATCACACATTGCTGGTTTTTTTCTCTAAAAAGCAGGAGTATGAAATTATACTGCATAGAGATCATGTTTTGCTAGCCAGCATTGGTGTTACTGGAAGAAATGTATGGAGGAAATGCTAAAAAATTTTGAGAATGTTGTAAAACACAGGTGAACTTTAGAAACTTAGTATCTCTGCTTTGTGGAAGCTTTGTGTTAGGAACTTGAAGAGCAAGAAGTGCGACTTAGGCTTGGTAATTTGTGCTGTGCTCATCTGCTCCTGAGCCTGGGCTGCCATTGATGTTCAGGCTGTGGTCCGGGCGTTTTGTGGGGTGGATGGCAGCTAAAGATCCAGTGCTGATGTAAATTAGCACTTTAGATCAGGTTTGAATCCAGGTGGTGGAAGGAAAGTGCACCACTCAGTTTTCCCTAATTTTGCTCACAGCTGAAACAGCCACTGATGTGGGAGGTGGGAACATGGATAGGAAAGAAAAGAGGACACATAAAATAAGTTTGAAGGGGGAGTACTGTGATTCCCTATTCCCTCATGGAAGTGAACACCTTTTAGATTATTTTCCATGACAGAGAGCTGAACTGTGGCACATTATTATTCTGGTTCAGATGGGTGGCGAGAATGGCACACTTGAAATTACAACATAAAATTGTAAACAAGCTGTTCCAGCACACTGCTGGCTACACCATTACTACAAAAAGTGAACTTGCACTAAAGCATAACTTCTCAGAAATAACACTTCTGTAAAATAATGGGGCAGAAAGTAAATACAAAAATGGAGTGCCAGGACAAGAAATCATTTCAGTCTTTAGCTCTGCTGAGACCAAGGGGATTCACTTTGTACTCAGTAAGAGTGAGTTCAAATGTTTTGCTCTTGCTGGTTTGTAGGAAGCCCCTTCTGATCTAACTATAAAGCCTAAAAATGAAAGTAATATTTCTAGACTTACTTTAATACTTGGCATTTGCAGACTAGAAGCAGGAGTAAAGGGAAATTTTGAGAATGAAGACATTTATTTTCTAGGATACACATACACATAATAGTATTGCAGCCAGAAATGCTATAGTATGCACGCAATGGATAATACATTACTAGTAGAACCTACTTATTGATATTTAGGTGTGGAATTTGTCACTTTCCGTCTAAGATAATATTACTAATATGATCAGATGCACTGCTGTAGTCTGTAGATGATAGAATATAACACTATTTCTACTTAATTAAAAATCCTTTCACTTTAAGAGGCTATTAACAAAAGTCTGTTGATCTTTTAAGCATACAAATCCACTGAAATTAAGCTAGATTTTCAAACTAGAGACTATTTCATCCCATGTCTGAATGTAACGTGTTTCAAAAGAATTTCCCATTACTGCTACAGCACTCAGCTTTGTTTGGCCAAATCTATCAAAAGATCCTTTAGCCTTGCTTTGACTTTGTTTAATAAAGTCTTCCAGAGAATAGATGTAAATTCACTAAGCAACCTGATGTGCATCTTATATCAGTATCATGATAGATGATGCATTTCCTGGAGCCACAGAATGTGAATTCTCTTGGTGATTTTGTTTGCATTGACTGGAAGCCTGAACTTCTACAAATGAGTGAAGGCTGAAGAAGTGAGGAGCACCCAGATGCATTTTCTGTGCACTGTGAGATGGGAAATCAGCAGTGCAAATTACCTTTTTATATCTAGTTTCTGACATTATATGTCATTTAACAGAACATTCAGTGCTCATCAACTGACATTAGATATCACTGATCTTACCATAGGACAATCAAAGGTGGACATCACAGAGTGCTTTTTAGAATTGTTTGCACAGATTGCCATTGTATTGATTAGGTTGCAGAGGATTGGAGGGAGATACCAAAAATACAGTCTGCTCCTGACATTGACAAGTTGTGGATAAAAGCTACAAGTATTCCCCACTGGGTCATACTCCAGACAGGGTCAAGTAGTGATGTGATGACCTAGAATCAGTAAAATGTAAAGTGATGGTAGATTAATTGATTTTTATTTCTGTGCATCAGGTATTAAATTAGAAAAATGGGGAGAATGTTCCTTATAAAGTACTCCCAGGCTATAAAAATGCCACTGCAATATATACTTTTTGTGGTGGTGTCTGTTTATTTACAACCTGAAATTTTTCCTGGTGTGGGGACCTCTGTCTCAGTACTATTGTTTTTGCCACCAATTTCACTGGAAGCATCTCTGTAAAGGAGAAACACTCTCTATGGTGCTGCCACCTCATGAGACACATCTTCTCTTTCATTCATTGGCTGATGCATTACAGTTTATTACATCTGTAAGTTATAAAGAGAAATCTATCTAAAGAGAATCTAAAAACTCCAACAGCCTTAAGTTTATTAACAATAGTAACTTGACTCTAAATCACTGTATACACGAATCCATTAAAAAGGCCTAGATTCTGGAGCAATTCTGTAAAACCTTGCGTTAGGTCTTTAGGATTTAGCTTACAAGATTTTAAGAAGGCAAATCTTAATAGATGAAATTCTGAAGTTAACTGTGAGGCATGAGCTCAACCAGTCTGCGTTTTATTGTTGGTTGCAGCATGTGGTGAGTACCCAGCACAGAGATACTCACATCTGTAACAAATAACCTTTCTTTTTCTAAGTGAAGCTCAAACACATATTAGCACAACCTATTTATCTGAATGAACCAAGGCTGCAAATAATTAAAGAATCTACTCTGGGAATACTTACACCATCATGGAAGCTGATTTTCATTCAAGTTGTATCAAAAGAAACCCCAATAACCTTGCTCAACTCATTTTACACACAACTGCCATTCTTAGCCTCAATGCCTTGCTGTGACTAAGCCTGTTATTTTTATGCATTTATTTGTTCTTAGTGAAGGAGTTATCCTGTCCTACCTCTTGTTCTGTTCACACTGGGATGGCTGGGGTGAAGGAGCAGACCTTCTTTCTTTGGCCCCTTATTAACAGTGCCATTGCAGGCTTTTCCTCCTGATAGATACTGAGAGTATTGACAATTGTAGCAGCAGTTCAAAGATGTGGTTAGGTTGCTCTCACCTCCACCTGTGTTCTTTGTCTCTTGCAGAGCCCTCAGGTCCCGACTTTCTGTACTTTCACATTGTTGACACACTATCTTTGATAAGAATTTTAATTTTGGTGTAGCAGTAGACAGGGAACCCTATTCCAAATAGAGGAGAGGGTGTCTGTTGGATGGGAACCTGTAGAAGCAGAAGTAATTTTCTCTACTCAAAAACTCTGTGAGAATATACAAAATGCAGTCAGGCCCCTGGAGATATCTGATCCAACCCACTCAAAGGAGGACTATCACCGGTACAGGATCTGCTCAGCCATGGCCTTGTCCAGCTCATGCTTTGGAAGCTCCACCAAAAAATTTTTCTCAGAGCCTCTCCTGTTTAACTGTTGCAGAACTGCTCTGTCCTCCCATGAGAAAAGTTTTCCTAACATCCTCCTTGATCCTTCCAAATTGCAATTTGTGGCTGTCATCCCTCATTAAATCATCTGACACTAACAAGAAGAATTTGGATCCATCATCTTCCTGATTGCTCTTCAATTATTCGTAGGCAGCAGCCTGTAATTATTTGATCGCTTTAGCTTCCCCAAACTTAGCTGATTTATTTGAATATTAGTGCCAGCAGACATTGTTCTGTTTACAGTTCATTCACATCTGAGATATCCAGATGACTGGAGTGCATTAAAATCTTTGAGTTTTATTTTCATTCAGTACAGTAGAAATAATTTTATCCAATGTATCTCTTCCATGGGTTGTCCTACCTTTGCTCCTGTTCTCAAAACATCAGTTCTTCTCAATGCTCAGTGAAAATTATTCTCCTGTTTTAGAACCATGTTTAGATTTTCCATCTCTATTTCATTCAGCACAGATTATCTTTCTTTATACTGGTTTATGTCTAAGCCTCCTTTACTTTGCTTCTTAATTTGACTTGCAAACCTAATTAAGCCTTATTTTTGGCAGTCCTTTATTCCTATACTTCTTGACTTCTCACAGTGTGGCTTTCTTGCATGCTACAGATCTTATTCCTCCTCAAAAAGCCACTGATTGAAAAGTGACTTGTTATGAATACAAGAATTTACTTTTCTAGTATTCCAGGTGCAGGTTTTGAACTGCAAAGTAGTTACTGTGTTAGCATTGTTTATGCTACTGTCTCTTAGCTTTATATTAAAATGACTGATACTGTTTGTAAAGCTTTATGGAGGTTTGAAGTTTAAATGTTTAGCTAGTTTTTGGTTTAAACGTCACTGAGAATTATGATTCTATATGATATAAGACTGGACCACTTACGCTAAGTTAGAAGAGAAATTTATTGGGCACAGTTTTTATGGTTTGCATGTCTGCTAAATCACCTCTGCATTTCACAGCTTTAGGCTCTGGGGAATATTTATAGCTTTTGCTTAGGAGTGCATACAAGTTTAGATACAACAAACTCTGAAGTTAAGCTCAGTAGGAGTTTGGTTGGTGTGGGGTTTTTCTGTATCTATTTCTGCATTATTTTGCAGCTGTTTCCTATTGCATGAGAAGAGAACCTTTAGCAGTGAAGGAGTGCTGCTAATTGGATGGGGAGGGAGGCAAACAAAGGCAAATGTCTTTGCCCATGTGCAGGGTGTGGTTCTGTGACTCCCTTGGCCTGTTTGTAAAGTGGATGTAGAACAGATATCACTGTCATGTGAACATGTAAAATTCACGTAGGTAACTTACTTTTTCCACAGTAAAGGAGCCAGCCTTGACAGCAATCCAAAAAGTGAGCGAACTGTATTAATGGACCATTTTGTCCTGATCCTGAAATCTTATCCCCTACTTTCTTGACCTGTTAAATCCCCTCAATAATCAATGTTCCTTCTAAAATTTTACCCAGCCTTCATCTTTTCTATGCTACATCTTGATCAAAACTCCACATTTTCCTTTGGATCACTCCTTCCTCATGTCCTTTAGACAAGCCTCATCCACTCTGTCATTGTGAGGACAGAGATTTCTTTCCATCTTTGTGACACCTGTATTGGTTTGACTCACACTTGTTTTCACCCTTTTTGGTAAACATAGTTAACAGCTTGTGACTAATGTTGGAGCTCACTTTCTTATAAATGCATGAGGGAAATGGAATTGTCCTATTGTTTTTCAGAAATGAAGGTACTTTTCCATTTATTTTTCATGTGTTTTGGTGGTTTTTTGTTTTGTGGGTTTTTTTTGTTTGTTGCACTTTACCCCCTCTATAAACACTGCAGAGAATATCTCTAATAATTAGAGAAGAACGTGCATTTTTCACCCCCTTTAAACTGTGCACTTATGTAGAAACATAAAGATCTCTTCTTGTAGAAATCTGTGTTGCAGGTTTTTTTAGGAGCTAAACGATCAGAATCCTGGTGGTTGTGCTAAGGCTCAGTCTTTGCCATGGACAGAGTCACAGAATCAAGATGTTCTTTCCATCCTTGCTTTTTTGCCCTGAGACTCTCCTCTTGAAGATTTCAGTGATGTTTCTGTGTCTGTTGACCTGTAGTGCTGGCGCTTTCCTTTGTGCCTCCCAAGGGATCAAGCTAAAGGCTGGAAACACTAATTTTCCTCCTCCCCACTGGCATCACTGGCATTATCTTCTGACTCCTCTGGCACCAGTAATGGATATCCTGGCTTTGTGCTCAGCCTTTGTAACTTAGCACGTGAGCAGTTTCAGTGGAGCTGCATTTAATTACAAGATTGTACAGTTGTATTTGCAAAGCAGGGTTCTCCTCAGGGCAGGGGAAATTATTTGTCTTCTCTGCTTGGACCTGTTGCCAGTTTCCAGAGGTTTTTACAAAATACCAAGTACTTCCGTCCCTTGACATGAATCTGTGCTTCCTCTGTTTTATCAGACTCCTGGCTCAGTCAGCTGGTAGTGGTTTGGATTGACTGGACTGACTGTCTGCCAAAGCCTTTCCAGTTCATACCCAGTTAGAGAATGTGCGAGCTTAAATTATGAAGCATCGGTAGGTAAAATATTCAAAAATTCACTGTATGTGACCAGATACCTCCATAGCCAGTTCAAGTTCTGACAGTGCCCAATAACCTGAGTTTCAAGAGAAGAATAAGAAATACACACAACATTCAATGAGGTTTATGGCCTATTTTCATATTTTGCTACATTCAACAGGTGAAATCCAGATGACTTCTACCCATTAAGAAGAAGTAACCTCCTAAATTTGCCATTGAAGATTAAACTTCTTTAAATAATACAAGAGTAATGGGATTCTGTAATAGTTCACATGACTAAAAGGGCTTTTTTTATGACCACTTTCATAGACTGTTAGAAGTTTGGAAGGAGACCGCAGACCAAATACTAGGAGGATGCCATGAAATTCTTTGATCTAGAAAATTTTTGCAAACAGATTTTTCTGTCTTGTTTCATTTATCAGTCTCAAAATCTCTCTGCATCTTTC
>NW_008240221.1:14754183-14783843 GCF_000691975.1 Corvus brachyrhynchos
TTCCCTAAAAACCTCTCATGTTTCATGCTCATCCCTTCCATGCCATCCATCCTGCACTCTTCAGAAGTTAACCAGTCTCTGAACCAGGAAATTGGTCTCTGCTGCCACCAGGACAACTTTTTTAAAGGAATGTCTGTCTCCCATACCACCCTTAGGCTTAGGAGGAGCTTTTCTGAACAACTTCAAAGATACTTTCCATTGTTTTTCAAATTATTTGTGAAATGCCCTCATATTTTAGTGTATTCTAATGTTGAGAAAAGATAGTATTTCCATGAAAGGTAATTTCAGAGCATCTCCACCCAAGTCAAAGTAAATTTAAATTATATGCAGGATCACAGCATTTGCACATTCATATCCCAGTTGTGGGCTGTTCATCAGTTGCCAGGTTATCTATTCCAAGATTTTAGAATTCAGTCTATCTGTTCATTAGAGTTTAAAGCCCTCCCAATTTTTTATGTCAAGAACATACTCAAGAAATAAAATGCTTTAACTATTCCAACAGTTGCATTCAATTTGAAGGATCTAGTAAACATTATGAAGCACAGCTAAGGGAAATCCCACATGGCTAATAAAGTTTTATAATAAAGTAATAGGAGATAAATGTTGAAGTTTTCATAATAGATTATCTAAATATCTCCAATGCAAAGCATTAAACAAATCAGGCCCAGAAGCTATTGTATAGTTTTTAAACTATCTTCAGAATCTGAATAAATGTAATAATTTTCAAACTATTGATGTTCTGGCAGAAATGTTACTACTTTTCCTCTCTATTGTTATCATGATTACTGTTCAGACTTTCAGAGTACATTTTATGTGTTTTTTATGTTAGCAAGATCTTTCTACCTCCCAGTAGTTTGATTTTAACCATTTTCACATTTTCATTAAAACTGTCTTTTAGTAAGAGGAAGTGTAGTAATTTATCCTTACAGGGATGTTGTGACTCAAACACTCCCTTCCCTTCCTGTTGCTTGATCCAATGTAATTAAATAATAGATTTCATTTCATAACTTTGCAGTAGCAATAAAGAGGAAATTATGTTCAGAAGGCATGTTTATTTTTTTTCCCCAGCCTTTTCATGGCTTAAAAGTGATTCTTTCTTTTCGTGCTAAAGTAATGTGAAGCAGCCTTTTCAAACTTATGTCCTTGGGAAATGAATGTTAATTAAAGAATGAACATTAAATAGGAGTTAGGAAATCGGGGCCTTTTTCAGACACAAATATCTGTTCGGATTTTACACTTATGCTCCTTCATGGTGCTTTCTTTTCTCTCTCTGAGCAAAGCTCCCTCCTTTTTGCTTTCTTTGATTTTCCCAAGACAAAATCTGTCACATCCATGCTATTACCTGTACAATTTACCTTGTTTGTTGTTTTTTTTTTAAGCTCTGAGAATTATAATTCATACCAATGTGTAAGAAAATACAGCAAAGCAACACATACTTAGAAAAATTTGGACTTCCTTTCCTCATTTTTACAGGGAAGTGGGTATGCCTTGGACTAGGACTATTGTTTTCCCTCTATTTTTTCCTTTATGTTGGATTAGAAGATTCTTGGAAGAAAGTACTTACAGATTTAGGATTTTGGAACCATTTTGAAATGTCCTGGAAAGAGGTTTCTTGATATAAGAGAAAAAAATCATAGAACTGCCTGTATTGAGGTGCATTCTGATTATGCCTCATCCTCATTGACATTAAAGATTACAGGACAGGATGAGCCTTTCTCCAATGTACACTGCATATCTTGTTGTTGAAAAAGTATTAAAACTAAATGGTTTTGACTTTTTTTTTACTGATAATTTGGATACATCTTGCATGGTGACACCTGAGTATCAAAATTCTGAAGGCAATATAATGTACCTGAAGCCAAGACACCTGTGTGGTCTCTCTGGCATCCAAAACCATTTAAATCCATAGTCCTTTACATCTCTTATGTGTCTCACT
Organism: Corvus brachyrhynchos; assembly: GCF_000691975.1. Lineage (NCBI taxonomy): Eukaryota > Metazoa > Chordata > Aves > Passeriformes > Corvidae > Corvus > Corvus brachyrhynchos. The sequence goes on from NW_008240221.1 coordinate 14,756,120, forward strand.
ATTTAATCTGAGAGATCCTACAGCATTTACTTGTAGTTCCCATCCAGACTGAGAAGCTCCCACTTGGTTGGTGTGTGCACTTGAGCAGATGAGAAAAAAAAGTTCAAAGAAAGACCAACGTGAATCATTTCAGGTAAAATCTTTTAACATACAAAGTCTTCCATAAACCAGCATGGTATTTCCTAGCATGAACACGATGCATATCTCTCCAGGGCTGTGAAAATTTCTAGAGCTAAGAGAAGAATTATTATTTTTGTATTTTGTATTTTTGATGTTTGTATTTTTGTTTGAACCTGAATCCTTTTTTTCTCCTTTTGTCTCCAACTCTAAATCTTCAAAGCAGTGTCTTGCTTATGTTCTGAGATCTGATTTTTTAAAGTACGTTTTTATCCTTCATTGCACCACGGAGCAGAGCCTGGGCCCTGCCCTGAGCCCTCCCTGCAGACAGGAACAGACAGGGATGAGGGCCCCTCTCAGCTGTGTCTCCTCTTGAGGCTGAACAGCCCCAGCTCCCTCAGCCTTTCCTTGTCAGGGAGATGCTCCAGTCCCTCCATCATCTTTGTCACCCTGTGCCAGCTCTGCTCCAGGAGCTCCATGTCTTTCCTGTCCTGAGGAGCCCAACAGGAGCTCCTGAGGACTGTATACAGCACTTCAGATGCCCCTCACCGGGGCCAAGCAGAGGGGCAGGATCACCTTCCTGACCTGGTGGGAATGCTCTTCCGGATGCCCCCAGAACACCATTGGCGTTGGCCACAGTGCACGCAATGGCTCAGGGACAGTTAGTTGTCCCCCAGGACCCCCAGGTCTTTCTGTGCAGAGCTGCTTTCCAGAGGGTCAGTCCCAGCCTGTACCAGTTCCAGGGGTTTTTCCTCCTTCCTGCATTTGCCTTTGTTGAATTTCAGACAGTTGCTCTCTGGCCATCTCTCCAGCCTGTCAAGATCCCCTGTATGCAGAGCCCTAATGGTTGCCAGCTCTTCATAGCAATACTTCATTACCCTGAGGCTTCCTCTAAAAGCACTTTATCTCTGGGCTTGGAGTGGGTAAATACATGTCTTATTTTCCCTGTCTCAAACAGTGACACCTGATTCCAATTTGCTGTCATATGGAAAGGAAGAGTATTTATTTAGTGTTCTGGTGAAACTAATATAAGGCAATGATTATTTTCCTCTGTGAGCAATGTAAGGATACATGATTTAAACAAATGGTGCTCTCAACAGCAATGGGAGAAAGGAACCTGTTTATATTAGATGGTCTCTCAATCAACAGAGAACAGGGGTTTTTCTGCTTGCAGCCTTGGAAGCTGTGTAAGAATAATTGTGAGTGGTGGTTTCTTCTGGGATTTGAAACTAAAGGACAGGAAGCTGGGGGATAATGTAAACCTCTGCTGCTTTGCATGCCACAGTAATGTTAGAGAAAGAAAAGAAATAGAAATAACTGATGGACAGGAAATAAATCTGAGTTAATAAACTAAATACTAAAAAATAATATTATCTTCAGTTCTTTAGAATAGTAAATTCTAATTGATTTTTTCTTTACTAAAAGAAATTTGAATGCACTTATTGATAAAAAGTTTGCATGTTCTTATTTTTTAAAAGTAACATTTAGTAGCATAAAGGCATTCAAAGATGTAACTTAGATGCAAATAGTAGTTATTGTTAAGATTCTCCACTTGTAATATTTATAGTGATACTGCTGTGAAAATGAAACAGCCCCTTGGGAATGTTTCAGTCCAAATCTACTTAGTTTTATTTTAATTTGGACTAGATGACATTTAAAGGTCCCGTCCATGTCCAACTATTCAATGATTCTACAATAATTTCCTCCAAAATTTCATAATTTATATAGTTTAGATACAGGAAAATTTTATGTCAGTGATCTACAATGGAATGGTACCATTTATCTCAGTATTTAGAATATCCTGGCAATCCTAGAATAGGGACAGTAAGTGACAGAGGACATCTACACTCATTTCTGAAGTGAGGAGATCTGTTTGCAGAGGTTGGAAGGCTTTTGGCTGTGAGAATTTTTCAGTTTCAGGTTGGCTAATGAATCTTTCATATCTATAAAGTTCACACTTCACAAAGCTTTTTTTGCAGTCTCTTGCTCATTCTAAAGAACACTACTCCATCATTTCCACTTGAATGATATTTTTCAAGCTTGTTTTTCCTCCCTTGTAATAATAATAGATGCAGTAGAAGTTTCCAAGTTTGTTTTCTTGCCTGCTGTTACCACCAGCAGTGGGACAGAACGTCAGCAGTGGCCATCCCCACTGACACTCCAAATCTTGAATTAACACTATGTAGCCAGTGAATAATTTGACCACATTAAAACTGAGTTCAGTGAGTCTGAATACTTTTCTGTACCAAGAGACTTTATGGTTTTAATGGTGTTGGTATAAATTCACTTAGTTTGGTCAGTGTTACCTGCTATAAATGTCAGGTGTGCAATAGGGTTTCTTTTGTTTCCTGGAGAGTAGAAGAATTACAGCTATAAAATGCTGGTCCAAAATGTTGAGTTTGGAATTTGAATTGAAAGAAGGAAAAATAGGAAAATGTCATGCCTGAAGCTTAAGTTGAAATGTAGTTATTGTTCATAAATGCATTAAATTCTTTTCCCTGTGTGACAGAAAATGGAAAAACAAGCTGTAATTTAAGAAGTTAAGCTTAAATTATTTATAAAGAAGAGATTTAGAAAAAAAATACTTTGTTTCAAGCTCATCTTTTGCAAAATAGAGGTATTACTTTCACTATTTACTTAGATTCTTTTTTCCTTAGCAAACTCTTTAATATAATTTTGAAGCAATCGTTCTCTCTCCAAAAGATGCAGAAAGTAACAGAACCCAGGAACATGGTGCATTTTCCTGTTGGCCCATTCCATTACACAGGCTGACTCCATGTAGTTTTCTAAAGGCTCTGTACATATTTCTGATTTTTTCCTTCTTTTTCTTTTGTATTTTTAGAAAGATCTTGTTCATAACATGAAAAACATCAACTCAAACAAGCTGTCCATGTTCTGCCTTTGCTGGTTTTTTCCCTATGAGTGTGTACCTTCTTTTGTTGCATTTTTTCTACTCTGATTGTGCTGAATATGTTGCTAAAAACATAAAGAACAAACTGAGAAAAACCCTCTGACCTTTTCTATGATTTGAAAAAGTACGTGAGGTGTGAGTCCAACGAAGAGAGATGCTGATGTCTAGATTTATATTAAATGCTCACTTTAACAGATGGAAATATTAAGAAAATATATTCATTTCATCATAGTGATCTCTAGGGCTCTTGGATAGCAGTGGTGTGGTAAAAACCATGCAGGCTGAGGTGTGGGGCTTTTTTTTGGAGCTCCTGGGGCTGACTTTCACCCAATTTCAGTCTGAAGGCAGCTGAAGGAAGGGCTGTTTTCTCCCGTGACTGGAACATTCTGTGTTCTTAATTCTGTATCATCTGCTTGTTGCCCCTGACATTGAAACTATTGAGTATTGGACCCGTAAATGTGTTCTTTATGCCTGTGGAGGGAGGGAGTCCTTGTGTAACCTGCTTATTGCCAAAGATGTTTTTGAGGTAATTCTTCAGCTACAAGGAACTGGCTGCAGACTCCAGATCTCTGGGCTGCCTGAACTGGAAATCAGGAGAAGATGAGGTGAAGCAGTTGATCTTGCTTCAGGGACTTGAGAGTAAGGTTTTAATGAAGGGACAAATACAGTAAATTATGTCCTTGAAAACAAGCTCTCAGTAAATGCCAGGGACTGTGGGGTATGAACTCATATTTTCTTATTTTCATGATCTGTATGGACTGAGATTCACTGTATGTTAAGCGTAAGATAACTCCTCTTATCAGACTCTACAGCTCCCTGAAAGGATGTTGAAGCCAGGTGGGGATTGATCTCTTCTCCCACATAGCAAGTGATAGGACAAGAGAAAATGGCCTCAAATTGTGCCAAAGTAGGTTTAGATTGGATATTAGGGAAAAATTCGTTCAGTGAAAGGGTGGTCAAACATTGGAACGGGCTGCACAGGGAAGTGGTGGAGTGACCGCCACTGGAGGGATTTAACAGATGTGTGGATGTGGCCCTTGGGGACATGGTTTAGTGGTGGCCTTGCAGTGCTGAGGGAGTGGTTGGACTTGATGATCTTAAAGATGTTTTCCAACCTAAACAATTCTGATTCCATGATTTTCTAAAGCCTCAAAATGTGACACAGAGCTTCATCTTCTTGAGGTCACACATAATCAAATGGTGTTATATTAAATGGTCTTCAGTAAAAAAATACTTACATTTGAAACTAAATACCTAATAAGAAGAAAATTGATTGTCTTTTAACCTGCAGATGGACATTTTCTGGTTTAGACAGCTTGTGATGATTCAGTCAGTCTGGTTAACCCTTGTGCAGTGATCTTGAATCATTACCTGTCGGAGTGCTCTAATGGACTCCAAAATGTAATTATCTCCCCAGGATGTGCTAAGTGCATAAAGCACATCTGTTGCTGCCTGTTCCGAGCTTCCCCTCCCCCCCCCAAAGACACGTGCTCCTGCCCATGTGCTCTGAGCTCCTTTGTTCCAAGCGTGGCAAAAACCAAATGTAACTCAGACTCTTCAGCAGTGTCTGATTGGCCGCTCACCCCGGGTCCGCCCCCAGTCCTCCCCTTTCCCCTTCTCCGAATAAAGATGGTCGAGGGGAGGCTCCGCCCTCTCTCTCAGCTCAGCTCCTTTCCTGTGAACATCTCTGGTTGTCTGTCTCATTTGAAAGCTTCTAACTGCAGGGAATTGAGTGAGCAGGGAGCTGTATTTCTCCCTCTTTGCTTCTGCTGATGGTATTTGCTCTGCAGCTGATACAGGTACTGATTTTAGAGCTACTAAAGTGCTAGATCGCCCGTGCTACCTCTCAAGGCTGCTCGAGGCTTTCTAAGGCATTGAAATACAAGCGCTAGCTGGTATAAAGCTGAAAAGATACCTTCCACGCACATCCCTGTGCTGACTTGTGGAAACAAATTCAGTGTTTTCCCTCTGTGTGTGTTAGAATGAGAAGTTCAGGTGTTAGCATTAGCATGTGAGATACTACATGGAAAGGTTGAAGTGAAAACCTCTTCTATTTAGTTGCCTTCATAAAAGTATGGAGATGCTCTGTGTGCAATGTATTTACACGACATTCTCTTATCTCAGAATATTATTTGGTAATTTTATAGTTACGTCGTTTTTACCTAGAAAAGGTGAGAAAATAGGACATTTTAATGCATATTTAATAATAAAACAACCTTCCTGCCTCTGAAAAAAAATTCACCCAGGTGAACTATGATCTAATTTTCTTGTATAATGGAAACAAAATCGTAGCTCCTGCAGCATTATTCTTGGCTCCCAGCAGTTCCAAGGCATGCAAACATCACCACTCCAACTCCGTCCTGCAGTTTAACTGGAAGGATTATGTCACAACACAGTATGTTTGTTTTCCAGCTTTTTGTCTGTTTGTCCATCAAGACGGTTTTGTAGAAGAAGTATCAGTGATTGTTGACTTTGGAGGTAGTGGAAGAAAAAATAATTATGGAAGAAAGAAAAAAGCAGACAGTCCCATTGAAGTAACTGTGCTTCTGTCACAGGAGAATGAATACTCCTTTCAACAAATCTATAATTTGCAGAAGTTGCAAAAAGAAAATAGCTGTAAGGTGACTGTTAACATACTTCAGTTCATCCTGCCAAGAAAGTTAACTTCATAAAGTCATTAAACCCGTGATTACATTTTAAAATATTATTCCCCAGCCATTTCTTCTTAAGCTTTAAAATACAGTTACTATATATACTACCTTCTTTGTAATGGGAAAAATTGTAAAATACACTTATTTTTCATAAACTCCTAATTATTAACAGAACTATTTGCGCTCCTATAGTTAAAATCATTTCAACACTTCCGTTATTTAAACTTCACTTTTAGGGGTTCATAATTCTGCTGTAATAAAAAAATATATTCAGACTCTGAGGTCTCAAATATTGTTTGCTGGTATTAGGGAGTTTAGCCTGTTTTTCTTAAAAAAGCTGAGTAATTTGGATTGTTTGCTGTTCTTCAATATCATCCCAAATATAATATTATGTAACGTGGACTTAACAACTTCAAAACTAAAAAAAATTAGGAGAAGACGAGTATGTTGGAACACTGCAGCCCCAAATTCTGTGACTGGTGCTGAGGCTTGGAGAAGGGAGATGGTGGGGAATTCTTGCCATAACTGCTCCGTCGCCATGTGGTAACCTCATATATGAAAACTTCCTGCAGCATTTACATCCCACCCATCATCTGGAGTCACGGGCAGTGCTGCTTCCCGAGTGAAACGCCCCCGTGCTCCCACTGCAGCCAGGGGTGAGGCACCTCCTGACTTCAGGGCTGTGGAGCTGAGAAGGGCTTCTCTGGAATGACAAATGCTCCGGGTGCTCGGAGATGGATCGGTTCTGTGGCACAGCTTCCTGAAATCCCCCTTCATCACGTAATGACTCAACAAGGCCTTCAGCTCTGGAAATTAAGGAATCAGGGCTTATTGCATATTAATGGCAACTCTGGGACGGTCAAATAAGACAGTTTGTTATAATACTAATTATAGCAAAGCACTCACGTTGTGGTTTGAATGAGTCAATTATGTGTGTGTTAAACTATAAATACATCTTCCCCCCAGCCTCAGCTGTGTGGGACGTAATTTTTATTTAATTGCTTGGATACATATTTACCTGAGCATACCCCGGTTTCCCAGGTAAATATGTGTACCAATGTAGAACTCATTATGGTCTGTTTGGATAAATAATCCATATTTTATAACTGTACAGGAAGTAATTATTTTCGTACTTTGCTTTCTTTAAGCCAAAGAAATTAAATGCTGTGTGTCCGTTCCTTAAAATAAAATAGATGCAGAAGTCGAGGCAATATGAGAATAAAGTTTTCATTGTTTTGGTAGAAACTGAGGATATTATTCCAGATTTTGATCTCATGTTTAGCCCAGAATAACTCCATTAAAGTAAACAGTGTTATTCAGGATTTACTTAGATGCAAATGGGACGTGAATTTGGCCTTTGCTCTCCCTTCCTTCATTGCAAGGCGCCTGCAAGCAGCTCAAACACAATCTTTGCTATAAATGTCATTGTCACGTGCTTATCATTTGTAAGAAAAAGGTATTTCAGCTACACACAGAAATTAACATAGCTGAACTTTATGTCTTAGACAGTCATGGAATGGTTTGGATTGGAAGGGGCCAAGAGATCATCCTTATGAGTGTTCAGGAACTAGAGTGTGCTTTCCCTTTGGATATTTCTGCCATTGTTTTACATGATATTTGGGAAAGCTGTGTTGTGTTATCACCATGCTAAGGTCAGGTTTTTTAACACTTTTAAGCTCAGTGGGGCCAAAATCAGCCTTGGCATAAATCCATTAACTGCAATGGATTTACACCAGAGAGGGATATTGGCTCGTTCTTGGTAATTTTTTTTTTTATCCAACTCTTTATATTTTAAGTTAGAAACATAAGTAGCTTGTGTGCCCTCAAACTAATCAGAATAAGAAACAGTTTTGCTTATGCCAAAAAATAGAGCTATCGTTTTTCACATTCTTACATTTTTCAAGTGAGATTATGTTACTGTGACTTCTGAATTCCTGAAATCTCTCTGGTCTCAGTGACTGCAAGGGCCAAGAGAGGGTTCCAAGGGGAAAATCCGAACCTCTTCATGCAGCTGTTTTGTATTGTGCGTACGAGATACAGTTAACGTTTTGTGTGCATGTGATTAGTGTGGAAAAAAATTAATGCAGTCCAGTATTATGATTTATGGACTGAATCTTTTGCCCACTGAACACTTGCCAAAATGAAAATTTTTCCCCCCCCTTTCCCCTTCTTTGGATATTAGAAACAGCTACTGTTTTTGTTGATCTTTTTAACTTCTGAATAGGCCTATTTCAAGTCATAGCAGCATGGGAGCTCAGATTAATAATATACTTATTCAGCCAGTGATACTGAGTGAAACCATTGCTAGTGTGAGTATGAAGGATAGGATTTCTTTAAATTATTTTCAGGTGCATTAATGCATTTCTAAAGAAGAATATAAAGATATTCAAGCATAAGTTAAATTGCTGTTTATTGATCATGTTACAGATGTGTATGAATTTTAATATCAAGAATTTTTGAAGGTTTCTCTTCTTTTGATGACTTTTGTGCTGTGCTCACTGTCAGTTTTCCATCAGAGAGTTAACTAGGCTAAGGGCAAAAAGCCTTAAAAATTAAATCTTGCTTTTTGGACAATGTTTTTTAATTTAGAGGGTAAAGTGCATTCCATGCTGTGAAGCATCCCTTCTATCTCAGCCAATATAGCATTATGTTTTACACTGAAAATGATTGTCCACAGAGGTGGTGAAATCCCCATCCCTGGAAAAATTAAAGGTCAGACTGGATGGGGCTCTGAGCAACCTGGTCTAGTTGAAGGTTCCTGCTCATTACAGGGGATTGGACTATATGACCTTTAAAATTTCCTTCCAACCCATTCTATGATTCCATGATCACCTGATGCCTGAATGAAAGGCTCGTGAGGTGAAAGGAGCAAATCTCATTGAGTCCTTTCGTATATTTGGGTTGAGCCTCATCAGCACAGCACTTTGATAAGTATCAGCTGTGCAGATAACCCAGGTTACAAGGATTCTAACCCTGTTCTGGTTTTGTGTGATCCATTTTTTTATAAAATACCACAATTTCATGCACCTACTGAAAGCTGATGTACTTAGTGCCTGACAAAGAGATTTTTGGTCTTTACAGTACAATTTGAGGCATTTGTGGCCTTTGGAGGCACTGTCACAATGAATGTGAGGGCAGTCCATTACTTCACACTCCTTTGGCCACCTCTTACCAATTTTTGTGTCATTCCTTGCTTAATCCCATCTTTATCACTTCCACAGCTGAATGGCCTGGTCTGCTCAATAAAGTTTTTCAATTTCTTCATTAATAGAGTCGGTGTTCCTATCAGTTAATTTTCTTTCTCCCAAATGAAATAAGAGCATGCCTAAAAAAGTTCTTCATGTGAATCTGGTTTGTACTAATGCTAAGTCAAGTAAGGGTAGAGTTTCTTTCAAAAAATACTTAGGTAAGCTGTTTAAAATTAATATTTGTTATTCTAAAAAATTGGGAGAGGGATCGGCCACCCTTCCACAGTTGCAGATAAAGTGCTATGGCAAGAATTTGGCATTTTTACATTGCCTGAGAGAATTATATGTTCATTTTCTGTGCTAAGAGAAGAAAAAAAAAAAAAGAAAAGGGCTGTAGGACTTTTTAAAAGCAGTCATTTTAAATATAAACAAAAAAGCTTTTGCTTGAGATTTGTCAAAGGTCTTTCAGGCTTTTCATAAAATTGTTATTCACTTCTTGGCGAGCAAGAGTTGAGTGAGTGACACCTTTGAGAGTCCCAGCTTGTGTTTTAGTGCACAGCTTGTATTTTGCTGTGGATGACCATGCAAAATATTAGCTGAATTTATTTGAAACAAACTCCAGTGAATAAAGTTTTTAACACTGAAAAAGCCATCCTAATTTATTCATTTATTTTAGTTGCAGCAAGCAGCTGAAGTTTCTCAGATGAGAGGAGCCCGAGTCATCTCAGCTGAAGATCTCCTGTTCTTAATGCGCAAAGATAAGGTACAGTAATTAGCCAGAAATTTCTTATTTAATGTAGTCAGCTGCTTATTATGTCTTCAAGTGCTTTCTTAACCTATGTAAAGGAATCCATCATCATGAATAGCTTTATTTAAAAGTATAGCTGCTCTGCAATTGTATTTGATCGAGCACATTATAATCATTCTATAATATCTGAAATAATATTTGTTTATTTCCTGTTGCTTCAATTATCAATTGATTTCTTTTTCCACAAAGCTCTAGGGTGGATAATGTACCTTAGAGCTCAAAACAATTTCTTAATAAGTTATAAATATTGATCCCTATCTTTTATATCCCTTTAATTAAAACTCAATCATTCTGATTTCCCCCTGGTTATGAAGGGTGTGGATGTGACATTTGACGGTGTCGCCGTTACAGTTTTGTAATTTAGACTGTCTGTAAATCCTCTTTATTTTATTTTCTAGTATTTTTCCTGTGCTTTATCCCACTACAATCCCCAAAATTAGGACTGGCCTTGTTTTCTCTGGATAGTACGTAGAGCAGGTCAACAAGGGAAAAAAATTAATTTTCTCTCCTCAAATTTAAAAATAATTAAAAAACTGTCAGCTGTTTTTAATTACATTATTTATTCTTCCTTTATCTCCTTTTCTTCCTTTGTTTTTCTCTCACCATTTTCTTTACTCTTTGTTTTTCTTTCCTCATTCTAAAGGTGAAACCTAATGACCAAAACCATTTCAAAATTAAACCCCACTAAAAACGTGAAAATAAATTGCAGTTTCTTTATCTGATATGGGCCGTAAGACTGTACTCTAAACAGCAATTAATATGGAGTCAAAGTTCATGAAAATGTGCATTTCTAGGCAGTTTCCAAATTAAGCAAACATTTTGGAGTGCCCTAAAGAAGTCCAATTGATGAATTTCTCCTTTCTGAAAGTGAAACTCATTTCTGTCTCACAGCAAACTACCAAGGAGCTCAAATAAATATTTGATACAGATTTGCTACTGTACTGAGGTACTTTCTATGTATGAATTTTCTGCAGAATTTAAAATTACAAATATATTAAAAGTTATATTTACTGAGTAATGTGTTACATGTTTGTTATGTTTGTGTGTTACAAAACTTATTAAATAAGAAATAACTATGTAATAGTCATTAATATAAATGTGTTCTTTTTCTCACAGAAGAAGCTTCGAAGGCTACTTAAATACATGTTTTTTCGAGACTACAAATCTAAAATTGTCAAAGGAATAGAAGAAGATGACCTCCTTGAAGGTAGAAAAAAAAGGAATTACTTAATTTGGGAGAGGCTTGATGTCTTGCAAAAGTGCTGAACAATTCAATGCAAAGTATTAATGTCTTGCTTGACAGAGACACAAAAACAATCTCCTTAAAGGAATTTTGTTGAAAATCTCTGCTTTTCAGTTTGAAATATTGTGAATATTTGCATCTACCATCCAGATGAACAGTAAGACTGTTTAATGTCAGAGCTCTGTTGAAGAAACTGGTGCTGATTAAAGGGCTTATTGATTTCAGCATCTGTATTTTAAATGCACCACCTGCAATTGAATGGACATTTATTAAATTATTATCAAAAGGTTTTGACATCATTTTTTAAAAAAAACCCCTTATAATCTGAAGTCACTGAGCACTAATATATGACTTGGGTGGTTTTTTCCAGTGTGGTTTAACTTTTTATACTTTGAATCTGTAGTTTAAATAATGGAAAACACTTTTGTTTCTGCATTCCATGAGGAAGTGACAGATTTTTTAACCAATGCATTTAAAGGAAAAGCTCTTTGAATTAAAATATATTAATTTATGCCATATAATTTCCTGGTTTAAAGTTTTGTTGATTTATATTGATATTAGAACTAACATTTCCTTGTAAAAAGTTAAAACTTATCATAGCAAATCTAAACCTTACCATACTGTTATAACATCTAGCAATGTCCATACACAACTTTTTGTATTTAACTTATTTCCTTTCTCAGAGCCTTTTATTTTTTTTTTTCCCATACAATGAATTCTTTGTGTTTGGTTCCTCTGAGCATCCACACTGATGCTAGGTAAACATTGTGCTTCTTGCTTTGACTTCATCAAGCTGTGAATAAGTTTTTGTCAGCTCATTTGAGATTTAATTTGCCTGTCGCATTTTATTTTCGTGTTTCGTGTGTGTAAGCAATCTGGCAGTACAGCTTCTTACCTGACAGCTTTGGGGTTTTAATACTTTAGCTTGTGTCACTACTTAAAGCAAATAAACGATTTTCCTAAGCTTTTTAGATGCTCATGAAATGCTTCCTAAATAGAGTTTATCCTGGAATTAAAAAGTGTATTTTCTAGTGGGCTTTGGTAGTTAAAGCCATTAATTTGCTTTTGTGAATTTAATGCCTTTATAGCTACTCTGCTGTTTAGAACAACAGAGATCATCTTGCCAACATTCTGCAGGTTTTACTGCAGAGCAGTGGTCCATCACCTCTGGAATGCATCTTAATGCTCATGTTAGGGTTTGTGTGAGGCTGTAGGTAACGAGGATGTAGGTAATGAGGATGTTCTGCATGTGTTCAAGGAAGAACATTTCCTCAATACATTCTGCTCTATGACTCAAGTTCTTCCTACCAAAGAGGGGTTGTTTCCTCTACAGCTGTGTCCACTGTGGATTCTTTGGTGAGAAGTAATGATATATGGGCAGCAGATTAGTTTTCTCTAGATTACGAAAAACTACTTGCATGTACTGAAAAATACTAAAGATGATGTTTTGCTATTACTGCAGCAGAGCAGTGACATCAGCTTGTTCAGGTAGCACAGCTTGTGTGAGGGGGACAATAAGAACAGGCCTTTTCTGCTCAGTGCTGATTCTAAAACATGTCACTCTGAGAGACATCAACTGATGTTTGGAGAAACCAAATAAGTTAAGTTTGTTGTTCTTTGCTTGTCTTTGTGAAGACAAATTCAGCAATAACACCAACAAGCGGCAGAAGCTGGCCCAAGATTTTCTCAACTCCATTGACCAGACTGGAGAGCTCTTGGCCATGTTTGAAGATGACGAGATTGATGATGTCAAGCAGGAGCGGATGGAGGTAATTCCTTTCTTTTACTGATACCCAGCAGAGAAAACTGTGAAACATTTCATACATCATGCTGGTCTGATGCCTTTTTCATGCAGCATATTAAATCATTGTTGCATGTTTTTTCTTTTGCCCAGATGGTCTAAAGAAATCCTATTTCCATATTTTTGCTATTCCTTCAAATGTTTCCTGATATCTAAGCACACATGCTGAGAAGGAAGATTACAGAAGGGTAGTTATGGATCTTTCTGTCTGCTGTGTATTTGTATTTCCTTCCTGTTGAAAGAAAATTCTATTTATAAACTTTCCATGCACATTATTCATAACAGTATTTTCCTTTTTCATTATTTATCTCCTTAGCAAATTGTTTCAACAGCATTTGAGTACTCTTGATATAACACAGGTTACAGATCAAATTAAAATATTCTGTGCAAACATGCTTGAGTATAAACTATTCTCTCTGTCCTTTTGAGTCCTATTTTCTGGTCTATGCAGTTATGAAAAATTCTGTCTACATTACAAGAATGCAGTGCCACATCACTCTCATAAAGCTAGGTGAGATCAAGAAGCAGTGTAGCTGTGTTAGCATGGAAGTCTGTGTTTTTGGCTAAATTTTCTGTGGGTGGGCAAGACTGCCCTGTTTTTGGTAATCTGGTCCACAGTGAATGCAGAGAACAGTCCTTGGCTGCTCCTTGTGCTCCATTGCTCAATTCTTCCTCATGTCTTCTGTTGGCAATGAGATGTCAAGGGAAAAACACTGCTGGGAGCACACTCACAATTCCGGACATGTATAAGATCCAATTTCCATCCATTTTTAGACATCTGCAGAGTGGACATGACTGTTGTCAAATTTGGTATTTGTAGAGTGATTTCTATACCTTTTCAGTGCTGGAAGCTGAGGGCTTTGGTTTGAGTTTCCTTTCAATGATGAGGTGGCTCATGTATTTGGTAATACTTCTTTATTTAATATTTGGCTATTAGGGCTTCACTTTACTTTCAGTATTTCAAGGAAAATTCTAAGAAATAATGGATTTTTTATCCTGTTCTAGTTGTAATTCTACTTTCTTTCTCCTTAATGGAGCTTCTTTTCAGAACTGCAGCATTCCCAATCTGCTTTCTGCTCCTTTCTGCCCTGTAATGAGAAGAAATCAAAACCTAATGAAGAACCACTTCTCTCTAAGAATTTCATTAGAAATAGGTCCCATTTCCCCCCAGCTGAGAACTTGTGTCATTGAGCAGTTGTACCTGTACCTGTACCACTGTTTGTATTTTGGAAACTGGTGGTTTCTTTTCTTCAACCTCTTATTTATTTATGCAAAATGTTATGTTTTGCATAAAGGCAGGCAAATCCTTTGAGCTTGTGTTGCAGTGGGGACCCCACAAGCTTGTACACACAGAAATAGATAACAGCATTCTTCTGAATGAATGGATTATGTGCTTGACTTTGCAGTCTCTTCTGTTGTTCCAGTATAGTATTTTTCTGGTCTAAAGAACTACACAAGTTGGTAGAAGTATGAAGTTCTCTGTTGTAGACAATGGCAAATCTGAATCTGTGTTTGTCTGTCACGAAATGTGTGTCTGTAATCAAATATTTGCCTTTCATCTGACCATATGTTTTGGTTTTTATCATGGTAATTCATGAACTCTAGTGTGTGTGTGTATTATACATAAAAAGTGATTCTTCTCTTTATTGCTTGAGTTTACTACATTTTGTGAACTCTTGATCTGTTTCCATGTTAAAAAAAAAAAAAAAATCAAGATCTTATTTTAGAATACATTCATGAACTGTATACAGGTATGAAGCCAGTATTATCTATTTTCTTTCTTATTAGTCTGTAATGACAAAACATGAAAGACTGTTTGAAACATGCTACTCAAAATGTTTAACATATTTTTAACTTTGTTTTGTTTGAGATGTTGTTGTCACTTTGAGGTGGGTGGAAAGGAATCAAAGACAGTAGGAAATGCGATCCATTCCTAAAGGAAGAGTTGTTAGTGGATGGGCTAATCTCCTGTATCACATTTTCTTTCATTAGATTGTTTAATCCACACTAAATTCTGGAGGAAATCCAATAGACATTTTAACAGGGTTTTTTAGGGAATTAGTGTACTTAAATAATGAACTGCAATCTAAAGGCATTTTAGGTATCCTTTTAGCTATCAGTTACCTCAGAAATGTGTGGTTATCTTGGTTTGGACAACTGTAAATTTCAGTTTCACTTTGCCTTGGGCCAAAATCATGCTGAGCTGTCCAGAGTAGATGATAAACATATATTTCTGATGTCATTATGGGCTAAACAGGATGTGATTGTTTAGCAGTATGGTTTCAGTTATGATACAAAATGCAAATATTTTTTATACTCATTCCTTTTAAAGCATTTCATAAAATTAAAGCTAAGCCTTCGTGTGATTGCCTGCAGTGCTCTGAGGTCCATTCCATATCTGCACCACAGAGAAGTCAGGAAAGCTCTGGGGCACTTTGGGACATTACGAAAGGGGAACAAACAATTCCGCACTTCTTTGACTTAAATACACCCACCAACACTGTCATATTAAAAGGAAAAGACACTCTTCTAGGATTATCTATAGAATTTACTGGTGTATCCCATGGTTTTAATTTGAAGCAAAGGGGCTGTCTCTGGAACAGTAAGACCAGCAATGTGCAAAGGGACATTGGTCCAGGGTGGAGTACTCTTCAAATACAGGGCAGAAATTCAGAAAAAATTCACACTACTTTGTCATAACACATGGTTGTACTATCAATACACTGTTATAAGATGACTTTTTATAAAAACGGTAATAATAACATTATGTGATGGCAAACCAGCCAACTGTATTAGCAAAATCAAAAGAAGATAAAAACTGCAACAGCACCTCTGTCTCACTTCATACCAGTTCCTATCCTGCTCTCATGAGACAGCAGTGGAGCACCAGTGAAACGCTGCTCCTCAAAGTAAGAGCATTTATAGATGGAATAAATGATTCTCATTCCTGGATATAACTGAACTGTGCATGTGAGGGAGAGATGGATCATAGAACTTGTCTTCATAATGTGTGCCAGTCTCTTGAGAATAACAAATGCAATAGCAATCTGCCCACACTCTTTTTATTGCACATGTTGGGCTGTGGAATATCCAGAGCTGGTGGTGCTCTGGAATTTGATTTCCCTTCCTTTGCCTATGACAGAATCCACAATAACTGACACCCTGCAAGAGGATGGCAATTTGGCTTTCCTCCGTCTCTTAAAAATCATTTAGAGAGGAGAGGTGGTATTCCTGTGGGGTATGGCTGAATTGGTGTGGCAAAAAGGCCCCTGTTCATTTAAAATCTTTTAATTTTTCCTTATTTTGTGGTTTGAGTAGAGATGGAGTTTTGGGTGCTTGTGTCCTTATGTTGCTTCTCTGAACCTCTCAGGTTCCTGACCATAGTTAAACCAATTGCAGGTTTGGCTGTGATTTTGTGAGTGGTAACTCCACTTCTGCTGGTTTTTTTCTGTGGGAACCACCATCAGATTCTCCATGTCAAGTCATTAAATCAAGTGTAGCTATTTAAAAACTTCAGTCAACATCATTGCAAAGCTAGCTTCTCTCTCATTCTGTAAATACCCATTTTTAATGATTTGTTTTAAAGCTTTAATGCCCCCCCCACCAAGAAAAAGTCTTCCCATCAGAAGTCTGGACTGGCACACAAAGGAATGCATAGAGCATCACGCTGTGAGTGCTCTGTTTCACTTCTGTTCCCATAGGATTAGGAGAAACACCATTCATCTGTCACTCTGACTGCTAGTTTAGGGATATATTTCCAACGCTCACATGTTATATGGCAATAATTCAGTTGCAGTAGCTACCATAATGCTTTCATAGTACATTGCAAGTTTGAATAAACAGTGGAGGGAAAATAACTTCCCTACAAGAATAGACTACCTTAAAGCAGGCTTGAAGCCAGCAAAATGGTAAAAACTAAGTTAAATTTCTACTTTCTGGTTCTTTTGCTGTGGGGTTGAAACTAGGTCTTTGAGGTCCCTTCTAACACAAACTATCCTGTGATTCTATGATTCTATGATTTAAGGTCTGTTGTCCTATGAATTGCATTAGGTATTTAAAAACGACAGATACCTATTTTTGTTCAAGGAAGTTCATTGTGGATGTCATTTTTTTTAGTGCTGCTCACCAGTATTCTTGTCTTAGTGGGAAATCTCTAAAGCTCACAGCAATGCAATGGGCCCTGTGTAAAATACAGTAGATTGTGATGAAGTGTATGTGGAAAATGTAGTGTAAAAAACTACATATATTTTTTACATTTTTTTTTTAATTACTCCTGTTTAATTTTGTCTTTGTTGAGACACAATTAATTTGTATTTGCACAAGACTCCTGAACACACCAAACTGCTCCTTGGGGTACAAGGAATCGTGCTCTGGGAGTTCACTCTATTTGTCAGAAATAAGGTGGACTTGGGATATGTTATTAAACTAGACAGTGACCAAGAAGATTCCTTCCTGCTGGAGTATCATCATCAGCTTTTGAGTGATCACACTTTGACCTGAGCCAGGTCACGTTGTCCCAAACAATGTCCAGCTCTGGTGTCCTCAACACAGGAGAACAAGGACCTGTTGGAGCAATTCCAGAGGAGACCATGAAGATGCTCAGAGGGCTGGAGCACCTTTCCTGTGGAGTCAGGCTGGGAGAGCTGGGGGTGTCCAGCCTGGAGAAGAGAAGGCTCCAGGGAGACCTTAGAGCCCCTTCTTGTGCCTAAAGGGGCTTCAGGAGAGCTGGAGAGGGACTTTGGGAGTGCCAGGACAAGGGGGAATGGCTTTAAATTGAAGGAGGGTTGATTTAGATGAGACAAAAGGAAGTTCTTTGTAATGAGGGTGGTGAGGCACTGGCACAGGCTTCCCAGAAACATTCAGTGTGAGGCTGGACAGAGCAATCTGATCTGCTGGAAAATGTCCCTGTTCACTGCAGGGCAGAGGGACTAAGTGGTCTTTAAAGGTCCCTTCCAACCCAAAATATTCTATGACTGTGACCTCCTGGGAGTCAGCAGAGGCCAGGAGCTCTCCCCACCACATGGTTTGGATGCGGCCACTCTCTTAGGAGAGCATTAGCAGACAGAGGTTGCTCTGTGGTGATCACCCTTGGACACAGGGCATGGGCTTGGGGTCTTTTAATTGAGAGAGTGAAAATTGGAGGGCACAAATCAGAAGTAAACAACTGTGAGCTCTTCTGTTCAGGATGGATCTGAAAGATGGTGTTGAAGTACTCAAATTCATTGTACTAATTTGGAAAAGATGTACAGAGAAAATAAGCAGGAAGTGATTTAGGAAGAGCTCTGAGACCTTTTAGTACCACTGTGCTCATTTCACTGGCCAAAATTATGCCAGTGTAAGTGTGGGGAGGTAGGGGGGTTATTACTCTTTAGGGTGATCCTGCAGGGTGTATCAGTAACAAACTGAAATTTTATTTAAAGCGCATATGGAAAGTAGAGACAACACTCACTTAATAGAAACTGCACGCTGGAAGACAAACCAAGAAATTTTCTTTTGCTAAGCATTGATTCTTGGTGCGTGTCTCTTTTGCTCTCTAATTTTGATGATATACCTATTTTTCTTCTCAAATAATTATTTTTTACTTCCTTGCTGATATCAGATTCCTAATGACAGAATCTCTATTTTGGGACAGAATCTTTGGATTTAGTTGCGTGCTGGCTTCTGTTATCTCATAATTGTGCCCAAATCTAATAAACTAGTAATTTTTAGAATCACAGTTTATTAACCTGAAACCTTCTTTCATTTTAACAGCTACACCTTATGAAAGAATGCCTCCTTGGGGAAGATTTGATAGTGTAATCCCTGTGGGGTTTTTCTGCTGTTCTTTACCAAACATTGTCAAATATAGGCAAAGGAATGCCAGTGGCAGGATATGGAAAGACAAGCCATGCCATTAAACCCCTTAAATCTTACATTCTTTGTGGACTAAATAATTGCAGCCCTAAATGGAAACCTAAGTATCATCCTCACCTGTGAGTCCTGGCCAAGTAAGATTAGAAAAGGGATTTATAGTGGCTAAATAATGTACGCAAAGAGGAATGGGAAAGTTCCTGCCCGAGGACATGAGATTCCTGGTACAGTGATGAAAACAAGACCAGGATCTCATTTTCCCACCCCCTTAAACTGTTTTGAGAGCTCAGTTCATCACTTCCACAAGATGGGCTGAATTTCACTTAGTGGTACCTGCCTAAAAGTTTAAGCATCCCAGTAACGTAGGCTGGCTTCTGTACTCAGAAATGAGAGAGAAACAATCCAGGGACAAGTTCATTTCTAGATCAGAGGAAAAAAAAAGTTGGGTTTTTTTTAAATTGTTTTTTTATTATTCCTAGAAACATCTAAGTTACTTTTAAGTGTAGTTCATCAGATGTTAAGAAAAGTACTTCAAGTGCCTCTGGGATGGTTCTCTTTGGAGACTCAAGATCTGTGTGTGCTCTGGGACCTTGATGATACAAAAAAACCCCTGTAATGATGATACATAATAGAATTTAAGATCACACCAGCTCCCTCTGTGCTTGCTTGTGCTATACATAGATGCCAAGATTAAAAAGAACTTAGATGAAACATCAATTACCATAAAACCCTTTATTCTCTAGGCAGTGGGGTTTTTTCTTTCAATACTGCAAAATGGAAGTTAGGAGTGCAAATATAGAAGGAATTAATTCCACTGCATCAGTCCACCCAGTGTTTCCAGGTGAGTGCAAAGAGAGCACAACTGGTAGCAACTCAACTCTAAATTTGCTGTCTTGACATCAAAGTATTCGTAAGCATTATTTGGTATAAAAATAAGCCTGCTGGTACTAATGATATCTCTGATTACATGTTGTTTGGGAATGTTTAGGATAGTGGGAAAGCACTGTTTCTCTTGGGCAATGGTTGAATTGGTTAAAAGTAAATAGAAAATAAACAGATATGGCTGTAAATGTTGTGTCATTCTCTTTGGAATGGGAAAAAGCTCTTGAGTGGAAAACATTTCTTGTTACAGCCACTATCAATAGACTTTTTACGCTGCTAAATCTAAGATTGTTGGCTTTTTCTCACATTGGGGTTGCTTGCTATGGTTACATAAAGTGGCCTACTTGTTTGGGTCTTCAGTCCTGGGGTTTTTGAGCATTTTAGTGAATGTTGCTCATACTGCAAATTCAGGCAGCTTTGCTGGGAGGGCAAGGTGTAATTTGCTTTTCTGTCTTTTGGTTCTTTGAGTATTTTTTTGCCACTGTTTTCTTTCTCTGAGGAAGAGGAAGATTCAGGGTTGTTGTATTTTTGGCACCCAAGTGATTGTGTTTTAACTTAAATTTTGGAAGGAAACTTTAGATATATATATTATTTATATCTGTGATTAAATGTAGATGCACATGCTTATAAACAGTATTTCCAAGGAGCATTTGATTAGGAGCCAAATACAAGACTAACAAAACATTCTTCTTCTGAGTGTATTTTGGTGTGTTTAACGTGTTAGATATACTAATCACACTGTATTGGTACTCTCAACAGAGTTATTTTTTATGTAAACTTCGGAGAATTGGGAACAAGGATTGATGCTGAAGTCTGACAAAGGTCCCATTGGTAGAAGATTATTGAAACTCCAGTTGCAATTTAAAGTAATTAAACAAATTTGTGCTGATAGCGATTTGTATTTTTGGGGTTGTGTAGAGATGCAATAATGCAAATCTTGTCTACAAGACAGGTTGTAACTCAGATACTTCGAGGAGGAAGTCTTTTTTTTCAGATCTTTGAACCTTTGTGTAGCAAATTTCTAACGGTAAAATGTTAAGCAGGTCTACACTGAGAAGAGTTCTGTCATCTTAAATTTTTCAGAAGGAATTCATCACTAGCATAAAACCATTTTCAAGGCTGTTTTGCACAGGATTCACAAAACTCAAAAACCCATGGAGTTGTAACACAAGTTAAAACGATGTAAGAATTTCAAGCACAGTATTACTCTGTACTATTCCCACTTCTTATTTGTTGCAAGGAAGAGATTTTCTGACACTGTTGTGAAGAGTGAGACTGAATCTTGGCACATAGACCCCATATTTTGGGAAGAAATCTTCACAACCACTTGCTTCTCTCACTCCCACCTGGAAAACTCCATAGGCAGGAGCATCTTGGGTTGTCAGCCACTGTGTGACCAAGCTTCAGTGTGCTCCTGAATTTTTCTTTCCTTCCATTTAAGATTTAAATCACAAGAAGCTTTCTGTGGAAGAAAATAATATGTTCTAACAAATGAAGACAATAGAGGAAGGCTCTCTATGGCATGCAGAAGAGGGGAGTTGAGGGTGTTCTTCTGTTTCAGCCGCTAAAGAAAAGAGGGGTCTGAGGTGTAACAGGCAAGGTCCTGTGTTTAACAAAGAGGGGAGAGCAGTCACAAGCCAATATTAAGGAAAGGATATTTTTTCTGCTTCATCCATAGGAGGCTGATGCAAGCCCCTCAGCCTAAGGCAGTGCCAGGCTCATTTATCTGAAAGTTCATTTATCTGCTGTTTCCAGACATCACAGGTATAGCAGAGGAGCCCTTTTCCCTCTCCTTACTCTGTTTATTCACTAAGGGAATAACACTGACGTTCTCAGTATTAGACTCCAGCCAGGAATAAAACCTGGTTTGAATCAGGCCCATGGGTTAGCCCTGCAAATACCTCCTACAAAATGACTGAGAATCCTTTCCTTTCAAACTGGCATTTGCCCTCTAATAGCAGACTGAGCAAGCTGTGTGTCATCATAGCCTCTCCAGCCAGTCTGCAGCACACAGACAACATAGAAGAGCATTGGAAGTAGTTTTCAGGCTGCACTCCAGCTAAACATAGCCAAAATGAGCTCAGATCTATTGAATTGCACCACTTAAAGGGGGGAAAAATCTATAGAGGGTTATTAAATACAAAGATGTTGTATTTGGTTAAAGAAGCGCTTGAGCCACAGATCACTGGGTGCTGTATGACTATTGAGGAAAATAATTATCATAAATATCATTATTGTCTTCAAGTTATACTGATCATGCCTTGCTACTGTTGGAACCTGGGCAAAACAGAGATTTGTTCTGTCCCTCCTTTTGCATATTAATTCTTCTTTCCTCCATTTTTATATTTAATTCTTCTTTTTCTGCTTTTATTTTTGGTGTGGCATTTTGTTTTTTGTTTTTCCATCTGACCACAGGATTAGGCAGGACTAGTGCGGTTTTTTTCCTCAGAAATAAAGAGGTCAGTTTGGTTCCTGGGCTATATTGCTCATGATATTTGATTGAAATTACATAGTGTTTTGTGAACCTTAGTATTTGATTGAATTCAGAGAGGATTTAATGAACCTTTGTCATAGGCACTTAAGCAAAAAAAGGAGAATCACTTGATTTGCTCAATAGTCTCTATCTTCATATTGTCGTCTTCCTCTGAGTAAATTCCAGACCAAAATCCAGCATTTCACAAGATTTGATTACCTATTACCCAGATACTAAGGTCAAATGTTGTCATTTTTTGTTCATATTTGCAAAGCCACGAGAGACCAAACCTTCCCACCTACATTCACACTCGGGTTCAGATCTCATGAGGAAGGTCAGAGGATCTGTTGCTAAGGTGAAGGTCACTATGGTAATCCAATAGTAAACACATTGTTTCCTAGGGAATGAGAAATACAAGCATTTTTTGTTTTAAAGCTCATTCTGATAGGACTTGTACCTACAAGCTAGACTTGTAACCTGGCAAACTATCCCTAAAATAGGGTCCTATGGCAGATTTTTTTAATAGGGGATGTGATTTTAGTACTGAGAGTAAGAATAAGAACACAAGTTCAATGAAGAATACTCAGTATGCAGGTTAATGTGATTTTACTTTCATCAGCTTTCCATACAAACTAACAGGAAGGAACTAAAGCGAGCACAAGACATTTCAGAACCAGAGTGGTTACCTCCCCTTGTACTGCATTTTCTTGAAGCATTAACTGACAGAGGGGAGGTTAAGATTAGATATGGGGAAAAAAAGTTCTTTACTGTGAAGGTGGTGATACACTGGCACAGGTTGCCCAGAGAAGTTGTCCCCATCCCTGGCAGTGTCCAAGGCCAGGTTGGATGCTGCTCTGAGCCACCTGGTCTAGTGGACGATATCTCTGCCCATGGCAGGGGGTCGGAACCAGATGATCTTAAAGATCCCTTTCAACCCAAACCATTCTGTGATTCTCTTTATGCATTAAACTCAGACATGATTAGCTGCTGGATCTTATAAACTAAATAAAAGCAGTAATTCATAGCATGGCAGATAAATACTGAGTCATGATCCAGAGCAGTGAAATGTGTGGAAAGCAGGCCTGGCATTCACAAGGACCTTGTTGACAGGCTGGAGAAATGGGCTGACACGAAGGTCAGCAATAGTAAATGTGGATGCCGTAACCCCATGCAAGGGAATAGCTTGTGGGGCAGCCACGTGCTGGGCTGTGTCAGCAGGGGTTACCAGCAGGTCAAGGGAAACAATGATTCCCCATTATCTGGCACTTGTGACACCACATTTGGAATCTGTGGCCAGTTTTGTGCTCCCAAGCACAAGAAGGACTTTGAAATACTGAAGCAGAGGGTCACCAAGAAATATCGGGGGTACATATGATGAAAGACTGAGAGGCAAAAGCTTGCTCAGCCTGAAAAAGAGGAGGTAAAAGGGAAATTTCATTGCAAGTAATGACAGGAGGAAGTGGAGCCAGACCCTTCTTGGATGTGCATGGTAAAGGACAGAATTTGAACTGATGCCTAATAGGAAAAAATCAGTTCTGATCAAAGATTGAAACCGGTTGGTCAGAGAGGCTGAGGAAGTCTCCATCTTTGGAGGTATTCCAGACTTGGTTGGTCAAGGTGCTGAACCACTTGATCTAACTGAACCTCTTTTGAGCAGAGTCAAACTAGAGATCTCTGGAAGGCCCTGAAACTTTTCTGGTTTAACAACCAGTTTTTCTTTTCACTGTAAACAAGGATCCTGTGATCCTGCACTGAAGTTTCCCATTTCAGATATTCAAATGGCAGGTGGGGTAGAAATAGAAGAGGTTTTATAAAGCAAATAGATGATAAACCATCTCAGATTTCTAAAAACTGTTTAAAAATCTAGGTAGCATATAATTGGACTTTCCAGCTTCTGCACTTTCTGTAATCTGTAGCTGCTGGTATTTCCTGGAATAGATGTTTTATGTACATAAGGAACAGGGTTTTCTGTCTTTCATTTTGTCTCAGTTGCTGTGGTTTATTTTATCAATAGTGTTGCTTGCTGTATTCTTCCATAAGAATATGATCTGGCTGCTGTACAAAATTGCACTTGGGGGGCGCTTCACACATCTGCTGCAGCAAAAGAACCAGGAGCAGCAAGATTTAAGCATCCTAAGTGTCTGTTGAAATGGTAAAATACAGTTAAGCTCTGCATGTAGCAAAATGGGAGAGGCATCCATTCCCAGTCTGCCAGAAAAAGGACCCACAACGTTCCTACAGAACAGCACAGGTAACATGCTGCCATAGTTTATTCACTCAACCCAGAGCAGCATGATTCCATTTGGATCTTTAGCCCCTCAAACTTTCAGTTTTATCTCCTCTCTTCTTTCTTTCTATTCTCCCATCTTTGTAAAAATTGACGATACCTAGTCAGGTATACACTTTTATTAAATGAGTCAGAAAAGGTTCTTTTAATTTGGAAAATCAGGAAAAACAGTAGCAGTTCTCATTTTCATATAGTTGCCTTACATAAAGTCCTTATGGAATGCCTGTGCAGAGTTTATTCTTACAGACATTCTTGTAATCAGCATTCAAGTCTTCTAATAATCTGCAATGGGATTTGCATTAAAATAACTTTAAAACATGACAAAAGTTAGTCATTGCTGCCACTTTGGCTTGACAAAGTACATCTAGAACTGGACCTAAATTTTGACAGAGGACTAGACTGTAATACTACCACTAGCAAAAACACTGAGTTTGCATAAAGAGGAAATTTTGGGTAATAATTTATGTGAATTCAGGAAGATCTTGGTCAACTAGGGGGCCACAGATGAACATGTGGGTTTATGCATTCAGATGTAGCTCTTTTAACTTTTTGATGCAGGTAGTGGCAGGGTTTTGTCATTTCTCTGGCATAAGGAAGGACACAGTATCTTCTTTGGTGTCTGTATCCTGTGTGCTGCACTCCTGGTGTGCTAAAAGACATTTCTACAAGAGCAATGGCAAGAAAGCAATGCAAAGTGGCCATACAAAAAAATCTACTGACACACATATTTTATTCTCAGATAATTCCTTAACATCTTCTCCACACTCTGCTTTTGAGTGGCACATGTGAGGGGCAGGGACAGGGACTCCTTGGTAGCAGCATTTAAGTGCTGTTGAAACTTTGCCTCCGGAACTTCGGAAGCAATCATTAAATTTGGGTTTCCATTTGATCAAACGAAAGAAGGACGGGTAGTCTCTGTCAGAGGGCTGGATTTTATTTCCCAAGGCTAACAGCCTTTCCAGGACTTTGTCAGACCTACTGAGAGTTTTTTCTCCCATTGTCAGATGGTATTATTTAAAATCAGTTCATCCACTTGTGTGGGATCCATATCCTATATCATACAGCAACTCTGACAAGAAGATGCTTTTACTGGGAGTGTTATTCAAAGCACAGTTGATTTTCTCAGGCTGCAGACATCTGCAGAATAAGCTTGTAGAACATCCAGCATCTGGTATTGAGCCCTCGCTCCTTACACAGACCATATCAAACAGTCTGGAAACAGAACACGTTCCCTTACATCCGCTTGGAAATAATTTTTTTTGTGTTTATTGTAGATGTATTAGCTGTCAGCTCATATCATCAGCTAATTATTTTATATCTGAAAATTGCAATGGCATCCTCAGATGTACTAAAGTCAGGCAGATTTCCAGCTACTAATCACACCCTTCTTAAAAGGGGAGTTAACTCTCGACATACCTCAAGGCTGGGGATCTGATTGCTGGTTCCAGTGTTTCGAGGAACGCACTGGGGAGATGGCTCTTGTGCCTTGCCAGCCTTGGTACCCTGAGCTGTGTTTAAGAGAGACAAAAATGCTGCAGAGGCATTAGCATCTTGGAGAAATGCTAAATTTCACTCTAAAAATATCAGAAAAACTCAGAAACCCTGAGAAATCCAAGATGCCACCAATGAAGAGTAATTTTTTTCCAGGATATGTGATGGCATGAGAGTCTATAGCAACTTCTAAGAGCACAGTCAAGTAATTGATGCTAGACCGTGCCTGTTCGTGTTGCTACACCTTTAATTCTAAATACACTTCAACCTTCCAAGCTATGCCTCAGAATCTTGGTATTAAAGATATTGTTCTTTGCATCCCAATGATGTTAAATTCTTAAATGTAATATTTTGAGCTGAAAACATTTTTTCCATTCTTCTGAGTAGGGCTATGTGACTTTTTAAAGTTTTCTTTTTTTAATAGATCTTTGATTCACTTTGGAACCCCTCCACCTCCCTAAAACTCCCTAATCCTTCATTTCAGTCAGCCTAAACCTCCAGGAAAATCTAAATAGAATGTGAGAAATCTCCAGAAATGTGAACAGGTTTTGACATTTCAACAATTAAATAATTTTCATTTTCACATTACATTTACAAAGCTTGCAGTAGCCAGTAATAGGAATATCAATCTTAACTATGGCAAATATTTGATATTTCTGTAGCTGATTTTGAACAGGAGGTAAAGCCAAGGCTTTTTTCTCAGGAGGAACTCTTGCAAAGTTCTTGAATTCAAAGCTTTCTACCTTTTAAAGATCAACTGTAGCATAAAAGTAGAACCAAAAAAAAAATTCTTTCTATATGGTATTCCCTTCTGGAATTGACTAAATATTTTGCATGCTGCATTGAAAGGTGCTAACTCCTTTGGAAGGGATTCTTTTCACGGTAAACAATTTTAAGAATGCATGCAGGGCATTGTGTCCTGATGTTTATTTATGTAATAGACTGGTTGAATGAATATTATGTTCAAGAGCCATTATTAATGCAGCATAAAAAATAGTGTATCAGATACTGCAAATTAGGATGATGGAAACAAAATTTCCCTAAATTTGCCTTTTTTATATATATATGTCTGACAGTCTGAATACTCCTTATAAAGTCACTTTTAATTGATAATTAGAAATAAAACAGTGACTTCTCTCCTATGATGGGGCTCAGAGATGCTGTGCTGATTTAGAAAAACTGAAAATCCCAGCAGTTAATTTAACAGTTCATAATTAAATTTACAAATCAGGTTACATTTAAATGAATTATTTTAAAGTGATCTAAATTTATGTAATCCTACGGTGTACAATTACACTGAAGACTGGTGTTGTTGCTTTGAATTATTATCATATTATTATGGCAATTTAGAAATGTTTCAAGATATTTTCTAATTATGCATATGTCTCCAAATGAGTTAAAATGAGGCAAAGCTTTTTCTTAAATCATGGAGTCATAGATAGAATAAATAAATGGAATAGAACAAATTGTAGAATCATAAATATTTTTAAATACTCTTAAGTAAATCAGAATATTCTACCTGAAATTTCATAATTACTTATAGTTGTGATATACTGGTAAAAGTTCTTTTTGTGGGTACGTGCAGCTAATACAAATTTAGATTTAGAAAAAGGAAAGTCCAATATACGTATATTTAGACAGTACATCAAAATCCTTACTTTTGGAACTATAACATCCCACATCCAGCTCAATTTATTAATTAGTACTACATTATTCAACATACTTGAGAATTTCAGAGGTCATTGTCATTCAGGTACTTTCTGAGGGATATGAAGGTCTGTCTTCACTGAATCAAATCTTGTTGCAAATTAAAGGATGTTTAAAATAATTGCACACATATATGGAACGATAGAAGTCTGCTGTAGGGTTTAGCTGAGGTAGTGTTAACATTAGCTCATTATATCAATATTTGTAAGATTCAGGTTCTCCAGGGTTGTTTCTTTGGAAAGCTGCATATATTCATTATCAGTTTAAACCATCAGCACAAGAACTGCCTTTGTCTTGGAAATATAAATAAAGACT
>NW_008240221.1:14783860-14815618 GCF_000691975.1 Corvus brachyrhynchos
GACACTTTCCCACCTTACAAGTGAAGGGAATGTGTAACAAAGGCTGCAGAAGGCTGAAATTTCAGCTGAAGGTATTACTTTCATGGCTTGTCCAATACTAAAAAACTTTAAAATATTTCACAAAAATGTTAATTCTAATGTGTTGTTTTAAATTCTATATTACTTAAGCAAATATTTAAATATTATATTAGTTTTTCTGCATACTTGACATGAATATAATTCTACCTTCCTGCCAAGTATGTCAAAACCCAAATTCACTTTCATTTGCCAGGGTAAATGTTTATTTTGTTTTCCCACATAATATGCTCTTTAAAGTGTCACCAGGATACCAAATCTGATGGCTTTTTAATAGAGACATGGTGGGGGTTTTTTGCTTTCGTTAGGAAACAGGATAAACTATCAGTAAAGCTTATGGTAATGAACCCATATACAGTAGATTCTCTTTGCTCTCCTTCCCCTCATCTCAGCACTTAAAAAAGAAGAAATTCCCATCAAAGCTATTGTCATGGTACCTCATTTTTTATAAATGCATGAAGGGTCTGTAGTAGGAATGGGTGCTGGGGGGGCAGAGAGGAGACCAGGATATGCAGGACCATTTCTTCTGTCGAAGGTGAGCTGGGATGCCTCAGCGTGGCTCCCCAAAACAACTCCTTGGTTTGTTTTGCCATGCAATGGGTGAGATTATTTAAGAGAAAATTCATTGGGAGGTCATATTAAAAAACTGTGGGTTTGCTGCTTTACTATTTATGTTACAGAACATCAGCCTATGTTTGCATAGTTTTTTACCAGTCAGTGAGTTTCACTTTGACTTTCATCCTCCAATCTTAACCAAACTCTCAAAACCTGTGTTCACAAACTAAAGTATTGAATTTTCTGCTTTTAAATGATATATCAGTAAAGTTTCATCTAAAAGTTTCAGTTCTGCTTCCAATGCAGAATGGAATGTAACTGGTTTAAGTATTGCTGTGAAAATTTTATGCATTTCAAAAAAATTTTTTTTTTTCAGTTTTCCCAGTGTTTTCTCCAAAGAAGGGAATGGGAATGTTTAGTAAGAGAACTCCTGTGGTGGCTTTGGATGGTGGGGATTGTTTTGAATTAATGACAGCATATGTTTCTTTGGTTTTATGTAAATGCTTAATAATTTTGTGGTATATTTATCAATGGGCATGGTATAAGGGACTAACTAAATAGATTGTTCCAAATTAGTCAAATTAGCTGATGGTTTAAATTAGCTTAATTCCAAATGCTAAATCATGTTGTTAAGCCCCAGAATCTTCATGTTTTGCTTTTCCTCTCTAACATTAGAAAGAGAAAAGAGAAAGTAGGGTAAAAAAAAGAAGCATTTGCCAATTAAACTGCATTTGGGAAAATGGTCTTTTTATGATTCTATTTCTCATGTATATAGCGGAGATAATTCTCACAAGGCTACTATGAAGACAAATTTGATTGTATTTAAAGAAATTAAGAAACAATAATGAATAGCAGCATAGAATTTTTTGCATAGTTAAATAAATAACAATATTAAATAATACCATTAATTTTGACAAAGGAAATACTCACATTGGGCCAAGTTCTGTTCTCAGTGAATGGAGTCCGAGTTAAAATCAAAAACAGCATCATGCTTTTGTTCAAAGCCTGTCACTTCAGACAGCAATTTTTAGGGTCTCCTTTCCTTACTCTTCATACTTGGCACATTGTGAGGTTTGATTGTGCTTTTTTTCTCCCCCAGCCTGTGCAAGCTGGGAATACACAGCTATGGTGCATCATGGCATCACCACACACAAACTTTGCACATCACCACACACAAGCTTTGCACTACTTTAGGATCAATGCAAATTAACCATAACCTTTGAAATGAGCCTCAAATATTATTAATTCAGCCTTCATTTGCACTCGGCCATGCTCAGATGTCAAATTAGCAGCAGAACCCAGGTAGGAGTTCTGAATTTTGTGTCCAGTTCTCTTTCTGGTCAGGAAGTCTGGGCCGTTCAAAAGGCAGTGAGCAGCCAACTTTAGCTTGTGGATTTGAGACACATCTCTTAGCAATTGCTTTGAAAAAATCAAAGAATCACCGAATGGTTTGGGTGGGAAGGGATCTTAAAGAACTTCTTGTTTCAACCCCCTGCCATGGGCAGGGCCACCTTCCACTATCCCAGGTTGCTCCAAGCCCCATCCAGCTTGGCCTTAAACACTTTCAGGGATGGGGCAGCGACAGCTTCTCTGGGAAGCCTGTGCCAGGGCCTCACCACCCTCACAACAAAGATTCTGTTCCCAATATCCCATCTAACTCTGCCCTCTGGCAGTAGGAAGCCGTTGCCCCTTGTCCTGTCCCTCCCAAGTCCCTCTCCAGCTTTCCTGGAGCCCCTTTAGGCACTGGCAGGAACTCCAAGGTCTGCCTGGAGTCTTCTCAGGCTGGACAGCCCCAGCTCTCCCAGCCAGGCTGCATAGGAAAGGTGCTCCAGCCCTCTGACCATCTTTGTCTTCCTCTGGAACCATTCCAACAGCTCCACATTCTCCTTTTGGTGGGGACCTGCACATCTCAGGCAATGCACCCTGGTCACTGTTTTTCTAAGGGAAGCATTTCCTCTTTAGCTCAGTGTATGACTCACTTCTTCCCTGAATTTTGTGATGTGATTTTTATCTGGAGTTCCATGTCTTGCAATTATCAAATTAGAAAGGTTTTTCAAAGGACTAAAGCCCAAACCACAGAATTAAGAGTCAGTGGTGTAAATACCACAAGTTGGGAAATGTCTGTATGCTTCTGGTGTTAAGGAAGCAATACATTTTTGAGTACCACTCTGTATTGTTCTCTGGTTACAGCAGACTCTACCAGACAAAATAAATCAGAGTAATTTTGCATTCTCCAGTCATATGCCAATGACAGAACGTATATGAGCATTTAGCACCATGTATTTTAGTTTTAATTAATTAATTTTAATGTTTTCCTTTAAGACATTAATGAATATACTTGCACAAATTCATCATAAAAGTTGATAGATTCTGATTTTTCATGGACAATGACTGAGCTAAACTATTTTACTCATGTATTGTAGGTGTAACTTTAAATTGGGGGAGGTGTTTGTAGGATGGCACACTACAGCTATTGATATTAATGGAAGTTTTACAGGGGACACTACAGAGTCAGGGTTTCATCTCTAAGTTTTGAGAGCAAATCTAGACTTGGCAAGTGGATTGCTATACTGCACACCAAATTCCTTGTACATATAGCAAAAATTCTGTCTTTCTAATTTGTGTGTGTATGTTTTACCATTATTTTGAAAGTTAATATTTTTTTAAAAGTTTTTTCAAGAAGCAACCTAACTGAAAAAAAACCCCATTAATTATAAACCTTTTTCATTTTCTGACTGAAAGAACATCACCTGCCAAGGATACCTGCATGGATATGCCTGTAGCATTATGTTGCTTGTGAATCTCCTGCACAGAATGGTAATTATTCTTGTTCAGGATGGTGCTGTCCCAAAGAAAGGCAGGTACTGTGAGAATTGGCTGTTCCACTGACAATGGATACAAGACAAGTCTTTTTTATTCAAGGGAAGGGAAAAGACATAATTAGAATGATTAAAAATAAGACAACAGGATTCAAATGAATATGTATTGTTCATATGGTCGGAAACTTACTCTGCTTTCTGCCAGTCAAAATTTTCCCTAATCTTCTTATGATCCTCTTTTTAAAGTGAAGCTTCAGGAGGGCATTTCACAGTGTTTGTCAGCAGGCCTGATTCACAGAGTTAACCTTACAGGACAATGACTTTCATCACAATTGTTTCTTACTAGTATGTACCTTGGGTTCACTTCCCTTCCTTTTCAACATAGAGTAAGAGCAATGCTCCTGAGGACTTCTTCCTCCTTCATTTCTCATTTAACATTAGCAAAACTCTCAAAAGTCTTTTTAGAACCATATGTTGATGGTGTCTATTAACAGGTCAGCTTTACCATGATTTTTTTTTTTAAATTAGGTTTATTCTCCTATTTGAATTTACCAGTTAAAGCCAGTGAGTGAGATGACTGATCCCCAGCTGTTCCCAAACTTCCCTAGTGCTCAGTTTAATAAACTGTAGTGGATCTGTTTGGTAAGAAATTGTGGCTGTAGAGTGAATTTTTCTGGCCATGTTGTAGCTGGATGAATAGATAGAATATGTCTGGGAATTGAATTTCACTTGAACTGAGTATGTTTAGGATTGATTGCCAGGTCAACTTTGGGTTGAAACAACCCCTTTCACATCCTGCCATTCCATTTGGATCAGTAGGAGCGTGACTGGATCTCCCAGCTCTCTCCCACACCCAGGATGGTGAGGAAGTGTGTGAGGTGTGTTGTGCCTGTACTGCCTGGGCCAGCCTCCATCCAGGGCCATAAACAGCCTTGGAGCAAAAGCCATTCCTTGAGTTTCTGGCCTTGAGTTTCTGGCCACACCAAACAGCATGTCAGGTAAAAGAAATATTTAAAAAATAGAGTGTGATGGCTGATTTTGACTGCCACTAAGAGAAAAAATATAAAGCTCAGTATGCAAAAGGGGCTGCTTTGCTTGTCTGTGTCTCCCATGCCTTGCAGTGATCCCTGTTTTGATGACTGCAAGATTTACTGGTGAGGTGCTAAAGCTGTTTATATGAACCTCATTAACAAATGGATACAGAGTCAGGGTAAGTTTTCAGAGGAATACTATCCAGAAGATAAAAAGGTGTCCTCATATTAACATGGTATGTAAAGTTTTTCATGTACAGCCAGATGGAAACCACAGAAAAGTGCTACAATGTCCTCAACCAGAAAAGTGAAGGAAGTCAGTAGTCTTGATATATTAATATATCAATATATCCCACATAACTTTTTTCATTTGGTAGCATAGTTTATCCAAAATTATTTTATGTTTTTTGGAAAGCACTGATAGAAGATAGCCATAAATTTAACACATAGTTTTACAAAATTCATGATGGTACTTATTATAGAAGAAAAAAAATATTTTCCTGTAGAAATCAAAGGTATTCCATGAAATGGAAATGTTTCGTTTCCAGGTTCCTGCTCCACATTTCAGACTAGCAGTAATAAATTTAGACAAGGAATTTGGATATGATATGGAACTGGTTCAAATAAATACAGTATGTGTAGATTTTGCATATGTTCAAGGGCAAAGTATTACAGGGGCAGTGGGTCCCTATCACGAGGTCAGTTTTATTTATTCCTTAAGCAATGAGATCATGACTGCTGGGAATTAATCCATTCATTTTGTTATTGTCTGTGCAATTTCATTTGCTTTCTTTCTTCATAATTCCCTTGAAATTTTTACATAATCTTAAATAGTTCTTCCAGCTCCCTTCCCCCTATTTATCTGCACATTGCTAGATTACATGTTTCATGGTTCCGGGGAGATGAATGGAGTTAACGTTCAGCTGGGCACAAAGCTGCCTTTGTTTATTCTTGCATTACTTGGAGATCAGAGCAGGAACCAAATTTACTGAGTCATTCTTTACTTTTGGCTCTTGCTTAGCCCTGAAATGGAAGTTGCCCTGTTGGTGGTGGTGGTGCTCACCCTTCACTCATCAGAGGAGGATTCATTTGGCATTTCTGAGGATGCCTGTGCTGTGCAGAGTAGACCTAATCCAGCATCCCTCAGGCTCCATTGCTGATGGCTACAGCTGATGAACTCCAGACAAATTCATAGATATCATTCATTTGACATTTTAAACACTGAGTTCAGGATGAAGTTGTTCACTGAAAGTGTCTAATGTCTTCTTTACTATAAAAGGACTTTAGATGACTAATTAGGTCTTCAGTTTTTCAAGTGAATTCCATCTTTTGTCTCTGGACAGAAATTCTGTAATAAAGAATTATAATTTTATTTTTAAAGTATATTTTAATTAATATTTAATACTTTTAATAATTCACTTTCTTTTTTCTTGTCGTTTACAGTTGTAGATCCTTAAAATCTGTGTAACAGTTGAGATTTTTAAGGTTTTAAGGTCTTAAACTCTGTTTATTGCAGGGAATGTTGCTAATAATACTGTGAAGAAAAAAGAAATACTATTTTTACTGTGAAAATACATTAAAATTGAGTTCAGTTTGGGTCTACCAGAAAAAGACCTCATCTTTTCTTCTAATATTGGGAACTTTGTTCTAATCACATGAGCATTCAAAGCCTTTATTACATCAAAGGCCCCAAGTTTGCTATGCAGATTTGTTCAGCTTAATGGCTGCTGTAGAGTGTATGGTATGTTCTATAAGAGGTGGGTAAAAAAAATCCCCTGGATGTGTGTACTTTATAGCCAAATCAAGTATTACATTACAAAACCTATTGATCTTTCCCTGAGTGGCATTTTTATTTTCTGTATAAAACTCTGAGTAAGCTTAAACTTTGAAAATGCTTTCTCTTCATCCTTCCCCCTCCCCCCACCCCTTTTTTTTCTTTGCTTACCAATTCAAGGGATTCTCAAAACAGTAAATACCTGTTTCCTCTATGTAACAGAAGTCTTCAAATAGTGATAATCCTCAGATAATGTCAATATTCAGAAGACTAAAAATGTATTTTCAGCATATTTGGTAAACACTTCAGTATTGAGCTACCTTGTTCTTGATTTCTCAGGTTTTATTTTTTTTTAATTGAGGTAATTTTTCACAAAATCACAGAATGTTTTGACTTGGAAGGGACTTAAAATATCATCTCATTCCAACACCTTGCCATGGGCAGGGACACCTTCCACTATCCCAGGTTGCTCCATGCCCTGTCCAACCTGCCCTTGGACACTTCCAGGGATGGGGCAGCCACAGCTTCTCTGGGAAACCTGTGCCAGGGCCTCACCACCCTCACAGGGAGGAATTTCTTCCCAATATCCCATCTAACCCTTCACTCTGCCAATCTGAACCCATTCCCCCTTGTGCTGTCACTTCATCCCTCGTCCAAAGTCCCTCTCCAGCTCTCCTGGAGCCCCTTTAGGCACTTGAAGGGCCTCTAAGGTGTCCCTGGAGCCTTCTCTTCTCTGGAACACCCCCAGCTCTCCCAGCCAGGCTCCATAGGAAATGTGCTCCAGGCCTCTGAGCATCTCCATTGCCCTACAACCGCCCTACAATTTGGGCCTTGACCACCCTGCAGTTTTTTGTCCTCCTACCCCAGAGCTGTCAGGCACAGCACACAGTGCCCTGCCATTCTCTAGTCTAAATAAAAAATAAATTATTTAGCATTCTATGCTGGTGATATCAGCCCTTGCAAGGCAGCTCTGGTTTTTCCTGGGGTAGCCACCTGGCTCCTTTGAAGCCACAATAGGCCCACAATGAGAGTTCTTGAGCAGAGGGAATCAGGAAATCACACCACAGGATGAATATGTGAGTGGTTTGGGAAGCCAGCACCTTCATCCCAACATTGTTGCCAAGCACAGGGGTGTCCAGCTGTGCCACATACGTTTTTCAAATGTTCCAGCTTAGCAGCTCCTCGGCACATTTCCTCCAAACATGGAGCAGTCGGTGAGCAAGTTAACGTTTGGCCTGCTGCCTTCTTCCCCCCACACAAAGAGCTTTGTATGTCAAGTGTGAAAGCTTCAAAATGGAATAAAAATAAGATTATTTTTCATCCTGGATGGCAGGTGACAATGTGCAACTCTTTACCTTTTTCTTTCCTTTCCCTATTTAGTTCTTTATGCTGAAAGAAAGATATAATGCAACACATTTTTTGGAAGACTAAGCAGACGTTTACTGTGCCAGGTCCTATCTACTGCATCCTTCAGCATGTTCCAAGGAAAGCATGCGAAGTATTTTAACTCTGCTGTACAGCACATAACTCAGCTTCTTAACTGCTTAGAGTGACTAGTACTACTAGAGAGGGAGTAAAAAACTATCTACTTTTAATTCTTTTGATAAACCAGCTGAGCAGTGTCATTGCTGCCATTTGTTGTATTTGCTTTCAAACTGAAGTTGCTTCAGGCTGGAGTTTCATTAGAGGTTTCACTATTTCTTCTTCATGTCAGAAAGATTCCCAGCAAAGTAGCATTTATTCTGATGAAAGAGGACTTCTGTCATGTTGGAGTGACTTGCTGCTCCCTCCAACAACAAAATTTGGAAAATTTCACTTGTATAAAGTTGAAGTTGTTTCTTAGTTTAAACATCCTGTGTAATTTCTTGTTTTCAAAAAAAATAGTTGAGAGGGAAAAAAAAAGCCAACGCTGTGAAAAAGGATAAGTAGATCTCCTTTAGACCTACAGATAAAATTATTTCAACAAAATTTCTGTGACTTCCCCAACACTCAATCCCATTTTCTTTAAACTCTTTTGGTCTGAAGTCATGCTGTGTTCACAGTAATGTGCTCACTCTTTCTGCTCCCTTTTTATTACATGTAATTGATTCGTTTTGAGTTTATAAAATATACCTTAGGAGTGCAAAGGTAAGGGAACATTACATTTTTTCAAAGCAGGGATGGTGTAAAAGAAAAAAAGTACTGCTTGTGATCTTGAGAAGTGAAGAGGAAAAAGATGATCTGATATTGTGTTTGGGTTGGTGTTTCCTTAAAGATGACCCAGCTGTGCCACCCATCTGTTCATTTCTCCTGCATTTGCTGGTTATTTATGGACTATTCTAAAACTGGTAGGACTGAAGGAATGTCTGTCCTTATCCTTCAGACTGTGAGGTTGCATGCATGATGTGTGGGTTCTTTTGTTAAAATCAGTTAAGAAAAAAGTATAGTCCTGTTATTTATGACAAACACTTTTTTATTTGGTGGTGGTTTAGAGCGTCACACAGGAATCCACCTTTAAGAAAGAATTATTTTAAAGAGAGAATTGAAGGAAAAAACCAATTATATTTCACATATATTTAGGTAATTTTGCTAAATAAAAATACTCGTACAGAGAGAAATCAATTGAAAGTATTTATTCAGTATATAAGAACAACATTAAATCCAGTGTTTAGACAACTACTGTAGACAATTTGTAGAGAGAAATAAAGTCCCTATTGGAAAAATCCCTCAGCAGCACCTTTCTTTTAAAACGTTTGACTCTTTCACTTATAAAGAAACTTGTAATACTTATAATGAAGCTTGTAGCCTTTGACAGTCTGCATTATCAGAGCTTTGTAGTTTATTTGCTGAGAGTAGCCATTGCTAAATCATTTAATTTAACATAACTGCTTTTGGGATTAATCTGGTTTTGCAGTTTCCATATTACATTATGGGATTCCTGTAAAAGTTAAAGTATCCTTGTCAAATTTCTACATGTTGGGTTTTTTTTATCATCTCAGATAGTACTTTGAAGCATAATTCCTCACATTACCATTTTGTTTCTCTATGCCTTCCTTGTTGTT
Source organism: Corvus brachyrhynchos (assembly GCF_000691975.1). Classification (NCBI taxonomy): domain Eukaryota; kingdom Metazoa; phylum Chordata; class Aves; order Passeriformes; family Corvidae; genus Corvus; species Corvus brachyrhynchos. Next base: position 14,793,156 of record NW_008240221.1, read on the forward strand.
TCAAGGGCTTTTAAATCCCTGGGATGGCTGGATGTGAAGGATAATAGCCAATGGCTTAACATATAGGTGGCAACAGGAAAAAAATAGGATTCATACCATCCTATAATCTATAAATTTATAGAATTTATACCATATTGCAAAAAACCCCAGCTTTTAAAATTATTTGAAGCAGTTCTCTCTTAAATATAAAAATTAAACCCCAAATTAGAGGCTTTTATAAAGCATAATTACACAAGGAATTTTAGGACTGCTGGTTTTAGGATGTATTACATGAGAAGTGTCCTGTGCTATCCAGAAGTTCTGATTAGATTATCTCTGTGATGCCTTCAGTTTTTCAAAAGTATAGCTGAATTAATTCAGGGGCAAAGTTGAGTTCTGTAATGGGTTGAAGTTACAGCATGGACTGTGAAAATTCTTTGTAAAGAAATACAAATTCAGTCTTGACTTAACATCTTATTGGAATGGATTAACTGAAATTTTTTACTAATATGAAATGGCACCTCCCCAAAATGTAGTCAGGTTGCCAGAACCATGCATGGGAGAACTGGAAAATGCCTGAGTAGAACTGTTTTTCTAGTGTGATGACTAAAGGTCCAAATACAGTAGAAGTGGTTGACTGGGTAGATAAGAAAAGAAAGGACTACCCACATGTGTTCCTGGTTACTTTGTGGTTTAGTTTACAGCTAATTTGAACATGTTGACTGTGAACCAGATCTCGTAAGTGATGGGTTGGATGGTTGTAGGAGAGTGACCTAAAAGGCAGAGAATAGAGGAAGAAACCGTGAATTTGAAGTACTAGTTTTATTTAATTGCTTTTCCCCCTGATTTGAGAGCTGATAAGGCCAAATGCAAGTTGTATAGCATAGAGACATATATATATGTCTCCAAATACAGTTACCAATAGCCCTTTTGTCTTCTATTAAATCAGATTGAAGTACTCTGCCATTTTGATTTCATCAGATGTAAAATTGTTCAAGGCGTTAGAGCAAAATTTGTGTCTGTGTGTGTGGTTTTTCCCTTGTTTTTTGTCCTTGGTGTGAGCACACCTGTGCTTTACATTCTTTGTGGATGGTTTCTTGAGCTGCACGGACTCAGTGCACAAGCACGGTCTTGGTGCCATCAGCCACTCCGGGCACCACTTTGTATCTGTAGTGATAGTTCAGGTGTGATGGTTTATTCATTGGATTACAGTTTGGAAGACACTTATATTCCTTTCCTTGTTGTTTAGAGCAATCTGCTCAATTGAGAGATTGGACTAAGCTGTCAGCTTCTGACAGGGACAATCATTCTTTTTAATCTGACTACTGCTTCCTGCCTCTGTTATGTGAAGGATTTAATATCTTGTGGAGACCGTATCTTTACCTTGTGAAAATCACCCCTGCTCTGCTGAAGTAAACAGAGCTCAAGCACCTGCTCAGACCTAACCATGGACTTCAGTGCTGCTTCAATCATGATTCAATTACAGCATCCTGTGTATGTGGAGGGGAGGGTGTGCATAGTGTTTGTGGTTTCATAACTTGTCTCTTTTGAGATTCGTTCTTTTGGTTGGCACTGGACTCCGTGTGAAATATAGTCTTAAATGCAGTAGTGAACATTGGAAGACATTTTTTCTCCCACAAGCTCTAATTCAATCTAATTTCTTTTCTTTTACTGAGGTGTTCAGAAGTATAAAAGTGCAAGCATAAGTTAACAATGAAAAAACAAAGAAACAGACAGATGTACCACTTATTACTGTGTATTGAGCGTGAGAAGGGGCACTTCAATGCCTCTCTCTGTATGACACATCGGTGTGATGGAGTTTATTAATTTCACAGTTTAGACACACAGGTTCAGTTCTGCTTGGTGCAGAATGTGTTGGCCTCAGTCCAAGAGAACATTTGACTTGTATGGTCATCTGTAAACACAGGCACAGTACTCATATGCTTCAATTTAAATGTGCACCTCGGTCAGGGCAGCAGTGCTCAGCACCGCTCTCCTCTCAGCCCTCACCACTGGGCTGGGTGAGCATCATGCAGGCAGGTTTGGAAAATAGGAATTGACACTCTCCTCTGGGAAATTTAAGTCACAAGACTAATAACCCATCTGTGGTTTATATTTCTGCATCTTGACTTGTTCAATGCATGTTTAATTTGGGAGGGTTGCTTCAAGGTTGTGGTGAGGGCGCTTTGGTGCTATAATTTCTGTTGTGGAATGCAGTCTTGTTGGAATAAGGTACATCATGTACTTTTACTCTTTTGTCAGAGAGCAGAAAGACAAACACGAACCATGGACTCGGTCCAGTATGCAGAATTCTGTGAAAGTCGGCAATTGAGTTTTTGTAAGTATTATAATGGCTGCACTGTATTAAGATGTTTGATTATTATTTCATGTAATAGAGAGCACACCAGAACCTCATGTTTTTTGAAAGCACTTTTGTTTCATCTGCAATAATAAAACTTTAAATTCTTTGTGTAACTCCTGGGAACAGTTAATTTAGCACAGTTTCAGGCCATCAGGCAGAGTATTTTATTTGACTATTTACCAAGCTTTCTCTGTGCTCAAATGCTGAGCTGGTGGGGACGACTGCAAAGACAGAACTAGTGAGGAGTTAATGGACTAAAACCACACTTGCCTGAAGTCTGTCGTGGTGGTGCTAAAGTCGGCACACTAGCAAAGTTTCATGGCTGCAGGTTTTCTGGAATTCATCTAAAATTAGAGAAGAGCAGCAAGTTTTGCTTCTATTTCCCGATCCGCAGAGACACAAAGAACTTACTAAAGAGTCTTTTCTATTTTAAGCTGTAAGCTCCTGCTGTGGAATTTATTCACCATTAGCCAAGTTCATCAGTATACGCCATTCCAACACTAATAACATGATGACAGAATTAGGGCTTTACTAGCACTGAAAACCAACTTACTAGAAGTACTTGTGGGCCACAACTATAATGAGCTGTAAATTAATGGGCTTGATCATGTAGCAAAACATCATTACAGAAGCGGTTAAGTGATGACTAAGGTTTTAGGTCAAATGTCAGAGAAAGGGAGGTGAAGGAGCCAGTAAAAATCATGACAAAACAGCACATGATTCTACAACACAGACTTGAACACAGTGGTGTCTTTAAAGGAGAGACCTTATCTTGTTCTTCCTTTTAAATTCAAAGAAAGAGTGACTCATTTATGGCAAATAAATGACACATTTGAGATACTGTTCTCCATCAGCAAATGTCAGCAAATGTAGGAAAACATGTTTTGTAAGCATTTCTTTTCCTAATTCAATATGTTTTTTATGTTTAGTTATAATTTGGCATCACACATCTGTGAGCCATTAGAAAATGATACTTCAGATTAGGGTGACTTCAGGAAATGAGAGGTTTGTGATAAAGTCATTTTTAAAACCCCAAAATTGCCATCTGGAGACAGAACAAATAAAAATCTCAAATTTACAAAATAAAATTGAATGTTGCTGACCAGGAGATTGTGATCTATAAAAATATCTCAGTGCTATTTTCACAGTGTTTTTAAATGACCATGTCTATATGGTTCTTTTTCACTGACATTTAATGTCATTAAAGAACAAGAGAATTACAGTGGTTATAAAATAGTACCAAGAGAGACTTGGGCACAAATTCAATTGCACAAAATGAGCTCAATTAGACAGAACCTACTAAAGGCCATGCAGAACATTTGTTCAAAACTAACACTAGGCTATTTTTTACTTATTTATTCCAGTAAGAAATGATTGTATTACTGTGTTTAAAGAAGTATATTACTGTAATATAAGCCCATAAAAACTGTGTCACAAGAGAATAAACCTGGAAGAGACTTCAAGAAACCTGTTTAAAAATATATATATTAATAATCACAGCTCCAGATATTTCTGCACTTTTAAAGACAGGCAAAAGAAAAGGTCCCTCAAAGGATCAAGTACTACAGAACTGTAAATTTAAATTCTAGGGAACATTTTGTGATCATTTTGTGACCTTCACACTTCTCATACTTCTTTTGGTTCTTTTGTTTGTTTCTTTTTCTTTCTTTAGTGATGCATTGTTGCCTTCTCATTCCCTTGTAAATAAAAATAACCATTATTTTGACCTCTTTTTTGTTTAACACCTGACTTGTCTGTAGCTTTTTAATCTTGATTGAAACCTCTTTTTGAAGGAGTTGCATCTGTTTATTTGAGATGATTTTTCCACCTTGTGTTCATTTTGGTTGTTCTGTCTCACAAACAGCCCTCATTAAGAGCCTTAAGAGCTCCTTTCTGTCCACAGACTTCTGTGGTCATCTTGTCCACCACTGATCTAAGTAAGATCATCCTCTTTTCCCTCCTTTTACTCTCTAAGGAAATATTACATTTCATTGTCCCGTATTTTTGTCTGCCCTTTTTCTGAACTGATCTCACCATTACCAGTGTGAAGTTCTTGTATGAATGTTGACTATTCATCTATCCTTATTTCTTTATATCCAAAGCACACTTAAAAAACACTGTTCTACAAATAATTTTGGCTCACTTGTAAGCACTTCAGCCCTGTAAGGTTAACACCAGGACTTCCAAGTTCTTCTGTCCTTCATTTGTCTTTGCTGTTGTTAATACAATTATATCAGTTTTATCTGAACTCATATTTGTGTTGATTTCTTTTAGTGCTTTTTCTCATTCATCAGAGATGTGATGAAATAATTTTATTTATTTTACAGTAATATATTCTAAACCAGGTTTGTCCTATCCACACTCCTCTGAGGTTGACCCTTCCTTATTCTGTAATCTCCTGTATCGTTGATTAACTTGTGTTTTTTCTATTTATTCCATGTACTTATGTGTCTCCAAAATGTATGAAATAACAGTCTTTTCCCACTGGTTCCATTTTGGTAATTCCTTCTTTGGCCAATGAAATCACACTCACGCTAATTGGTTCACTTTGGCAGTATTTCTGCAACCCAAAAATATGGATTATTTTGGCCTACCTGTCATTAACTTTTCCTTTTCCCCTTATGGTTTTAACTGACAGCAAAGAAAGCATCCAAGTTCCGTGACTGGTTGGACTGTAGCAGTATGGAAATAAAGCCAAATGCAGTTGCAATGGAGATTTTGGCATATTTAGCATATGAGACTGTGGCCCAGGTAAGGGACTGATTGAACTCTGATGAAAATTAATTAATTACTCTTGGAGGTACTTCAGCCTCGGGGATTGGGTTGTAAACCCCTTGAAAACTGCAGTCACTCATTCAGCTCCCCAAGCTAACTGGATTCATGGAGTCAGAGTGGTTTGGGTTGGAAGGGGCCTTAAGGCTCCTCCAGTTCCAACCCTCAGCCATGGGCAGGGACACCTTCTGCTAGACCAGCTCAAAAATCCAGTCTGCCTTTCAATTTGCTGTGTAATAGATGTGTGCTGTACTGTGTTCATCCATCTCATACACAAATAGAAATGTTTTATAATGGCTGCAGAAGAGAGGGGGAGTCCAGCATGAACCTTTTTCAAGTCCAAGCTGAAACCACACACTTTGCTATGTGACCTTTGGCAGTGCAGTGAGGCTCATTCAATCCCATTGCACAACTGGATTAGAAAGAAGGATTTCCTGGAAAACAAAATGTTACCTTAGTGCCAAGCCAAGCCCTCTTGGGTAGATAGATTGCTCCATGTATTTACAGAAGTGGAAAAGAAAGGCTCTTGAGGTCGAAATGTGTGATTAATTTTATTTTATCTGAGAAACACTAAGGATATTCTGCCTCAACCCACAACCCTCACTCTCCCATTATTACAGTGACATTTTTAGTACCATGTCAGTAACCCCACCTGTTTTGCCCCTCCAGCTGGTGGACTTGGCTCTTTTGGTTAAACAGGACATGGCTCCCAAAGCTGGTGATCCATTCAGTCATGCCATATCTGCCACCTTCATACAGTACCACAACTCTACTGAGGTAAAACTTGCTTTCTCACATATGAATGCATTTTATGTTTTGCTTTGACATGTATTTTCTTCCAAAGTAGACATTATTGACTGTGGTGTTGATACAGACTTCTGTTATGGAGTTTATGAACTTTGAAATTATGTATTTAGATAGAAAGACATTAAATTATAGTTCTGGATGTTAAATTCTTAGCAGCATCTTTAGAATTAAATAAAAATCCTCTTGGGTGAAAATTCCTTCTCTCTGTATTCAAGGCTGTATTGCAGATTTGGAGATTAAAGCTTTCAAAAGTGGCAAGTGCACTAAGTGCTGTGTTGCATGCATTGATATTGTGCAGGTATTATAGTAACTTCTAGAATGAGAAAACCAAATTCTGTGTTGCATCTCTTCCAACAGGAAATCTGAGAAGGAAATAATTGGGGTGGGGTTTATTTGTGACTTGATTATATTATGGCTGTTTGACATCTTGCTTTTACAGCCACATCTCTTAGGGCAATCTACGGGTGTGAAGACCAGTCTTGACTCCCCTGAGAACACACCACCCCCTACACCCACCCCCCCAGCATCAGCAGGGCAGCAACACCTTGGCAAAACCCCCTCAGGAGCCTTGGGGAACGGTGGAATTGGACAGGACTCCACTAAATCCAAACAAAGGAAAAGAAAAAAGGTATTTGGGGCACAATCCTGGCAGAAAAAAAATGGAAAAAGAAAGAAACTAAAACAACATCCTCAGGAAATCATCATAGAATCACAGAATGATTTGGGCTGGAAGGGACCTTAAAGATCATCTTGTTCCAAGCCCCTGCCCTGGGCAGGGACACCTTCCACTATCCCAGGTTGCTCCAAGCCCCATCCAAGCTGGCCTTGGGACACTTCCAGGGATGGGGCAGCCACAGCTTCTCTGGGCACCCTGTGCCAGGGCCTGCCCACCCTCACAGTAAATAATGTGTCTCATCTTAAATATTCATTTTAACCTATATCATATATTAATGACCATTTTTATTGTAGGGCCAAATGTGTGGTTTGATAATTTTTTCTATCAGAATTAGGCAAAATTTTCCAAATAATGTCTGCAAACTGAATTTTGTTAAAATGATAACTGCTCCTTCTAAGATAACTTGCTCCTCTACAGGCACAGCAATAGCCACCACCCGAAGTCATCATCCCCTTCTCTGACAGGGGCAGCAAGCACAGATTTTAAGGGGCAAAACATAAGCAAAATAGGCAAAGAGGTGCTTGTGATTCTCCTGATCCCAGCAACCTTAGGTGGCTGCGGCCCTTGCCTTTAACAACTTTGCCTGACTTGCTTTATTTTTATACCAGTTGGTTCCATTCAAGCTAAATATTTGTTAACTGCATAAAACAGGGATGTCTCATATTCAGAGTGCGGAATATAAATGTTACAATTCTTGTTTGCTGTTGCAGAGTCTTGGTGTTCTATCTGAGAGGGATATATGTACCTAAAACCCACAAGAGAAATCAGTGTGATTAAATAAACTGGATAGGAAGGCCTGTGCTGGTCACTTGGGGCTGTTTTGAAGAAATGTGATGGCAGTGCTCATTTTGCTGAAAAGCAATGGAGTGACTTGGGATTTTATCATGTGTTTTGTTATTAAAAAATACTTTTCAGGGTAAAACCAGTGATTTCTACAGTGATAAGGTAGAAAAAGATGTATTTTCTTCATCTGGTGTCATAAGTGCTGTGGATAGTCCTGAAGTGTTCAACTTCCTCCCGTCCTTCTTATACTCTGGTTAGAAAGCTTTTAGTAAATCCTGGAAAGACTTCTGCTTTTCCCTCTTCTTTTTTTAAGTTATATTTGATTATATTTTGTTCCTGTGACTGATTTTCATTATAATTCCTAGGAACAGAAATTTAGCTGGAGATGTAGTTTTTGATACATTATATTTTACTGGTGCCCCGAGTTTATTTTAAGTTCTTAGCGTTTGACTAAATGCCCTTGAAAATAATTATATTCCAAAAAGTGCAGAGTTTTAATGAAATGTTACTATGACTTATTCAATTTTCTTAGGTATCTACTGCATAAAACTGAGGCATTGAGACAAACAAGTTAACTTGGTGAAAAATACTATTTTTAGGCCATGAAGGCCCAGTCCAGCAGAAAATATTCGAGTTTCATATTCCCTTTATTGATGTCAATCAGCAGAGGAAAAATCTGCCATCATGTTATGAATAATTCTGTGTGTACTCATAGGCTCCAGTGGACTCAGCGCTCTTGAAAATAAAACATTTTGTAAAAAATATCCCAAGTTTGAGAGCATTAGGATATGATGTGAATGTATGAGGGGGCTGTGTATGTGTGTACATTAAACTTCAGTGTATAATTAAAGTTTTTTCTCCTTCTCAGTGCAGTCACTAATACAATTTGCATGAATTTATTGCCAAGCAGCCATCATTAGATAAGTCATCTGAATTCTGGCAAGCAGCTGTATCTAGGTGTGTCTAGGTGAAGCCTAAACCAACATTTCAGGTTGGCTAGCAAGGAGCAAAGAGTAACTTTGTCTTTTAAAATCGCTGGAAAATTATTGTACAATCAGTGTGCCAGTAGCAGCGAATTCTTATTTTTACCCGTTTAGGGTCCAGAATCCAAAGAGTCATTTGAAATTTTAAAACTTTTTTTTTTTTTTTTTTTTTGGCATCCTTCTAACACCGTTATGTCACGTTTCAGCTTCAAATTTCAATTTGATATTACTCATTGGTGATTTTGGTGTCAAATTGCTTTCCACTTCGGGTGCTTGTTCAATATTTTTCCCACCCCTTGACATCATAATAAGAGCCTGAAATGTTTTAAAAATAGTTTCTGTGGTTATTGCAGTATGACTTATATGACCCTTTCATTCTAGTTTGAAAATTTTCTTCTCTTTTCAATTGCAACATAGAGCAGCACTAGGTGAAATATTTAAGAGGACTAACATGGTGTTCTTTGGGTCTCTTAAGCAAAGTTCATGTAACAGTCCTCTTTAATTTGTTAATAGCTTTTTTTCTCTGATGTAGTGTGTGGCAGCAATGATGTGTATCCTGAGGAAAAAAAAAAAAGGTCAATTTTATAAAGGTTTATTTTCATACTTTATGCACTGTAGGTCTGTTGTGTGTTTTTGATTTAGTAACAATTTATGTGTTTTTCTGTTGCAGAGCACTGCAGCCTGTGGGATGGAGGCTCAAAGTGATGCCATCCAGCCCAGCCACATCAGAGAGGCCATTCGACGCTACGGCCACAAGATTGGCCCCCTTTCCCCATTCACAGTACGTAATAACAGAGTTATAAAAAGTTATATTTATAATCTTAAAGAACTCTGATTTTCAAGTGGTCAAATGAAGAAGCTTTGGAATTGTTGAGAGCAATTTGTGGTGACTGTAATTTTCTTTATAAAAGTGGCATAATTCTCTTGGGAAATAAAACTTAGTAATTTCTGTCTCTTTTTGGAAAGACAAAAAAAAAAGTTTTTTTCCTTTTAAATATTATTTTCTTTCAATTACAAATTATGCTTTTTTGTTAGTGCTTGAATTTTCTGTTTTTCCAAAGTTTAGGTTTACAGTTATTTTAAATTATATGTATTCCAATATGGTGAAGAGCACTTTATATTCTAAAATTAGTTGTGTGTCAGATACTGCTCCTATTGGAAGTTGAACTCTCAAGTGACACATTTATGGTTGGGGAAAGAAGAGAATGGTTTTTTTAGACAACTTTGAACCTCCACTGAAATGTAATAGAACTGAGCTTGTGGTAAAACACTGATGGGTTCTGAGGTTTTGCCATCATTTTTTCTATGCAAATTGCAAACCCATTGTTCAGAGCAGCCAAGCAAATTCTTTATTTAATTTTCTCAGCTGATGAAAATGTGAAAGCAGTCCATCTCCAGTGTCATAAATTGGGGTCAATTTCTTCTCATCTGCTGTTCTGCGTGGCATAAATCCTGCTTACCTCAGAATATCTGCATTTAGAAAATAATAACTGTCAAAGAAATCATTATAGGAAAAACCAAACAAAATCCACGAAACAGGATCTCAGCTCCAAAAAATCAGGAAGAAATTTTCTGGTTTCTGAGAGATTTTAGGAAAGGAAATTTATTCTGAATTTGGATGAATTCATCTACATAAAAGTGGTACAGAAGTATATGACGGCCATAAATGTAAAGGAAATAGTGGGACTTCAGAAGCAAGGAACAAGAGAAAATAAGAGAAAATATGTATGTGAAGTTATAATTTTCCTAGTGCCAAAACTAATCAGTGCTTTTATAGATGGCAGTGAAGATTGATTTATTAATGATAGTCAATACACAATTGCAATGAATTGTCTTTACAATTTACTTTACTTCACCTTTCTCTTCTGCCACTCAAAAATGCTAGATTAATATCATGTAAAGTGTTGGATAGAATTTCCAGTCCCAAACAGAAAAATGTCTTTAGCAGAAGTTTGCTAAGAGATGTAGCTAAGAATATGGAAATAGCTTCTGAAAGCACAGAATGTATTTAATCTTATTTTAAAAAAGTAAAGAGCTCACATAAATAGCTGCAGAAAGGTGAATCTTCCTTCCCTGACCCTCACTAAAAGTGGTTTGACCAATTATTAACCAAAGTTCAATTTTTTTCTTCAACCACAAGGTATAATAAAATACTCTGGGTTGGGTTGGGGATTTTTTTATGTCCTCCACTCTCGTGAACTTCCCAAACAGTGCAACTGAACAATTTAATTTGTTAACATTACCTACAGTCAACGTGGTTGATGAGAGAAGCAGATCTTGTTCCCCCTGAACAAGCCAAGAATAAGAGGGAATCTTGGGTCAGCTTCTGGATGCCTACAGATGTTGTAGAGCTGTAATACAATTCTGCTTTTAATGAGAAAGCTCAGGAAAAGTATTTTGAGAGGTATTGCAGAGTCTGCATTTAGGTCCTTTCCCCTGTGTGCCCTCATTGTCAGTTTTGGGGAGGGACCTGGCGATGACAACTGTCCATGCAGCAACCAGGACCTCTGCGTCTTAATTTGGCACAAATGTGGATGGAGCACTGAGTACCCTCTGCAATCTGCATTAATACAGACTTCCACAACAAATAGAATTTAATGATGGCCAGGTCTGGTGGCATGTGTGTAACCAAACCTGAGGAAATGGATTAGCAGAACTACTGCAGATTTTTATGTAATCAGGCATAGCCATTTCCTCAGATCTCAGCAGCATGAACTGTGTGACACAGCCTATGTAGGCAGTGCAAAACCTTGGTATAACATCAGAAGTCTGAGCTGCTCTCTGCAGTGTCTGAGGGGAAATTGTATCAGAAGGATCTAAACCCTTCCCTGAACTCTTTGAAGCAACTAAAAGGGCTATTTTTATGGATCAGTGTAATAACCAACAGACTGGCAGCTGTCAAGGGCCTGCTGCGTTCAGAAAGTTCATATCTGAATCCAAATCACCAGGGGATGGGTTTTCTAACTGGAAAAATTAAATTTAACAGTTGTGTTTTGCTACACAAGGATGGGTGATGTGGAAAGACAGCTGCCCATTGCATCCCAGCAGTTCTTATGGAAAGCCACTTTTTTAAAAAGACAGAGTTGAGGAGTGAAAAAGCTTCATGCTACTGAATACCTCAGTCCCATACAGAGAATTTAGACTTAATTTCTGTGTAAAAAGAAAATATAGGAGAATTTTATTTTTAAGAAAATACATATACTTTTGTTTTCTTAAGATAGTAAATATGTGTTTGTAAAGCACGAACAGTACTTTTTTTCACATCTTTCCCTTTTTTGCTGTTTCATCATGATTGTCACTCCCTTCTGATTTGGTGATAAGTGTTTCTAAGGAGTTGGTTTTGGAAAAAGAGTTAAGCTATACAATTTATTCTTTAGCAGCATTTGATGGATGTTGGTTTGGACGGAAACAACACTTTAAAAGTTTTATAATCATATGGTAAATGAGAACTAACATTAAACCAGTGAAAATGATCCGTTTGCATTTATTTTGACCTTAATAGCTATGTCAAAATGACTAACATAATTAGAGCATTTAGGTTTTGTCTCCAAGTGCAAGCCACAATGGAAAGCAGCAAGTGTACTCTGGATTCTTCTGCATTGTATCATGTCTAAGGTAGTTTAGACATATGTTTTGTCCAAATATTTTCTATTAATAGTATTGGATGGTGCTCAGTGTTTCCTACTTTAAAGCATGGTCTAGACTTTCAAAAATCAGAGAAATATTAAACAACAGCATCATGTAATTTTGCAAGACGGGAATGCGAAGTATGGAACTCTCCATCATATAGGATAATGCAATTCCATGTGCTGTACCTGTGTCTATTTCTGTGTGCATTTAATTTAAGGAAGTGCATAGTGAAAATGGTACCCAGTCTTGACAATGTCTTTGGAGAAATTATTTTAAGTTATTGGAATTGATTGTATTTCAGACAGTTGGGGTAACAAATAATTCTTTAAGAGTATTTATTCTGTGAGCAAGATACAGTGCTTACCTGAAATCTTGATTGGAGCAGTTGTTAGTGGTGCATGAACAGTTTTTAAGTAGTACTTGTGACCACGAGTAGAGCTTTAGCAAAAAGGACAGCTGAGATCCTTTTCCCTGAAATGAAAAGCAAAGTGGTCAGCTACAACAGTGGAAGACCATAGGTGAAAACAAGGAAATGTTTCCAAAGCAGATTCTTCGTCTTTAGTTTATGCCAGCTCTGAAATGAAATGCTTTAGATGTTTGGTTAAGAGAACCTGAGTTCACAAATGTAAATTGTAATCCTGCACAGGCTCGTGGCAGACAGTGACCATTATTCAGCAGCCTGTGCATGTGTAAATGGGGTGTATTGAATGAACAGGGGTATAACCAACATTTCTTTCAGTATTTATGTTTTGGGGAGAATGTTCCTTCAGCCTCCCAGGCATTTCAGTATGAAAAGGCTTGCTAGTCTAAACCTTCTCTTGTTAAATATTTCAGTCTCATAAAAGTGCCTATGCAGCATAAAACAATGAATATTTACAAACCTGTGTTTATAGTACTGCTTGTGACATTCCCTGCACAAAGAACATGTAACAACCAGGGAATGTGATTTGGCAGAGATTTGGATTATTTGGGCCATATAGAGCTCTGCCTATACTCTTCGAGGTTCTTAAATAATAAATGCAAGTAGCCCATGTGGACTTCAGTAGGTTACATGTACGGGGTGATCATAGTTTCACAATCAAATTATATACTTAGTCAAGGTCTTTTACTTCTGATGTTTTTAAAGTGCTTGTTATTGATCCTGACTGAGCTCAGCTTTTATGCAAATGCTTAAATAAATTTCTGTGGTGAAAAACACTGAGGTTCATCACAGATCTTTAATAATGTCAATATAATAAATATGCTATTGACTCTATTAATTTCCCCTAGAAAACAAAATCTGTGGAATAGTAGCTGAAGACCTGGCAAAGTGAAGCTTATGAGAGACTAAACCAGCAGATTCAGGGGGTAGAAAGAAGAGAGGGAAACTTTTAAAATTCAAAGAATAGTGAGGCAGTATGATATTTTTGGAAGAGGACATTTTGGAAAGCAAGTTTGGTTTAGGTGCCTTAAACTTCAAGAAAAGTTCAGCCTCACCGTTCACAGAGTCACAGAATGGGTCATTTGGAAGGGGCCACTGGAGGTCATCTGGTCCAAGCTCCCTGCTCAAGCAGGGTCCACCAGAGCACAGAGCACAGGGCCGTGTCCATGTGGCTTTTGAGTATCTCCAGAGGAGACTCCACAACCTGGAATTGTCACCCAGAGGATTTGGTCTACAAATTAGTCCTCTTAACTTAAAGGAATTTCTTTTTGCATGTTTCAGGTCAAAGTAGTAGTGAGAAGAAGTTCTGGAATATAATCTTCAATAATTGCTTCAATAGACACAATGTGGGTACAGTACAGCTAAATTTTTCTAAAGCACTTGAATGATAAAAAGTTCTGAATGCTGTTTCCGAAAGAAATTAGTTACATGGAAACCAAATAAAAAATCTCTGATACTTAGAGTCCTGTAAAATACAGACTGCCTATATTGATATTCAGAATCAATTGATACTGATTTTGAAGAAGTCAGGATTTCATTCTTAATCACATCTCAAAAGTGAAATGTATGTGTTTATGTCAAAAGGCATTTGAAAACTTTCCCTTCTGTTACACATTCAGTTTCTGATATAGAAAAAGTCAAATCAACATCTTCATGCTTTCTTCTCATTTTAAAAGCAAAAAAAAAGGCATTTTATTTCATTAAACAGTTACATACTTGTGATGTCTTTGTCTATACTTCAAGCTGTTGTGTGCAGTTATTTGTAATTCTGCAGTGTTAACACTGTGTATTTGAAAAAGATGAGTTATTATTCTATAAAACCAGTAGGAAGTCAAATCTCAGTTTGGAAATCTTGTTCCCTTCTCTCCCAACCCCCATCCCAAGGTTCCTCCTTTCAGATTTATGAAAGAAAACATTTCTTTCTGTAAAAGGTTTTTGTATGCCAGCATCTGGAAGTGTTTATTTCAGTGGCGTGTAATCTATCTGTGGATTTAGTTAGCACCAGACCCCCTTTTGTGTACTCCTGACTTAAAATTTTTATAAATGATCTTGTTGAATTTGTGCCAGTGTGCACATGGTTTGGCTGATTGCTGCATATATCCTTTACCTGCCAGTCACCTTTGATTTATATTCCTTCTCTTCTGCTTTTGCCTTCCAAAAATGGTGCCACTGAACTGTCCTCTAAATCATCTTATTGGATAAATTGCTCCAAGATGAGATGGCACAGTTTTGGCCAACTCCTTGACAGAAGGCATTCCTATAATCCATCGTCGCCTGCTCTGTGTAGGGCCATTCAAAAAAGAGAAGGAACAGGGGAAATGGGGCTCCCTCTTCGATCCAGCACTATTTCTTCCAGTGCTGCCCAGAAATGTAAAATGGGACATTTGATTTATATGGCTCTTAATAGCTTCTGAAGACCCATAAATGATTGAGAATCTTTCACGTCTCCTCTCCTGAACTGAACTTCTTCATTAGATAAATTTAATCCTGATAATATGGTTAATAGGATTTTCTCCCAGAAAGATTAAAATGTAACAGAATAGCATATTCAAGAATATTTTAAAGCATTTCATTTGGAATAGATTATACAATATATATGAGAGTTCTTTCCATTATAAAAATCCCTGTTGGTTTCCTTAAGCTAAACAGCTAATACTCCTTCAGAGTAACAACAGTTCTGTAAGCTTTACTTAATGACATTACTAATTTGGAGAGTTTTATGAAGTTTCTTGGAGAAAAGCAGGTGGCTTGGCAATAATTTAAAAGGTTCCAAATTTGTGGTAGCAGTTTCAGGGGGTTTCATGTTTCTAAAGAGGGAGACCAAGCTGCATAGTGCTTAAGAGTGTCTGACACAATGATGTATCATTTTGACTAAGTTTCCAGAAGTTCATTGGTCATTAAATGTGCTGCTTGACTTTGTATTGCAGTTTCCCAGCTGTCCCTACTCGGGTAATCTTAATGCTCCAACAGAATTTATTAATGAGGGCATAAGCTTGCAGTACTGAGGAAGCAGTTAAGTTGCCCAGATGATTTTATTGAACAGGAACATAGATTTTTAGATAAGACAAAAATGTCATTGAAGTAGATTTGAAAAGAACTGGCTCCCTTTCTGCAGAGCACTGGGAAAGTATTTACAAATGGTCTGGATAGTATTTGATATCCTGTGGGGATATTTAAAATTCTTGGATTGCACATACATCAGTGTCCTACTACACAACACAGTACATGAATTGTTGCAAGTGGCATGTGAGGCTTTCAGGCAGAGAAGATGTGGTTCTGTTGAGGCAGGAGACACTGGCATGGAATGACTCTGCTAATGCAGTTTGTACAGCCACACGGAGGGTTGTGCTCTGCTGTGTCACTGCCTGTTCAAACCTGTTATGCTGGAAGTACTGAACAAAACATGTCTTGCTCAACACAGGAGCTCACACTGCAAAATTTTATCATTTTTCATATTTAATGGTCAAAAAAATCTGTTTTGTCAAATAAATTTGCTAGCTCTGTTAGTGAGAAGATAAGTGAATGATAAGGGTTGCAATCAGCTGAAGTTACCATATAAACATAAGCAACTCTTAATCTCATAAACCTTATATAATTATTTTTTTCTAACTGTATGGCCAGATTCAAATACATACTAGAGGCATTTCATGCACAATTTTACTGATGTAAGAGGATCTGAGGGTAAAAATATGTTACTTTCTAAAAGTGTATGTTCTTATGTGCCTCCTGAGAGGCTTAAAAAATCTTAGAATTGGATGAGAATCTGACTTCTGGTACTTTGCTCAAGGCAATCTAACGTGTAATACATAAATATGTATTTCAAGGATAAGGTGAGAACTATAATTCTAGAGCAGATACTGGGACTAAAAGGTAACTTAATTAAGTGTACCAAGATATTTCACAAACATAAATATGTCCTTTTTCCATAATTTGCATTAATTTTTGTAAAGACAGTGGCATTGCATCCATGCAGCAGGTACATTCTGATACAAGGGTTAATAAATAGAAACTTGGTAGCTGAAGAATCCTAACAAAACTGAAGACTCTTAAAAGGAAAGTGTCTTTTTGTCTTTGCACAGAATAATAGTTCAGCTCCCTGCAGGATTCATGTTTTTGTGAATTTGTTAGATCATGGACAATACCATGTACTTACACCATCATGTAATGCAAGATCAGTTGTATTTTATACCATTCTTTCAGATTTTCCTTGAACATGAGTGTTCATTCATATTTTTCTCCTTGAAAGTTTTAAAAGTGCTTTATGAACTGGAGCTGCTCATAGTTCACTCTCAGTGCTGCTCTGAGCCAGCTCAGTCTGAGATGCAGCAGCTGTGAGTCAGCAGCAGAGCTGCCCAGCTCTGTAGCACAGGATGTGAGCTGTCTGGATGAAACATTATGAGAACTTTAGGATCATGTAATAAGGCTGTTTGACATGGAATTAACCTACAGCTGAAGAAAAATTGCATGAAACCTAATTTCTCATGAGCAGGATCTTCATTTTAGGTGCTGCTTGTACAACTGACTCTTGACAGACATGTCCTGTTGTACTGAGCTTGGATGGAAGGACAGGCTGGATGGGGCTTGGAGCAAACTGGTCTAGTGGCTGGGGGCCCTGCCTGTGGAGTTGGAACTAGATCGTCTCAAAGGTCCCTTCCAACCCAAACCATTCTGGGATTCGATGATTCCATGATAGGATCTTACCTGTGGACATCTCTGGCAGCCCTGACTTGTCACTGTGCAAATAAAGAATGTAAAACCTCTAGAATATCAGAGTAAATCTGGAAAGGGGCAGATAATAATATGGGAGCACCAAAACCAAGTGGAGATATTTTTTTATAACTCTTGCCATCTGTTATTTTCCATTTATTTGCTTGCTCTTGTTCCTTAAGTCCTATAATAATACTCAAACTCGAGAACTTGTTCAGCTTGGCATTGCACACAGGGGAAGGCAAAGATTCCTGAATGTAAGCAGGGATTTTATGCTTTGTTTCACTCCATTTATCATGTCCCACTCAGTGAAGTGTCACTTCTCATTTAAATCTTTGATACCACTAACAACAAAAAAAGTTACTGGGCATGCAGCAGTACAAATGATGTTTGATTGCCTTTGTTTGTGTCCCCTGTCCTGTCCATGCCCTGAGGCAAAGGTGCTCATTCTCCCCTCATCCTCTGATACACCTCCAGGTATCAGAAGGCAACAATGTGATTTGGTTGCTAGAAAATCTCTTTAACACCAAAGTTTTACTTTTCTCCAAACCAGACCCATTTCAGGGAGCCCGGCTACACACTTGGTACTGCTTAGAAATATTTCTGTAGGAAAATCAAGTGAAAACACCAGTCTTCAGGCAACCAAACACATTTAATGAATTTTATTTTGGGGTTTCTGTGTTCCTTCCCTGAGGTTTTGTATTATTCCAGCTTTCTGACTTTAGCTTCAAGGTTGCATAAACCTCAATTCAGCAAAGCAGTCATCTGCTTAATTTTTAAACTATACCTTCAGTCTGACAAAAGCATGTGCTAATTTGAGGCTTCTGGTATTATTAGTAATGTAAGTTTTGATATATCTGTTATTTCAGCTTTTTTTTTTTTTTAATGTGTTGCACATAGGAGAAAAGGAGAGAGGGATACTTGTAGGACATAAAATGGGATGAAATTAAGATCGGATTCTTTTTCTCACCTTGTAATGTTTGCCTCACTGGCAAGTTTTGGAAGATACTTAAAGACTTTAAACTTTAGTAGGATACAGCACTAGGTCAATATTTTGGTGTTAGTAGAACTAAGGAAAAAATCACAAAATTCAGGAAAATTCTAGAAAGACATATCAGACATCAGAAAATGAGAACAATTAATCAAGTACCAGTCATGTTTTTAGTGCTGTGTGCTGCTGTACTTATATTTCTGACTGTGGTTTCCAGTTTAGGATTAAGCTTCAGCCAGAGTTTTCTGGTACATCTCTTGTATCTGCTATTCTACAGTGATAAAATTTCACAATCGAGATAGTTTTCTTGCTTTTAAACCAAGCCTCTTCCTCCCAGTTAAATCTCCCTGGATAATTCAGTTCCCTTCACAGCAATTAAATTCTTTAGTTACTTATTGATAGAAGTTACATCCTTTCCTCCATGACAGTCTCAGGAGAGGGGATATGAGGAGGGATTTTTCCTTGGTAAGACACCTTTCTGTTTCTGGGGGTATTTATATTAGTTAATATGCACATGGATGAAAATGTAAGATATTGGGCTTTCATAAAGACCCTGACCTTTTCTGCAAAGCCCTGAGAATGTGTATGAAATAAGTGGTTTCCTTCAGGCTGCAACTACAGAATGACTATGGAACCTGGAGTATACCTGAGTGGTTAAAAAATAACCAGTTCTGTTTTACTAATTTGGAATGAATTCCACAGCCAAGAGCTCTGCCTAAGAATTACATGCCTCTAATTTCACATCATTTAAATTCCAATAATGGTAGGAGAAAAATAAGAATAAGTAATAATAAGAAATAATAAGAAAAAAAAGGCAAGAAGAAAAATTACATGATAAATATTTGCATAGGGTTGCTAACACTGGCAGGTGGGGAAGACGCTGGTATCCAGCCTGGAGGAATTGTACTAATGCAGTATTCCCGGCTGTGTACTGGCACAGGTCAGTCTTACAATGTGTTGATGTGCTGACAGGATTGTCATTTTTGATGGCAAAGAATTGGGACAACAGGAAAAAAATAAGACTCTCCAGAGATCCACATGTGTTAGTTTTACTGCAGAAGGTGCTAAAACTGCTGGAAGCAAGCGGTCTCCGTGCAGAATTATTGCAATGCAAACGGCCTGGAAGTGAGAAACAGTAATTTCATGAGGTAATTTTGTCAGTGGTGAAGGGTTTGGGTATTTTTTTTTCCTTGCAAGAAGGATAGGTTATTACTATTTACCATCAAGAAAACTCTAGTTCTAATTGGTGTTTAGATACGATGCTTAAATTACCCTCAGAAGATATAGTGTAGGTTTGGAGTGTGGATTAACTGCTTCTGAGAAAAAGCATTCAGCTGTTTCTGCATCTGTTAACAAGAAAGTGAAAACAATCTCACCATTGTGCATGGAGGGTTTTTTATTTTTTTGAAAAAAAGGAGCAGATGGTACAGGAGGAAGGTATATGCTTGTTGCCACGTTAGGAAGCTTGGGGTTTAATATCCCACGGGGTAGATGAGGCCCATCTTTGTCCACAATTTACTACAATAATATTTAGGTGATAAAAATAGTTAACTAGGTACAAAAGAGATAAATTAGATGGCTCAGCAAACAGATAAAAATTTAGTAATTATGGCTCTTTAGAACATGTTGAAAGCCATTCACGTGATCAAGGAATACTAATTTTGAGACATAATCTTATAGCCAGCTCCAAATTATCAGAAGTAAGGAGACATTTTGAATGCTTAACCTGAAACACGTAAAAGAATACAGGGATTTATTATAGTTTTTTAAAGGTGCATGATACCATTTCTTTAAAGTGGGATTTTTTATCTGGAGTCTCTCAACAGAAGTTAACCGTCATTTAACTTTAAGAAGGGGGGAAAACAATCTCATTAGTAATGCTTTTCAGTGTGAGAAAAGAGTCAAGAGTCAAGATCCAGGATTCCTCTGTATTTCTGTATTATTCATCTTACACAAGTGCAGAACAGAAATTAATGATGGCTCAATAGATTTTGCAATATAGAGACATGAAAAATACAAGATTTGATAAGATAAACAGAAGAGTGAAAGGAGATAGTGCTGTTTAGCTGGTGAGGAAGTGGTCTCAGTATACAAATTATCCAGTCAGTATGAGATTTTTTCCTGTACGAGTCACAGCACGGAAGAGTTTTAAGAATGAAGTGACAGTGGGTGATGATGTTCATCTGCTGTTTGATTTTTCCTACCAAAAAGATGCTGCAGGAGATGTGCTGGCTTGAATGTTTGGTGTGTGCACAGCAAAGAGTGGCAAATGAGGTGATCCAGGTTGGAATCTGACATCTGATGGGAGATGTGCTGCTGCATAGGAGGAGGATGTGTCATGAGGGGAAATGGAAAGCAGCTTCTAAAGCATGTGGCTAGAGGAAAATCAAAGTGATGGGTGGGAGAAATGAGCTTGGCAGGATCCTTATGACTTGGTACAAACGAGAAAATGTTGTTTTTCAAAGCTAGATTCCTCAGTGTTTCTGTGACTTCCACAGATTGGAATCTGGATAAAGGGTAAGGAAGGCTGTTGCGTGACACTAGGATTGTTATCTGGAAAGAAAAATATGAAAAGCAGCTGCAATCCTGGAGTGAACGTAGTATCCAGTGTCAGAGATGATGCCCATGTTACACACCTTGATGGTGGTGGGGGGCACGAGGTTATTGACGAACAGAAATGGAGGATTTGGAGTCGGTGGGAGATGAGGAATTCTAGTTTATCCACATTCAGCCTGAGCTGGCAGCTTGACATGAGAGCTCTCAGAGGGACATAAAAATCTAACTAGTCCTGAGTTATTCAGCCTGGAACCTTTATCGGTTGCACTTTAGGGTAAGAAACACTTACAGCCAAGTCTGTGAGCAAAGGTTACAATGCAGAGTATTATTTGCTTCCCCTAATTTATTACACACTTCCCAATTCATCAAAGCACAATTTCCTTTTAGGTGGCTGAAGCAAACCCTTATATTTCTTATTTTTTCATGGAAAGAATTCATTCCCAGCTTCATAAAGTTTATTTTCAAGAAATTGTGGGTTAAAAGTTTCTAGTAATGTCTTTTTCCAAAAAAAGTAATATTTCACTTTAAAGTGATGTGGCACTATTCAGCTGTCTGAAGTCAGCAACAACTGTTTGGCTTTAGTGCTTACTGACATAAATCCCAAGAATAGCCCTGGATACTGGGAAGTTCTGCCTGTCACCATTATAACTGAGGCTGACTTTGTAGTACCAGTGTAAAGAGAATAAAGGGGGACCTTATCCCAATCTAAAACTCCCTTAAAGGAGGTTGTGGCCAGGTGGGGGTTGGGCTCTTCTCCCAGGTAACAAGTGACAGGACAAGAGGAAACGGCCTCAAGATACACCAGGGGAGATTTAGGTTGGACATTAGGAAAAATTCCTTTGCTGAAGGCATTGGAACAGGCTGCCCAGGGCAGTGGTGGAATCACCATCCCTGGAAGTGTTGAATAAATGTGTGGATGTGGCACTTGGGGACATGCTTTAGTGGTGAGTGCTTATTACTGAGTCCCCAACGGTTCTGTGGCTCACGTGCATGAGCACACGGACACAGGGATGGCTTCAGTAATATTGAGCCGATGGCAAGGAGTTGAGAAGGGTCCTTGCTTAGAGTTCCACAGAAAGCAGTTTATTGCTACAACTTGTGAAGGGTTCTAGAGGCAAATGACCCCGAGCACGGGACAGTTTGAGCTCAAGTACAGGGGTGTGGCTAACACCAAGAGCTGAACTGGGGTACAGTACCATAACCAAACAAGGCATCCTGGGAGAGGCTCCTTTCCCTCACCATAACCGCTAAGGCTTTGGCACCAGACACTGTCTTACCAAGAACTGTCTCTGTCTCTTGTACCACAGGTCAATTGGCCACCACAAGTGCTGGGTTAATGGTTGGACACGATGATCTCAGAGGTCTTTTCCAACCTAAATGATTCCAAGATTGTATGAATGAGGCTTTGCTGATTGCTCTGAGAAATCCCCTATGCTGCTGTATTTTCTGACATAGGCAGAGTGGCTGGAGCTCTGCATTCATAGTGAGTGTTGCAGGTTTGGAAAATTTACATTGCAAACTCTTCAACTTTCCATTTCTCCAAAAGTAGTTTATTCAGGGTCTAGTTTCCTTGTCAAATATTTTTGGAGTGAAGTTAATTGAGGATTGTAAAGTAATGAAGAGGACAAGGTAGTGACAAAGAGTTACTGAGTTACTGTGTGATAAATGAAGTGTAAGCAAGTTATTTTCATTCCAGAGGAGCCAGATGTTAAGTATTTCATCTGCAAATTAAGCAAACGGGCAACATTTACAGTCTCTGGGGCTGTATCTTGCAAAGTGGGGATTTTGAAAGAGTG
>NW_008240221.1:14815632-14869969 GCF_000691975.1 Corvus brachyrhynchos
AATCAGTTGAATGTGACAGAGCCAATCCAGTTCTGTAGCTGAAGGGGTTGAGGCAGTCCTTGGGGAGGCAGGAAGGGGAGTAGGAAATAGAAGAGTTTTCTGCTGTACTGGGCCAAGCACAGCTAAAATGTGTGCTTGTGTTTTAGTGAGAACCCCAACAATTGGGTGAAGGACTAGAAAATACCACCATGGAGACAGGAGTTTATCAAACTGAAGAAAGTGTTGTGTAGCCAGTCATTAAGGACCCATAAAAATAAAAAGTCTCATGTCTTAGGGTTTTTCAGTCCTTGCATGCAAATCTGTATGGAAATTCAGGGGGGGATTCCTCTGGTTAGATATAAATATTTGTATCTGAGCACAGTGACAAACATCTGTGATCACAACTAGACAGGTTTCCCAGAGAAGCTGTGGCTGCCCCATCCCTGGAAGTGTTCAAGGCCAGGTTAGATGGGGCTCGGAGCAGCCTGGTCTAGTGGAAGGTGTCCCTGCCAGTGGCAGAGGTTGGACTGAGATGGTTTTTAAGGTCCCTTCCAATGCAAACCACTCCATGATTCTATGATTTCCTTTATAGTCAATTGAGAGGAACAAGCATTTCTGGGCTGTAATTTATCTCTTCCTAGGGTGGCTGTTTAGGAGGGGTCAAATGGACCATGCTGTGGAAGTGCCTGTTTCTCTACCTTGACAGGATGATGTGTGTGAGAAGTCCTTCTAGTGCAGCTTGACATTTAAGCTAGACAAATTCAAACTAGAAATAAGGCATATGTATTTATAACAACATAACTAAGTGCTGAAATAACTTAGCCAATGATTGTGACAGATTATCCATGACTGGAAAATTTAAAATCAAGAGGAGATGTTTTTGTAAAAGCCATGCTTAAGTTCAACCACAGCTATTGGTTCTGGAGAGCCAATTCAAGAAAATTGTGTGGGCTGTGTTATGAGCACAGTGAGGTTAGATGGTCCTTTCTATCCCCAAGAGCTATGAATCATCCTTTGCTGGTGCTTTGGTAAACTGTAAATGTGAAAATCCACTTTGAATGCAGGTCAGCAGCTTATTTGGTTTGAATTCCTGATGTTCACATCAATAGTTTCAAAGGAAATACTTCAAAATTTGCCTTCTTAAATATAGCAATTTCACTTCAGAGTTGCAATTTTGTGTTACACAACATAGTCTGATCTTTTTTTCTAAAAACATAAAAAATAAACACAACAATGTAACAAGTTTATAGAAAGTAGCTATTGATTTTGTAATTTTGACATTTGCTTTTAGAACTGAAGTTTTGATAATTATTTATTAGAACAGGTAGACTAGAAGGAAAAAAACCCAGTATTTTTCTTAAAAGCCAATGGAATAACCTTTTTTTAGAACCCTCAGAAAGTTCAGATCATTATTTCTGTACGTAGTATCTCTATCCTTTCTTATAAATATTCATATTACTCTTATATTATGAATAAAATGGGCTAAATACACAACCTTAATTAGAGTAGTGGAAATAACAAGTTATTTCCATTCTTTGAATGTCTTTGGCAAATTTCCATTGTGTCAACATAATTAAGATATATTAATATTAATCTGGTAAGTACTGTAACTTTACATAGTGGAAAAATAAAATAAAATGGACCATGAGAACATTTTTCAATATCAGTTTCAATTTTAATACTTTATATTCTTGTGAAAAGTTATAAAAATGTGTTATTAGTTTATTACCCCATTAAGAAAACAATGCAGCAACAGATGCTTGTTACCCCAATTTTCTCAGTCTGTTTATGGGGATGTTTTATCAAAATGGGTCTTTTAAAAGTTATAAAGATGTAATACTCTCCTAAATTAGGTCATAAATGCCTAATGTGGAAAACTAATACATTTTATTATTTTTCAAGTATGGGTTTATGTATATTAAAATATGCAGCTGTTAGGAAGTCTGGAGTGTGTATAACAGAAACATATTGCATTACAAGATGTTAGTGTCTCTCTGAGTATGTACATTCTTTATGCACATACCCACACGAGTTTTTGGCACATGGAAGAGACTACACCAACATTTTGGCTCAGTATTATTTTCTAATATACATTATTATTTTATGAATAGATGTAAATGCTGAATATACTGAGCACATACGTGCATTTTTACTCTGTATTTGCCCAAATCCTGACAGCAGCCTCATACACAAATTGAGGAGGTAGATCGAAAGTGCAGGTATGAACAACATTCAGTTCCAACATCAGCAACTGTGTGCTGTGTTTCTGTACAAATGGTGGGAATTCCTGTACAAGGAGTAGTAACAAGATAATGTCTTAGTTTAAACCTCATTTTGTCTTCCATGCTAACCATGCTGGAATGGATTCCTAGTAGTGGAGGAGGAGGAGGAATTCAAGCACCTGCTTTTTTTGGTAGCATAGTGACCATGGCTGCTTTAGGAAATCACAGAATTCCAGGATGGGTCAGGTTGGAAGGGACCACAGTGGATTGTCTCCTCCCACCTCCCTGCTCCAGCAGAATTACCCAGAGCACAGGGAACGGGACTGTGTCCGGACAGTTCTGGAATATCTCCAGTGAGGGAGACTCCACAGCCTCTCTGGGCAATCTGTTCAGGGCTCAGCCACTGCCCAGGACAGAAGTTCTGCCTCATGTCCAGGTGGAACTTGCTGGGCATCAGTTCCTGCCCGTTCCTCTTGTGCCATTGCTGGCCCCCATGGAGCAGAGCAGGAGCTCCATGTCCTGAGGACCCCAAAAATGGTACAACCAGAAGGATTTTTCCAACCTAAATGATTCTGTGATTCTGTGATTTGCAAAATTCCACATAATTTGAGGTGGACAGACCAGTTGTCAAAGATATTGCTGAACCTCAGAATTCATGCCTCCATTGATGGAAGCCTTTAATGGTCACAAAAATATGAGTAAACTGTAGACCAAATGTGTGCCAATGATGATAGTGCACTGAATTAGTAGGGGCCTGTTTCCCACATGCACATACCCTTCCCTTAATAATTTATCTATATGGGAAATTCTATATATAGTATTTTGGTATAGAAGGGAGACAGGATTGTGGACTTTTTTGGTGTTTTATTCTAATTATTGTGGCATCATTTGACCATTTGTCTAAGTGGGCACATCCCTCAGCAACCTGCTCAGGTGAGACTAGATCATCTCTAGAGGGACCATCCAGCCCCGGTGAGATTCACAGTGCTGTTGGGTGTTTATTTAGGGATTGTGTAAATTCAGGGTTTCTGTCTTCTCATCATTCCCTGGATTCAAGACCTGCATTACAAAGGCTTTGTAGATGTACCCATTATAGTCAAAATCATACTGTAGCATATTTGCCTCCCTTCTATCCATGTTAGGAATTGCACATGGAGCCTCCATGCCATGTAGTTTTAATTAACCTAATTGGTCCCAGTAGCTGTGCTGCCAGCCACCAAAGTGTTGATAGGATTTCTCCGGAAGCTCAGCTAGTCTGTCATCATCTGGTCTCAAAATGTAGCAAAGATGATCCTCCCCTCCCAGAACTGTAGGTTTTTATGAAGCCTGAAATTCTAACCGATGTGCAAAAGGCTGAATTTGCTGTCATATTCTACTTTTCAACTTACTGGAGTGTCTTGGATGTCATTTATGTTTATGAAGTAGATTCTATAGAGGCAGCACAAAATATACCATGATTTCAATACCAGGGATCCATGGGCAGCAAGGAGTTTAGTTGGCCCTTCTGCAGGAGTTTGTGCATCAGAAAAGGTCAGTCAGAAAGGAGCCTTTACAAAACTGAAAGCTAGAGATGTGTTTTTCTGAGAGAGTTTCACAGGAAAATGAGCCTTTATAAAACTAAAAGCTGGGGACGTGTTTTTCTGAGAGGGTTTCATACGAGGTTGTTGTTCCTGGTGGCGAGATATGCCTGTTTTTGCCCTATACCCGATAACGTATCTTATGGACTGCGCCTTGTTGAGGCGCTTTCTTAATTTAGCACCGACTCCAAGTGTTCATAACAAAGTGGAGCAAGCCCTGGTAAACAGTTATTTTATGGCTTCAAGGTTATTTTTTGAGATACTACATCTGGAATTAAGTATTTCAGGACCAATTTGATTATCTGCTTGTCGCTTCTCTCTAAACCAAACTAAAAGGCTTTAATGCTTAGTTGTGCACTTTTCTGGGCAGAGTATTCATTAATAAAATGTATCTGGTGTGTCTGGCTTTCCCAGAAAAATGGATTAAAAAAACCTAAAAATTATAATAAAGACTTATTATTACTACTATTATTATTGATTGTATCTGAACATTGTTTTTCTCTGCTGCAAAGCCAGGTTAATTTTGGCCCTTTACAGTCTACTAATGCCAGTCCTAGGACTGTCAGAGGAGAATGCTGAAAATGGCACTTTCTGAGCTATGAGGTGTGGTGTTTATCCTGCAAAGGCACATGACCTCATCCAGAAACACATCCCCAGGTGGCTCAGAGAGGAGTGTCCCAAACTGGACCAGGCTGCAAGGGCCACCCAGTTGCTGTCGCCCAGTCCGAACCCAGGTGGCTGTGGCTGTCCCAGATGGCTGTTGGTATAGGACAGCACTGCTGCAGCTCATTTAAATCTTATATGTGTTTTTAAATACAACAATATTTGGGGGTGGGTGAGTATTGTGGGATGCACTTGCAGAGAATGCAGTCCAGTGCCTCAACTTGAATACACTTTCATGGTGAGGTCTAGGCAAGATGGAAGGGCGCTTCTCTGAATCCTCATTATAGCCTCAGATTTTATAAATGTAATGATTTTGTCATCCTGCATATGAATGAAAGGTATTTGCTTTTCTGAACTGTTCACTTTCCAGTTTGTAAGGAGTATAAATTCAGAACACTTCATAGTCTGGGACCTGAATTCCTCCTGTTTGTAAAAATAGATCTGTGCAGTTTTGTTTCCCTATGGGCAACTCCTGTCTTTAAGGTGCAGCAAGCTGGGAGAGCTGTTTGTAAAGTCTGGAATTACAGAGTAATGTAATGGTTTGGGATTGAAGGGACCTTAAAGATCATCTGGTTCCAATCCCCTGCCATGACAGGGACACCTTCCACTATCCCAGGTTGCTCCATGCCCTGTCCAATCTGACCTTGGACACTTCCAGCGATGGGGCAGTCACAGCTTGCCTGGGCAGCCTGTGCCAGGGCCTCACCACCCTCACAGGCAAGAATTTCTGTCTAATGCTTAAACTAAACCTGCTGTTTGTCAATCATTAAAAAGACAGGAACTACAATTCCAGGAGTTTCCATTAACAGTCTGATTTGCTGACAACTGGCTTGGTATTTAAAGGAAAACAGTAATAATGTATCATTTGAGGAATACGTTCATGATTAATCACTCTTTTTTTCAGCAAGCTTAACTTCATATGGCTAACAGGGTTCAAATAACATCTATAACCAAATAAATTGTGGAGTTTCATGTGGTTAAAATAAAGAAATTCAGATTTTCCAGAACAAGGAGTTCGGATTTCATCTTGCCAAATGCAGGCATGTAGGACAGGGTGCTTTCAGAGCTGCACGTCCTTCTAAACAAGATATTTCTCAGCACTGACTGTAAGTGGAGGGGGGTGATTTAGCTCAGACTGAGAGATGTCTGTGGTCGAAACTGAAAAACATTAATTGATATCATTGCACATTAAATAAGTGAAAAAGATTTCAGGATGTCTTACTTTTATTTGATATAGAAGGTGATGTTAGCACTGTAAGGTCTTAGTGATAGGATTGCTAGATACAGTACAAATTTTGTTTTATGAAGGCTAAAATTAATAATTCAAGTAATTTTTATATTTAGAATACCTTTTTTTTGTTTGTTTCATATTTCAGTGTTGTTAGTCGTCTGAAAAGTGAGTTTGGTATCCATTATGGCTCTGAATTTCCTTACCAATTTAATAACCCCATTTTTTTAATTACATGAATATATTTTCTTTCTTTCAATTGCAGTTATAGGAGCTCTCACTTATAAAAGTAATTAGTAAAAATACTTCTAGATAAAAGTTGATTTTTCTGTTTGGCCTTTCTGTCTCATGTTAATAGTAACTGTTTGAACACTCTACATAGACAGAACATTTTGTTTCTAAGTATTTTGTATGGATTTTTAAATTTTTTTTATGCAATGTTATTGCATCCTACACCTTTAAATAAGTTATGTGTCAAGAATTATACAGAAAAATAGATAAATAGATAGAAAAATTAGATAGTATGTTTTATGGGAATCCAATTCAGTGTCATGGATAGACAGATATTTACTTGCAAGGCAAATACCCGAATACAGGAGAATGTGGTATTGGAAAATTCATGGTAGTGTTAGAGATTTCTCTCCTACCACAACAGGCCCTGATAAAAAGTTTGTTCCCATATATAACTGACCATATCCAAAGTAGCTGAATACTGTAAATAAAACTTATTAAATATGCAGCCAAACTCTGGGGTTTTATACACATAAGTATGACATTGTGTAATAGCTGTAAGACAATCCAGAGCATTTCCAAGGGATTATTGCACATCTCAGGTATTTCAACTCATCCAGCCTTTTGGCTTCATGCCTTAAAATGCTACCAGAGACATATTATAATTGTCCAGAAATGCCCTGCCTGTTGTGAATTACAGCTTAAACCAAAATATTCAGTACATTACACGTATACCCAAAATAGATGATTTAACCAGGTTATGTGATGCATATGTTTTTAAAAAAAAAATATCTAAATATGGAGTTCAATATGCTCTTCCACAAGCTGGAGAGAGAATTTGCCTACCCATCCAGATTAGCTCCAGAAAGTCCTTGGTAGTTTGGAATGTCATTTGCTTCTGTGTTTACTTGTCTTATTGTCATGATCTTTGACTTTTCTCTCTTTTCCCTTCTTTTTGGATTTGATTATTCAGCACGATGTTGCATCCTGGAAGTGCCTCTAATGCTTTGAGACACTCCAGTATGGGATGTGAATATAGCATTGAAGTGTAAAGAATGTCACTCATAGCATTCGAGACTGAACAGAGAAAATGGAAGAATAAATAATGACTAAAAGTCTACTACCATCACTGTGATTTTTCTCTAAGTTACACTTCCCAGGAAGAGGTTTTCCTGTAACAGAACTCTATCTGATCTAAGTATTCATGTATTAACCTTTCTTAGAGATAGGATTAAATAGTTAATACAAAGATGACAAGGGGTCTGGAGCATCTCTTATGAGAAGAGACTGTAAGAGCTGGGCCTGATTGGTCTGGAGGAGAGAAGACTGGGAGGGGTTCTCAACAATCCATGTAAATGTCTCCAAGGAGGATGTCAGAGGATGGTGCCAGGCTCTTTTCAGTGGTGCCCAGTGACAGGATGGGGAGCAATGGGCATAAACTGAAACACAAGAAGTTTCACTTCGAACATGAGGAAGAGCTTTCTCCTGTTGAGGGTGCCTGAGCACTGGTACAGCTGCCCAGGGATATTATGGAGTCTCCCTTTGCAAACATTCCAAAACACACCTGGATGAGTTCCTGTGTCACCTGCTCCAGGTGACCGTGACTTGGCAGGGGTATTGGACTGGGTGGTCTCCAGAGGACCCTCCTATCCCTAACAACTCTGTGATACTGTGAAATGTCATTATTTGTTTTTTTTCCCGTCTTCTCTTACATGAGAGATGAAATAGTAGATCCCTGTTTACCTTCTCTCTAACTTTTGCTGCTATTCCCTCTAAACTCTGCCATGCTGGGCTCTTCTCTGTGTCATCCTGATGAACAGCTTTCTTAGCCCAATGTTTTTGTTGTTCCTGTCCTTATCAGCCCTGTGATAGTTTGCTCTGAATCAAGCAAAGCATTCCCCACTAGACAGGCTGAAGGAGTAGCCAGCAGCAAGGCACACCTTCTGTTGTTTCTTTTTCCTCAACTGCCTTGTTTTTGTCAGATAAAATTGCAAGCAAAAAGCAAATTACAGTGTTTTCTGATATTAACTGTAATATTATGTCTTCTGCCTTGTAGGCAGTTTAGCCCAAGCTGGCTGGCTGCCCGTCCCGAGGCGCAAGGACACTGCTTTCCAGGGAGGCTCTGTCAGATAAAGCCCTTAGCTTTTCTGGAAGTGAAGGCTATTTTTTCCCCGTTGTTAGTGAAACGAGACCTTATCAGCATAGAAACACAGCCTGCATGGCAACACAAAGATACCTGTTTTGCCTCACATTCGACTCCCGCACCAAAGCATATTTCTAGTGTGGCTATTAAAATAATAGCTTTTAAGGCAGAAAGTCTGCTGGCTCACACTGTGATTATTAGCTACTCAATTAGGACACTTCTCCAGCTATCTGGGCTGAGGTTTTTCAGAGGAGCTGACTGCATAAAGCTGTGTCTGTACCAGGAGATTAACTGTGTCTGTGCTTTCTGACACTGAGGCTCACAAGCATGGCATGACCCATGCCCATATTATTACATTTTCTTATTCTCCCAAATAGGGTGGCCATCTCCAGACTGCCTTTTGAGAATGGCTTCTGGCCTCCAAATATCTCTGAGCTGTGTCCTGGCATTGGGGAATGGTAGTTGCCCCATGCCAAAAGCATTTCTGGGGCTAATAAAATGGTTTAAATGTAATGGGTTTTTGTGAGAGTCCAGGACTATTCTCTGAGAGTGTTTGAATTTGAAGTCAAGTCTTAATGTGTTCACTGCTCTAAAGCTGAAGTCTTAAACCCTGGCCCTCAGAGCAGCTATGGAAATGGTTTCCTGGGCTTACTACATGCTGTTTGAGCTATGAAAAAAGGTGCCTTTGCCTCAGTGGCTTTATGGGGTCAATTCTGTTTCATAAATAAGTCATTCTTAACTTCTGAAATATAGAAAGTCCAGTTGTCTTGAAGAACGGGCACGTCAGATCCTCTTCAGCAGCATTCAGTATCTGATGCATCTTGTTATATAGAATCACAGAATTGTTGTTGGAAAAGGCTTTAAGATCATCAAATCCAGCTGTCCACCTACCAGCATCACCATTTTCAACATTAAACCATGTCCTCAAGTGCCATAGCCACACATTTTTTGAAGACTTCCAGGGATGGTAATGGCACCACTTCCCTGAGGAGCCTGTTCCATAACCCTTTCTGTGAAGAATTTTTTCCTAATATCTAATCTAAACTTCTGGCACAACCTGAGTCCATTTCCACATGATGCGTATTAATAATAGTAGTTACTGCACACTGCAGGCATCAGGGCTGCTTAACTGAGGGTTGTCTGAACTGCAGATGTTGATGATACAATTTTTTTTTCCCATTTTGCTTTCCTGTAAGAACATCTTTTGTCTTCTTTAATTTCATTAAAGGCCAGGTTGGATGGGGCCCTGAGCAACTTGGTCTAGTGGAAGGTGTCCCTTCCCATGGCAGAGGGTTGGAAATAGATGACCTTTAAGGTGCCTCCCAACCCAAACCATTCTGTGATTCCATGAGTGGGAGGATTGAAGTCAAGACATGCTTTGAGATCTTCTGGTCAAACACTGTGCGGCTGCAGTGGATGTTCTTGTGTGCCCCAGTGTGGTCTGTATATTTGTTTTACGCTCCTGATGGTCAGAGACCTGTTGGATGGACAGAGCTCCTGTTGGTTTTTGATCCAGGCACTGGATATCTCTTGCATGGACTGGTATTGTTTTCACACAGTCCTTCTGTGGTCTGGATACCTACAATGAAGTCGCAGCACTTGCTGTTTGACATCAAAGGCTGTCCCTGTGAGAATGAGCATAATGAGCAAATAACGACCTCATTGTGTGTGTAAGCAGGGAGAAGGCAAATTATGAAGCAGAACATTTTTCATTTACACAGCAATGTTTTAATAACCAGCAGATTTTGGGAAAAGGGCTGGAAAAATAGTAAAAAGATAAATGTATTTATGTTTCAAAGTTGTGATTTTGTTAACAAGTACAAAAGTTCATTTTGACATATTAAAATAAAAAAAATACCCTCAAATTTTAGGCAGGATCCAGAGAAAGCTATCAGCATTCCCAGTCGATGCTTGTCATGATATTTTCTTTTTTTCTTTTCCCCCCAATCCTTCCATGGTACTACTAATGTGAACCTCCTTAGCTGGACACTTGGAGCAGCCTGGTGTGATAGCTTTACCACAAAGGGCTTCTGTGTATTCCAGGAGTCAGGATATAGCACTCTTCTAACAGAAAATGCCCTGTAATGAAGGTGAAGCTCAGACATTATTTATTCCAAATACAGGATCTTTCCATCTGTGAGTTTATAGAGGCTGAGAAATTGTTGAATTTGGAGATTTGCAAATAGAAATTACAAGCTCGACTCTGAAAATATTCCCTCCTGGAAAACAAGTCATATTCCCTCTTGTGAGCATTATCCTCATGCAGCATTAGATTGGTACAGAAGGAATTTCTAAGGTGGACAGTTTTGCTCGTAAAGACACGGCACCGTCTGCTCCTGGAACGAAGCAGCCGATCCTGAGCTCGGGTACATGGAGAGAACAGACCATCACTTGTGTTTGAATTATGTGGAATAATTTTTGTGTGTTTCTTCACCAGGTCCACTTTTTAGGCTGCAGCAGGTTAAAGTTAGAGCTGTGCAAATTTTGAGAAGCCTACATCCAAATTAAGGCTGGCTTGCTTCCAGAAATGGCTGGAGCTGGCAAATTTAAATCATTTTCAAGTTGGAGCTGGGTTTTTTCTGGGTTTTATGTCATCACTTATGAGTTAAAACTGAGGAAAAACCTGGCTTGTGACCGATTTAACCTCTTTTTGCCTCCTGCCTTGGTCTAGAGTATTTTTTCTGTATGTGTGACTTGTTTGTTGAGAACTAACCACTGATGGGATTATACAGTGTGTCGAGTCTCTGGAATTGCCCTTCTAATAAAGCAGGGGATTTTAAAGCTTTTATTTTAAACTTTTACAGAGCATCAGTAGCTGATGTATCTAGGGGAAGGGTGTTCTTAACAGATGTTCTTAAAAATAAATTAATTTTCCACTCTATATTTTTATGTAATTCAGATATTGAATGACAATTTTAAAATTAACTGGCATTAGCAATACCCTGGGACGTGGCACTTCTGCTTCAGTAGTGAATTAAAAGTTTCTTAGCACATAGTTTTTCTGAATTATTCCTGTGGCAGGGGGATAATTTATATACATGAGTTTACAGGTGAAATCACTCTTAAGCCCTAAATCAGTGCATAACTTTGTCCTTGCCCATGGCAGAGTGACTGGAACGAGATGATCTTAAAGGTTCTTTCCAACCCAAACCATGCTGTGATTTATGCATGTGAATGGTTATGAATGTGGATGGTTATTCTGAAGTGATCTGGGAAGCTCTGGAGAAGGTGCTGTGATCATATCATGGGGATCTGAGGAAGCAGTTTACTTCAGTAAAACACAGGTGCCTGGTTAGGACTTGACCTTTTGAAGAGCTGTCCAAACATTTACTCACTCTCACAACACCCTCATGAAGTAGAGGATAAATATTATCTCAGTTTTATGGACAAGAAGGTGAGCACCAAGAGAGTCGGGATTAAAATTTAGGAATTTGTGGCATGCAGTTGCTTGCTTAATCCATTAGACCATGGTGTTTGGTTTGTCAGTAGTCCCATCTTTTATAAACTGGACAAAACCAGTTTAAAATACCAACTAGTTTAGATAGGCAGGAATTCAGTTCTCCCTGCGTAAAACAGGGATGAAGCTATATCACATCATCATAGCCAAACTTGGGGATTTTTTCCATCTTTTTCCCTATGTGTCTTAAAGTGCTCTTGAAGGTGGTAGTGTACTCAGAAAACCTTCTGGAGGAAGGGCAGCTCAGAAAAAAAAGGATGATATTTCCCTGTTAAATTAAGTTGATCATCTCTTTAACCTTTATTTACCAAAGCACATTGTTAGGGAAGCAATGTTGTACCTGTAATTATCTTGGTGAACAGTGCTACTGTATTTGCATACAATGAATTCACATTTGTTTTATGCAGAGTAGAATTTATAAAGCATTTTTGTCATCTACGCCAAGTCCTTGGGATGTTTCGTGTCACCCACCCATTGAAACACGGCTGAAAAGCACTGTAGAAATGACAAAGGCTGCCATCATTGTCTCTTTCAAACTGCAGTGGAACCGAAATGATACAGGACAAGAGGGCAAATGTTGAGAACTGGAAAGACAGAAAAACAGAGCAGCATGAAATGTCAAACCACATTTTTAAGGCGCTTTTTACTATATTTCCATAAATGCATGAGGGAATTATGTTGCGAATACTTGAAACTGTTTATTTTCATTTTTGGCTTGATTTTCTAGCATTGAAAAAACCATGTCTAATGATCTTGAGTATTCTTAAAGAAAAAAATTATATTTTACATAATGGTTTGCATGTGTGAGTTCCCTCTGGCAGGAGGGCTATAATTAGCCTGTCGTCTCTCAGAGAAGAGACTATCTGTCTTAAAGATGCAACAGTGAGTCTTGGCTGCTAGAGCTAGGAGCAGAACATTGTGATTTTGTTAAAAGATAAACATTATCCCTTTTCACTTATTCATCTTTCTCCTCTTCCTGCTTCTTTGGCTCAAAGTTAGCCTGGAGAAGCAAAGGACAGCTGAGCACAAACAGTTTCTTCCTTCCTCATTCAGCAAGGCATGGCGAAAGATCTTGGCTTCTTGACATCAATAACTTTGCTTCAACTCAACTTGGAACTGTTTGGGCAGCCTTTCAAAAATAAAAAGGTACGATAAAAGGGGACTGAACTTCCTGTTTTAGTCATAAAGTAGCAGATTCAGTTAATGCACACTTTCCTTTGGGATTGTGTGTGTACTGCCTGGGAGAGTCATAGAGTCGTTTCCATTGGAAAGGACCCCAAAAATAATCGAGTCCAACCAGGAGCTCAGCACTGTCAATCCATCACTAAACCATGTTCCTTAGTGCCACATCTACACATCTTTTAAAACTCTTCAGGATGGTGACTCCACCACAACCCTGGGCGGCTTGTTCCAGTACTTTGTACTTTCCATAAAGAAATTTTCCGTTATATCCAAGCTAAATCTCCCCTGGTGCAACTTGAGGCCATTGTCTTTTGTGCTGTCACTTATTACCTGAGAGCAGAGCCCAGCCCTCACCTGGCTCCACTCTCCTGTTGGGGAGTTGCAGAGAGTGAGAAGGTCCCCCTGAGCCTCCTTTTCTCCAGGCTGAACCCTCCCAGCTCCTCAGCTGCTCTTCATCAGACTTGTGCTCCAGACCCTTCACCAGTGAGTTGAGGATGTGGAATATTATAGAATTGCACAACGTTATTGTAGCTATTAAAAGACAATCAGCCAGAATGGGGTGGTGGCAGACAGTGTTGTGTGTTTCAGCCTTTTGCGGTCTCGTTACTAAAGGAGAGTAATTTTGGTAGAAAGTCTTTGCTGCTTTTGGGTATCCATGTGTGTCCTTGATCAGAGGAGGTGGAAGGAGAGAAGGAAAACTCAAAACCACCACAGAGTCAGAAAAATGTAACTGGTTTGAGCTGGCATAGATGTGCTGGTGTGTGTTAACTCTTGGTATTATCATGCCTGAGGTTTCATTTCCAGCATTAACAAAGAAAGCTGTAATGCAGGAGATGATCACACATGGCATCCTTCCAGGCCAACTGGTTGCATTAGCAGGGACTGGGTAAGAAGGTGAGCTTTCCAGTGGCAACAGGAGTATATTGAATTTCATTTTGAAGACTGCTGTTACGTGTGCCAGTCCATCAGACAATGTGTTGATCTGCTGGTGAAAACGAACTGCAGTGGCAAGGACGTTTCTCCACTGGTAATGATCTATGGACCAGGATCCCTGAATGTCCCTGTTGTCAAATTCTTTGACTTGTGCCACATCCATTTATTCTTGAGCTTTCTTTGTAATCCTTCTGCTGCTGCTGTCCTTCTGTCCCTCTTCTGTGTTGTGTAATTAGTCTGAACAGTATAATTTTCTTTTCTTATTTCTTGCAACCTTTCCTTCTCCACCCCTCTGCTTTCCTGATACTTTTCTTTGCCAAATAGTCAGAGATTTCTCTCAGTTCTGAGTTCCTATGTAAGCTATAATTTTATTCTATTATGAGTGAGCACTGCTACTTGCAGGCCTGGAACTGATTACTGTTTGCATATATCCAGCATCACCAGCCAAAGAGTCAAAGACCAAAGAGACTTCTCGGAACCTTACAAGGGTTTTAAAATCACCTTGTTATTCTTTTCAGATTCCCCATTTTGTTGGGAATCTCTTTTTTCTTTCAGTTCTATATGTATTCAAAAGCCAAGATTATATTTTGAAAAGTTGTTGTAGATATTAATAACCTTCACAGACAGTCCAAAACCTAAAATCTCATTTTAAATTAGCACCTATTTCCTGTCTTGAATATCCAAAAGAGTCCTTGATTAGATCAGCATGAACTCTCTTTGCACTTTTCTGCAGTGTATTTCAGACTTGGGGATTGACAGACCTTTGCTGGGAGGCTGAGAGCAAAGCTTTTGTGTGTTTTGTCTTGGTACTTGGCCCTGGCTGGAACAAGTATTTTCATTGTTTTTTGAATATTTCAGTGCTTTATTTCTTCATCCCAGAAAGGAGAAATCCCAAAAATAAGAGAAATGAGAAATAGATCAATCATTTGGAAAGTTACAAATATTAGAAGAAAATAGAAGGTTTTTCTCTTTTAATAAAAAAGCTAATGAGAGGTTGTACTCTTCTGAAAACGCCAGCTGAAATTTCTAATAATTCCCTTTATAAATGTTCTATGCTACTATTGTGTTCTGAAAAGATGGGATAATTAGGAATTGAGATGTAAAAGGGGTCGTACTGGCCAATCTGATACCTCTTCTGCCTTTCAACTCTTGCAAAGAAATACTTACAGGAATTGTGACTTGAAAAATGGAGAAAACTGTGGTGGGCTAAGAGTTACTTCTGCTGTGCCAATCACTTCCCTCAAGAGCTCCATAATAAATCTTGGTTTGCCATGGTCACTCATGCATTGGCTTTTATACTCTCCAGGAAGTTTCATCAACAACAAAAAATAATATTTTGAAGTAGCCATTGATCTGTCCATCTTCTTGCTGCTCCGTGCTCATTTCTTGGTAGTTCCTGCCCCATGCAGAAACACTTATTGCTGAGAATGGCACTGCTGGTCTGGCAGCCACAAAAAACAACTTCCTTAAGTGGTCTTGTGTGGAATTGCATGTCTCATTTTAAGCCTCCTTTAGCACAAAATGCTTAATTGGCCTGTGTCTCTGGACTGGGTGAATGGATGCAAGTTCTGCAGATGTTACTTTGTCCTTCTTCCTTTGGACTGTATATTGAAAGCCATTGACTGGGAACAAAGAGTTAAAGCAACTACCCAAATTATCTCTAAAATTTGGTGGAATAGTCATTTCTGAATCATGAATTCTGTGATTTATTAGGTCAGATTTGTTGTTCTCTTTCCATGTCACTGGCTCCTGTTATCTTTTCCTGGTGGTTCTCCTAGAACCTTAGTTTTTGACCTGATCTTTTCAGGATGAGCCAGGTGAATTTGTCTACAATATTTGTTATTTCCTAGATGTAAGGATACCACTGAAAAAAAAAAAAAAAGAACTCTCTTGGCTGTAGTACCTTTTGATCACTGTCATTGTTCTTCAGATTATGGATTAATACCCAGCTATTGTTCAACTAAATCAATTCCACCTATTACTGTTCTTCTGAAATTATTTACTAAATCTTGATTTTCTGTTCTTACAGCTGCTGGCATGAGGTTCCTTAAAGTTGAGGGGAGTTAGGCTGTGACTGAGTGATCTGGTCTAGTGGAAGGTGTCCCTGCCCATGGCAGAGGGTTTGGAACTAGATGGTCTTTATGGTCCTTTCCAACCCAAACCATTCCATGATTCTGTGCTTTTGCCAGGAGTACAAATAGGAGCAGATGTGTAGAAGACAAACAGTTGGTGCTCACCCTCCATTCACACGATGAGCATTTCAGTGGGGTTTACTTTCTGTCTAGCACTAGGTCCTGTCTGGCCTCGTTGACTGAATGGCTGTTAGTGGTTGGAGTGCATCTTTTGATTTACTTTTACCCAAAGAAAGACCAGGTAGCATGCTCTGAAATCATGCTACAGTACAAAATGATGGCAGTAAGTGAGAATGAATGGGAGATTTGTTTCAAAAGCACACCCCTGATCCAAACTAAAATGTTCCCATAGAGGGATCCTTTTGTACCTGACTCAGACACCTCAGTAAATACAATAATGGGCTCATCTGGATCAGCTGCTACTTAAATATTTCTGTGCATGTGGCCAAAATGCTCCTTAGCATCGCACTTGGACATGCTCTTTTCACATTAATGTCACCATTATTGTGCAGACAGTTGCAATTGCTGTTCTTGTAACTTGTATTTATGTAGAAAAGTAATACCAGAGAATTCAACTTAGAAATAAGGCACAAGGCAATTAACAGTAGAACAAAGTACCAAGTGAAGTTCTGCATTGTCTAGTTCTTGATGACTCCAAGTGGAGGTCAAATGAATTTCTGGAAAATATGCTTTTGTTAAACTGGTTACTGGCCCAAAATAAGGGCAACTGGCTGAAATTCTGTGGTCTGTGGTATGCGGGAGATCAGGCTAGATGATCTAATTTTCCCTTCAGACTTTAAACTGTATGATCTGAATGTGAACAACTCCCCTGATTACAGGACACTTCTGGCCTTTGAAATCTGCAGGATCAAGCTGTCAGTTACCAGCAAAGAACATTTGCTATTCTTCCATCAAATTAAGGAATTAATTTTAGGATATCACATTGTTGTGTCCTGCTTTATAATGTGTATAAGCAAGAAAAAAATCCCCACCACCTATAGCATGATTTAGATTTGGCCAACTGTGTATTGTAAACTTAGCCTTTGGTATTGCTTATCACAACTGAGGTTCAAAATCAGAGCTGAAATAGGACTTGGTTTTACAGTTTCAGTGCCAGGAAGGTTAACGGGATATTGACAGCTTTAGGAATGAATAGTCAGGGAGGAAATTAGAGCAAACATGCATCAGGAGCCAGCACACAGCATGGCTGGTTTTAATAGAGGCGGCAGATCCTCTGTAGTAACGCCTCCACTAATAGTGGCATTATCACTGCTTCCAGATGGCGTCAACAGAAACACACAGAGCTTTTGCAGGGACCTATAATTTATCCTGATCCCTTCCTCCTCTGGATTCACCCAGAAGGAAGGCAAGTGGTACCACAGCCGACCCCAACTGTTTTCAACTGTTTTCTTTTTTTTTTTTTTTTTTGGCCAGGAAGTGTGGGGTGGAGCAGTATCACATCTGGGGGTCCCTGGAGCCCACCAACAGTGATTGCTCTGAGTCTTGATGGGATGGGAGCATCCATGGCTCTTCTTACCCACTTCCTTCTCACTTCACTCTGTCACTTGTATTGGGCTGGTCCATGCCCCAAATCAGAAGGCAGATTGCAGCTCCTTTACCCTCCTTTTTGATACTCAATCTGCCTCTTCATTTTTTCTTTTCATTGTTCAATCAACAGACAACCTGGTATAGTGGAAGGTGTCCCTGCCATGGCAAGGGCTTGGAATGAGATGAGCTTTAAGGTCCTTCCCAACCCAAACCATTCTGTGATTCTATGATTTTATTACCTACGTGCACGTGCGTTCTCAATGAGTTTTACTCAGCCACTGCAAAATCATCATTACAGATAAAAACTTAGAAAACTAAGAAATAGGAGATGTTTCCAGCTGTATTCTTGACAAAGCATGTACCTTGAAAAATTGATAAACTCTGTTAATCTTCACAGTAAATATGGGTTCAAACACTTTTGAGAAGTTGATAAATAAGGGCAGTCTCTTAAAGAAGAAAACTGCAGCAAAAAAATACTTTTCTTGTCTACTAATATAAAGATGCAGCACTGTGAAAAAGAATATCTCAAAATACACTCAGATGATGCAAGGTCCTTTTCAGAAAGTTCAGATCTTAATGTTTCTCGAAAGTAGGAGATACAGATGGCAATT
The DNA here is from genome assembly GCF_000691975.1 of Corvus brachyrhynchos. Lineage (NCBI taxonomy): Eukaryota > Metazoa > Chordata > Aves > Passeriformes > Corvidae > Corvus > Corvus brachyrhynchos. The sequence goes on from NW_008240221.1 coordinate 14,833,539, forward strand.
CTAAAAAAATTCCTCTTTGCAAAATGCATTAAGAACTTTTGCACTTCTCAGTTTAAATCCCTGGGTTACTTCAGCAAACATATATGTTTAGAAAGGTATCTACTTTTCACATTTAAGTGAATAAAAAAGGAACAGCATGCATTACCAGTGTATTTCTTTGCCATGTCTGTCTTACACGTTTTGGAAGAAGAAGTGGGAAAAGAAAGAAGGATCCAGTTTATGCTAAGCTCTGTTTGGTTTTGAGCTGTTTGGGTATTTCCAAAAGCCAACTCTGGCGCCTTAAATTTTGCTTTCATCAAGAACATGGTAATTCAAAATAGTTAGCTGAGTTTTGGTTAGTGTAGCAGCAGGTCTCTTCATATTTTTTTTTTCTTTTTTTGTAAGTAAACACCCATGATTTATGGAATATTTTGTTTCAATTATTTTGACTTTGCCTTTCACCTCTTTGACCTAGAAAGTCGACAGTGCTTTAATAACCAGTGTCCTTGTTAGAAACTTATTATGTGGCTCTTTCTGGAACAGCAAGTCAAGTATGTGGCATAGTATAAGGAATTTCAATGTAATTTGTTTAGAGAGGCTGTTGCTTGACAAACCTTCTCTGAACAGGCTACATGGTAAATGAGAAATTGGAAGTCTCAGGGCTGGGATGGATAATGGACAATAGATGCTTTCACTTCTGGTGCCTGTTCAAGTCCAATCTGTCAAAGACTGAAAATTGTTCCCTTTCCAGACTGGGCAAGTGGCCTGTGAGTAAGTGGTTGGTTGACTCTGCCTGGTGCCATAAAATTTGCCCGCAAGACAAAAATGTCCCCCCGTTTGGCTTCCTGGCCCAGTCATTTCAAAAGCCAAAGCTGAAACTGCATCTGCCTTCTCTTCCAGATCAGGATCAAGAGGTTTTACTGGTATCTTTTTATCTATCTGTTTATCTACTTATTTATTTATTTATTTGTTATATTTTGTTGTTCCCATTTTTTTGTCTGTAACACCTGTCGGAAATAGCACATGGAACACAGCAAAAAATGGTTGTTTTCTTGAGGATAAAAGAATTTCCTTCCCCAACAGAGATCAGTGGTTCACAGAGGGCCAGGATCAATGATTCACCCCATCAACAGTGCACCTGCAGGAATAAATATCACCCCAAAACACATTCTGCTGCAATATCTCTTCATTAACTAAGGGCTCTGTGAGAATCAGTAATGCGTTTGCAGTTGAATCATGCCCAGCTAAAGACAAATGAAGGAAATATGGAGCAATTAAGTGATACTAAGTGACACCAATTTATCAAGAATAAATAAAAGTTTGGTGGTAAAAATGGCTTGCAAGTTCATCCAGTCTCAGCAAACCTCATGTCACCATTTCTGGGATAGAAAGCCCAGCCTTTCACCAGGAGAATGTTCCCACAAAGGTGAAGTGGTTTTGAGCAACTTCTTCAATGGACTTGACACCAGCAGGCTTCTCTGTGACACCAAGGTGACAAGTGGCCTTTTTTTCCTCTTTCTTTCTTACTTTTTTTTCCCCTTAAGCAAACTGAATAATTACAGGGAGAAAAAAAAGAAAGAGAAAAATACATGCTTTATTTATATTTAATATCCAAGATTGGACTTTAGCTTGTGGGAAGTATGAAAGCTCCCCCAAGCTTTTGAGGGCTCTGTTGTGCCCTGTGTACCAACCGCTGGCTGCACCAAGTTGGTGTTTAGGGTTCTCCTGCTCCTATTCACAAACACTGAATTTTTCTCCTTTGTGGGCAATGTCCTCTTTTGTATTGCCAAAATTCTTTGTGTGTCCTGCAACAAGCAGTAGATCTGGTTTTCTACAGTTTCTGCAACAACTGCAGATAGAGTTGTAGACCCCTAATGTGGTTGGAAGAGGATGAAGTAAATTTTGGATGGAATTATTTTAAGACACAGACACCCTTTGTTACTTTACAGAGGAGATGATGTTGGTAAGAGACAAGGACCTGCAGAAATCAGGTTGGAAAGAAAAACAGCAGAGACAGAGATAGGCTGGTCAAAAGTGAGTGGGAATGATGATTTATGGAAAGATGGGAGAATGGGCCAGAAACCAAGGGGTGGATAAGCTGAACTGAAGGGCAAAACCAGATAAATGGAAGGATAGATTTAATTAAACAGAGTAGAGTTGGTAATAAAGAGTTAGGAAAAAATGCTGTTATGAAGAACAGGAAAAGGTGGACAGGAAAACATGATGAGAGAAAAAAATGAAAATTGTTCCATTTATTGTGGAATATCTTGTCGTTTCTAATAAATGAGTTAATAGTGGTGCACATTTTAGAAAGCTGAGAAGGAAGTAATAATAAAAAAGCAAAGAAGAAGCATTTAAGTAGATACTAGTTAAGGTTTATTTCTTAGTCTATGTAAGGTTTTAGCCACATAGCTACTGGTGAAATAGCCAGCTAAGATCAGTAGTTGGCTTTCAAAATCTCAGCATTAGAGTTTATTTTGTAGAAATGTTAGTTATTATATTACTATTATGCAATAATATATCATAACCAATGGCAAAATATACCAACTAGTATGTATGTGTATTACTAATACTGATTGGCATGAAGAAACAATGGTCCACTATAATTAGACTAGCACAGACAGTTCCACGCCTTGTCTAAAACCAAAAGGATAGGGAAACAGGCAAAAAGGACTTTTTTTTTTTTTCTGTATTACAAAATGTTCAAGCTCTTACTTATTCTTATTTTGAAGTTTACTTTTGAAATAAGATAACTTTGTGTTTTGGGAAAGGAGTGGCTGAGATTACGAAATGCCTTGATAACACATTAAACTCATAGAAAGTCACACCTCCATTTGACACTTGAGTGTTAGAATAGCTCCAGCATCCAAAAAAGTATTGAGATTTATGAACATCTTGAATACACCTAGGGTGATGAGCTCCTTGGCAAAATATGGGGCAACAGGCCAATTCTTTACCCAATGGCTGTCTGTTTTCAAGACCTACCTATGAACCTGTGTTCATATGACTGTGTCCCAGTGTCCAAAAAATAGGTCTTAGCCCCACTGAAGTGCCTCAGATTCTTCTTCCGTAAAAATCATGATCTTGCATTAGAAAGAATTTTTCTTCCCACCCATGAGAGTTTGAGGAAGAAGGTGTTGAGCCCATCAGTTCATGCAGGATGATAATCTGCAGTAATCTCTACTGATTTAATCTATCTTCTTCTCATATTTTGGGCATCTGAATCCTAGTCTGGCTTCTCTTCGCCACTTACTCCAGGGTATTTGTGCTGTACACTGGTGAAACAGAAAGCTGAAGAGTCAAAATGCTGCCCATCAATGGGCTGCAATGGAGTGTATTCCTGCCCTGACAGTGAAAATTAGCTTCTTCCGTGGCAGTGCGTGCTGCTGGAGACTTCTGTGCGGTGTCATTTACAGCCATGTTGTCTTTGTAGATTCCTGCTATGATGTGAGAACACTGATGAGTGGAGGGGGAAGGGAACAACCTTCCCTTTACCATATGGGAAACACCTGTAATGGGCAGCAGAGCTCTCTCTAAAGAAATGTGTTGCCATTTCATAGTTTTTTTCAAAGTGTTATGTAGACAAAAGGTATCAACTTGAATTTTTACCAGCGTTGACTGTCCCAGCGTCTGGGGCCAGGCATTCACCGTAATGCCAAAGTATTCTTTTAAATGAGACAGTCAGTAATGTTTTAAACTGTCTCACCCAAAAAGAATGTAGCATCCACTGGAAAAGTATAGAGTAGTCTAAGTGCTCCAAAAATAAAACAAAAGGAACAATATCATGCCCTTTTATTGTGGCCCCTTAACTCTAGTCCTCTGAGAGCAGCGCTGATTGATGTCGGTGATGCAACCTAAAAATTAATGTCAATTACCCAAAACAAAATGCACATAAGTGACTTCAGGGTCTGATTTCAGTCCACAAAAGCCAGGAAATTCAGAGCTACTGGAGAGACGAAAACCTGGATTTCACATTCCCATCTTACCAACAGCCATTCTGCTGGAGGGGAAGAGGAGAAACAAAGGAAAAGGGAGTTACACCGTTAAAATAAATAATGTGATGCAGACAACAGCTCTCTCTTTGCCGAAGCCTGGATCCACTGGGTCCCATTAGCGTTAAATCCAGGAACTGCAATGTGTTCTAGGTTTGGGGCTCAGTTACTTCCCTACCACTTTCTGCTTTTTAAAATATAAACTCTTTTATTGTTTTAGTTAACAATAACATTTAATGAGACCTAACTAATTCTTCATTTACAGTAATTATTTAGTGTTCTTGCATTTCCATCCACTGGAAGTGGGGATGTTGCTGTCAGCATGATTAGCCCATGCTATCTATTTAATGCAATAATTGCACATCCAAACGGGACTGACCTTGCACTCTCTGATAAATGAACATGCAGTAATCTAGATGTTCTGGTGTCAGCATGCACACAAATCAAAATGTTGTAACATCAAAGAAGTATGTATGAAAAAACTTCCATACAGGATTTAAATATTCCTCAATGTTATTAAAAAAATATGGGCTGTGATATCATGAAAAGCCCATGGTGGGGTCACAAGCGAGTAATCCATCTCCCTATTCCTAAACCCATATTTAGTGACTGAACAATGGCAACCAGCCAGAAGAATCTCGTGGCCTGGCCAGTTTGTTTTCAGAAGAGTATCACTTTTATAGATGTGCATATAAATGTGTGTCTGCTCTTAAACTGGATACAAGGGAAAAAGATGAGATGCGGTAAAGAAGAAACGAGAGTTTGATGTGATGGGTCAGACCACTGAGATATTGGTAATGGCATTGGTCTGTCCTTGCATTTCAAAATAAGTTTCATTTAAGTAACACGTGCCATAGGAAGTGACGTGAAATTAGATCTGTGGAGGGGGGTTATAGCATGAAGGTTCTGAGTCTGCTGAGTTATTTCAGTTGCTTCACAAAGTAGATATTATTTGTCCACCCCCCACCCACAACCGATCAGTCAGAAACTACCAAAAGGAATTTTTAGTCGGTTCTAGGAAGGACATTTTGGAAGCCTGCTATTCTCAACAACCATCCGGTGTCCCTGGGATAACCTATTTGGCCAAGATGCTAGGAAGGTAAGAATCAGATGGACAGAAAGACATTTAGAAAGATTAAAGATAACTTAAACTGCACGTTAGAGAGGCTTGAAGTCTATCTCCACTTGTGAACCAGCTTTTCCAGCATATGAATGTGGATATAATGTCATTTAAAAAGTATAATGTAACAAAAAGCCTGTTCTTCCTTGGGATCCCAATTTCCTTGATGCATTCTTGCAGATCATAACTTGCCAGCAGCTCTTTGAAAGTGCAACAAGGGCTCTCCTCTGTGCAGGCTGCCCAGTGCAGGAGCCTGTGAGGCTTTGGGCAGTGTTCCCACATTCCCAGTGTGCCACTGGCACGGTTTGTGCTCATCAGACCCTGCTAAACATTGGAAGGAGTTTGTCTGTCATGCAGGTAGGAAGTGCTGGGGAGAGCGGGACCAGGCCCTGCAGCATGAGTGGTGGCCAGGAGGGGACTGCCCTCTTCACATGTCCCAGCTCACTCCTTTTTAAATGAAGCCATCCCCAAGTCCAGCTCTTCATGTGCTCAGCATATTTCAGCATTGAGATCGAATTGCAGCCTGTCAGGAGATAGTGAGCAGGGCCACTATCACCCAGACCCTGTCAGGATCTGGTATTTTTCACAATTCATGGAATCATTTAGGTTGGAAAAGCCCTCTAAGATCGTTGAATCCAACCATTAACCCAGCACTGCCAAGCCCAGCACTAAAACCAGTCCCCAAGTGCCACATCTACACATTGACCACTTCATTCTTGTTACCTGTTTTTTCCTTCTTCTATTTGCTTTGCATATATTGAAGAAATCAGTCATTCATACTACATTCTTTTCCAAATCCTCATACTACTTTCTTTTCCAAATCCTCATTCAAGTCTGACTTGAATGGGATAAATGTGTCATTACTTTGCCGAGACTGGCCCAATAGTTAAATGGGTTGTGACTTAAAGGAGAAGCATCCTTCTGTGATTATCACCAATTACTGGTGAAGTGTTAACTGTTCAAGGGAATTAACTGCTCTGCTTTGTATTTTTTACAGGTGCATTGCATTCTTTGCATAAGGAGTAGAACATCCTGCATGTAATTAAAGAATAACCTTTAATTTCCTAAATTATAAATGCTTACCATCATCAAAAATCAAATATCTATATCAATACATGTCTGGATTAAAGTTCAAATTAGGGATGGAGCTTTGTTTTGAAGGGTGGGGGCATTTGGTTTTCATACTTAGTGAACCATTTTTTAAGTTTGGATTTGATACTGATTTTCAGAAGTCCAGGAGGGACCAGGAAACCTATTTTGATTCAGGGCTATTTCTAATATAAATGTCATAAAACCTGGTAGAGTATAATAATTTATTCTGCTGCTAAAATATTGGTTTAACTGGTTAAACTGCCTCAGCTCTTGGATTTTTTCTTCAGTGTGTTGCAGAAATACATGTGAAAGGTCGATTGGATGCCATTCTGCAGCCTAATCCTAGGTAATTTATTCTGTTTTACCTGAGAGAAAGGTCCAAATACATGTTTTTCTGGTTTTAATCAGTCCAACTACAATTGATTCAACTTTTGCCTGAATAAGGAGTGAGTAAAAACTTAGCAAGAGCCTCAAGATTTGGCTCTTATTCATTAACCTCAGGGCAGACTTCATTTTGTGTGATTTTTAAGCTATTAAAATGTTGGTTGGCTTCCATTTGAGCTCAAATTCCTAATATCACCAAATAATTATGTGTAGATGATGAAATGAAAAAACAGGCATGTAGTCTCCAAACACGTTTCAGTCTGGGTGGCTGAAATGGCTCATAACATTCAATGCATGAAAATGGGGTGGATTGAATAAATTAGCAGAATCACAAAAGGAAACCACTATAGGAAATAGTTTTACACGTGTAATCACTCCCGTACTCCAGTGAATGTGTCAATCTGTACTAAATAAATATATTTGTTTATAGACATGTTCTGTATTAGCTTCCACTCTTTCACAGCACTTTGCCAAACAAAATCCCACTAGAAGTAGGATGTTCGCACCCGAGTAGGAGTTTCTTGGATAAATATTTTTTCTATATTGAGACCAAAACCACTTCTACAAATTTCAGACTTTGATTGGAATAGTATATTTCTTTTGCCTTTTTTTTTTTTTTTTTTTTTTCCTTTTTTTTCCCCCCCCCCCCCTTCCCATCTCCTTCACTGGCAGCCACTGATGCATTACCTTAATTCCTCTTGCCTCCCACTGCTCCGGTGCGCCGGCGCCCCGCTGCAGACAGAGCACATCAGTCAGGGCTGAGCAGGGGGAAAAGGGGCTGCACCCCAGTGCTGCCACCAGCAAAGAGCCTCGGAGCCTGAGAAAATTCCTCTCTTCACAGACCTGAGCTGTTGGTTGGGCTCTCTTTTCCACACTGAAGTGCTCTGTTGAATCAAAGGGACAGCAGAGGTGCTGTGCCCTCTGCAGAGTGTGTTTGCAGGATGCTTTCAGGAGGTGGGGGAGAAGTGTGTTGCAAAACATCATTAGATGCAACTTTTCATTACAATTTCACCACTTTTAAGGGGAAAAATGTAGGGGAATTGTCTTGTTTTACCCAAATAATTTAATTTCAAAGTAATACCCTCTCCTCCTATGCAAAAGCAGCCAATTTCGACATCCATTTCTGTACATCTGGTATTTTAGCCATTACAATGGAAGACAAAATGCAATGAAAATAATAATTATGGCATAGTATACAATGTATTCAAAGTGTCATGTATTAGCTCTGTAATCAAGCAATCCTCAAGAAAAGGTTTCCAGTGAGTGATAGTATTTCTGTTTCAAAGGCAGGGGAAATTGAAGCACAGAGGCACTAAGTGGTTTGTCTGAGGCCACACAGCAAGTAAGTGTCAGGGCTGGGAGCAGAGCCCAGCCCTGGCTCTTGCCCTTGTACTTAGACGACTGTACCACACCATATTGTTTCCAAATAAATTTGCTCTTTAGCTGCTATGCTGAGCTCATGAGCAGTAGTGACACAGAGGGGGAATTTAACTTCTTCGGTTACTTCCTACAGAAAAAACCCTGAGCTTCTACAGCAGTAGAAGAAACCTTAAAAGGTCAAAAAAAATCATCTCTGGAGACAGGGAGCCATCCAGGTTGTTTGATGCTGAATTGCTCTCAGGTTGAAGCAGTTTTTATTGTTAGTGGTATATTTTCACATGGGAGTGCTGTGACTGTGCAGTGCCCTGAGTCATAAAGCAGAGGTTTCAGTGTCCAACCATACCTAAAGCCTCAAGACTTCCAGTTTTAATTTAGTTCTCAGACATAATGAAGTTGCCTGTGTACATTATTGCTGCCATACAGCTAAAGCAGCACGTTGAGGCACATCAGGAGAGGAGAGTTTGACCCTTGAGCAACTCAAGGTGTTTTGACCAGTTTGACGTGAGGCAGTAAAATTTTAAGTGAGCTAATTGCACTGCTCATGAGGAGATCAGGGACACTCAGGAACCACTGCATTTCCAGTGTGGTGAGGGGGTTAAGCTTTCCCAATTATGCTGGATTCCAACAGGTCATATCCATCAAGGTCTGGTGCCTTGTGGACACCTGCTGTGTGCTTTTCCAGCAGCGTGTCCTGGGCAGACAGTTATGGGCCATTAGACCCACGGCAGGAGGAACTTGCTGGATTTTGACTTGCTCCACAGGAGAAGCAGCTGATGCTGTCCAGGGAGGAGTGGTGATGGAGCCCAGCTACAGGTTTTGCAGCCTGGGGGAAGGGATTTCTCTCCCTGACTGTGAATGGAGAGCAGCATGTAGTTGAGGTAGGGCTCAGAACAGAACTTCTATCAGTGTGCAAAGCAGCATCGCCTTTCCTTAACAATTAAAAAGGGTTTTTTGCTCTCAGACATATAAAGCCCATTAAAACTGGTGGCAGTGATGGGAAGGACTTTGTGAAAATATGTTTGTTTTGCAAAGCTGGCTGCCAAGTATTGTTTTATAGTTCTGTTTTTTTCCTTCTTTCTCCTCTGTTTACAGTGCCCTCTGAGAGACTTAAAATGATCCCTCTCTCCCCACCAATTTTGTTCTTTTTTCTCTTGGCTGACACTGGTACCCCACTCCCACACCCCAGTTCTTGCTGCAACAGAAGCCATGATCCTTTTGCCTTGTTTTTCTTTCTTACAATACCAGTCCAGCCCTGAGAACAGCGTTTGCTGGTTAACTGCAGCATTGCAAATTTGGCCAAATACACTGGAGGACAGCAGTACAAGCCCTATGTTTTGTTCTCCATCCACTGGTGGTACTGCACGAGATGCCTGAGAAATTCATTTGTTTTCCAGTGATCCTACATTTCCATCAGCCTTGGGAATGTCATTTATCCCAGAAGCAGAGAAAAACAATAAAAAAGTTGGATGGTTGAGATCTAGATGATGTTCTTTAACAGACTTGGATGATATATCCTGGATATGTCCTATGCCTGTACACAGGAGCCCAGTTTTACACAATTATTTAAAAAGTTTATGCCACTGGCAGATAAAAGGTCAACCAAAGCCCAGAGGTGACTTTGCTGGGAGGCATTTTGTTGATGGGTGGTTTACTGGAGTAGTGCTTTTATCAGCAGGTGATATTTGTGGGCATCTAAGTGTTCTTGTGATCTTTGGCCCCTTCCTGAGGCAGGTACTCTTGGGATGGACACTGCTGCTGTCCCTGGTGTCTCACCAGGCTGAGGATTCAGGGAACAGACCTGAGGAATGCAGTTGTTGGTGTTTCTTACACCTAACTGAGGTTTCCTGGGGTCTAGCATAAGCACCAACATGGTTGTGCTTCCAGAGGGGTTGTTACTGTATGGATAAATGGATGCTGTAGCTCTCAGCACATTGGTCTGGCCTCATCATAAATGAAATCCATGACCTTTCTTGGATACAGCAGGGCAGATCAGCCAGAGCATCATACAAGTTTGTAACATGCTAAACCTGGGTGTCCACAGATACATATTTGGGGAGTGTTATTCGTTACTGACCACGTATAAGACATTACGTACAAAAAGCGCTCCCTCATCCTTTGAGTGGTATCAGACATCTGTGCTTTGGCTACTGATTAAAGATGGGTTTGTGGAACTAGAGCCTTCAGTGCTATTGTTTTAAATTGGAGGGAGAATTATCCATTATATTTCTTTTCTCATATGGATGCATTTTTAATAAAGAGAGTTTATATCCACACAAATTTATTTAAACTTAAACAGAAGCAACTAATTCTAAACAACACATGGATTTTCTTTTTCAAACAATGTTGCTTATACTTTGCCTCTTAAACTAATTATTATTTTAATCTCTAAATAAGCTGACACTTCTTTGCATGTGGTTTGTCTGTTCAGGCTGGGAAAAATTAGAGGAGTAACCTTTTAATCACAGGGGTTTTAATGTAGATGTTTTTATATACAAAGAGTTATGAATCTGTCCAGGGTGATGTGTTTGATATTATGGTGAGCTAATGAAAATTCAAAGTTAACATTCCCCAAATAAAATGGAAAGAAGACACAGGGAGAAAAGGAGCGGATTCAAAATTAGAGAATCTTGGGGGTTTATGGGTTCCAGGTTATTTGGAATGGAATGAAAGTTAATGCTACATCCTTTTTTCCATCCTGCCAGCCAGTGTCTGATCCAAGAATGTCTCTTATTTAAAGGGCAGGGCTCCCTCCACTGTTCTTAAATAAAGGCTCTGACTGGCTGAGATCCAACCCTCCCTGATTTTCACAGTAACACTGTAAGGCTGCATGAAGAGAATTACTTAATGGAAAGAAGTTTTGCATATGATTCCCCTATCATAAACCTGCTCAGGTCATATGGTTCGATTTACATTTATGCAAATGTCAGAGAATAGAGTAAAATTACCCAAAGCGGAAAGGACCGTGGCATGTCACAAACAAGATGTGCCTACTTGCATTTATGTTTGCTAATGAAGTTCAGCCAGGGCTTGCTCTTTGATTTGGATGTTTCTGTCTGCCATTCCACTTTATGCATTGTAATTAAGCCACTTGCCCACACACATACAAGAGGACATCAAGAAAGGGAGACTTCAAGTTTTATAAATGCTTTTCTGTAACTCACTTATACAGGGCCTATAATTCAGGATTTAATATCTCTAAGTGATACAACAGGCCTGCAGTGTGACATTGTGCTTAACTTTAATGCAAGCAGAACAAACTTAAACCAATGGAGGATTTGGCCCAATAAACTTTGGTGTGTCGGGTGCCCGCTGGAGATGTTTTACCCCAGACTTTCCAAATTTTATCCCAAATAAAAATTAGGCAGCCCACTCAAAAATCACAGCTGTTTCTTTCTCCTGCCAAAATTATTATTTCTCATCATGCTACAGCTGTGAAATTACGCACTAGTGTAAATTGTTAACTGGAAACCATTTCTAGCTGAGGTGCCTGTCCAGAAGTCTTGGTATTCTAATCTACTCTGTTCCCTGATTGAGGAGTACTCACACATCTTCATGTTTGGCTGGGACTTGTTTCTGTAAATCACAGAATCACAGACTGGTTTGGGTTGGAAGGACTTTAAAGATCATCCAGTTCCATCTCCCTGCCATTCTCAGGGACACCTTCCATCATCCCAGCTTGCTCCAGGCCCCATCCATCCTGGCCTTAAACACTTCCAGGGATGGGGCAGCCACAGCTTCTCTGGGCAACCTGTGCCAGGGCCCCACCCCCCTCCCAGGGAAGAATTTATTCCTAATATCCAATCTAAACCTACTCTCTTTCATTTAAAGCCATTCTCCTAGTCCTAAATTGCTAATAAACACATGGTTATTTGTCCCTAAATTGGTCCTATAAACTCTTCAGTAAACTGTCCCATGTCATGGGACCTACTGTGAGGATAGGAGTTTTGCTGCCCTTCTCTTGGAGTGGTTCTTTTTCATCCTTCATAATGACACTGCCTTGGGCTACAACTACAGGAGAGAAATGGGACCAAAAAAAAGGGAGTAGAAACTGGATGATTTTTCATGAAATTTGAGGAGTTGCTTGGCCAAAGTCCCTTGTGCCATGCTGGCTTTTTAAGCTGTTAAGTTTTTCTTTCCTTCACCAAACTAAGGGCAAAGCAAGGTGTTGCTTTTAGGCGACTGACAGCAGTGAACAATGATCATCTTTTCTGCTTCACTGTACCTCCTTTCAGGTTGGAAAAAAGCCTGCCTTCATTTATTAAATAATGATAGTATTGCCAGAGAGGATCTTGTGTCAAAATCCGATGTGCTTTGATAACTTAAAGGAGCAACATTTCCAAGGGAGGATTCCTGTATAGAGGATGCCTGAGAAGCTGTGAGAAGGTTCTTCACAAGGTGCCTTCGTGGGGTAGAATCATAGAGTGGTTGGGTTTAGAAGAGGTGTTACAGATCTGGTGCCAGCCCTCTGCCATGGGCAGGGATGGACCCACTGGATCAGGGTAGGACTCTGAAGTGAGAACTAAGCAGCAAAATCATCACAACTCTGTCCTAAATGGGAGCAAGTGGTAAGAGTGGCCTGGACAAGAGGAAGGTCATGTTTCTGCTTTCACATTGTCCCAGCCTGTGCAGCCTCTGGCTCTGGTTGGCAGCAATCTGTCCTTCCACCTTCAAGGAAGATGGAGAAGGGGAAAAAAATCTTGTCATGAAGCAGGAAGGAGCAAGGAAGAGTTTCTGTGAGAGCTAGATCAGCCAAGTAAGGTTAGATCAATGGTTCAGAGCATGGAAGCCATTCTGGGAAGGCAAACTGTGCAATTTGTGCCAAGTTAGGTGATCCCCCTGTCTAAAAGGTGGTCCCTTGACCACGCCTGCACATACTGGGTACAGCAAGAGGCTGACAGAACTTCAACCATAGCAGAAACTCAGCCCACAGCAGGAAAAGTCAAAGCACAGCCTGGTAGTAAATTTTAAGAGAGAACACACAGAAAATTTGGATGCAGTAGACACTTTTCCAAAAAGGGCTCCATGGGCTTATGTTATCTCTTGACAGCAAGACATATCCAGCAAAATGGATACAGCTATTTTAATCCCACATCAAGAGCCTGCATCATTCTCTATCTGTAATTCTGAGCCAAATAATCATATTTAAAAAAAAATAAAAATGCAGATGCTGCCAAAGTGGCATAAAGCACCCAGAAGTGTCATCCAAACCCTCTAAATTATCTCCAACCACATTAAATGTCTGCCACATACATCTAAACTCTTGCAAGGGCACATACACATGCGAGTTTTATGAAAAACATCTTGCTGTTTCTCTTCACAATTCTTGGCATGTAAAGATCTGTCTTTCAGTATCACAAATTCAGCTGTATAGATCTTAAAGATATCTGGTATAACTCAGAAAGATGGGATGTCTGTAAAATACTTTTGCTCTGCATAAAAGCATCGTGGAGGTTAACCTTTGTTATCTAGTAATGTATCAAAATGAGAATGAAGTGTTATCTTGTTATGGAATGGGATGAATCAAACTCCCTCCTCTGAAATACTGATTTTCAAAACAGTTACCTTTATGCTGAGGTTGAAGGTATGGATGGTTTCTGGGTAAAATGGTTGAATTTATTGTTAAATTCCTTAATAAAATATACATATATCAGAATCACTTTGTCTGGCTTGGGAAGTAAAAATGTGTTGTTTTCATTACTGCTGAACTTCAAAATGGCTTCAGGAATTTTGTTGGTCCTTTCCAAAGAAAGAGAACTTCAGGCAGAGATTAAAGCAGAGGAAATTTCAGCCCAAGGGCAAGTGTTTCTGAAAGTTTAAAGTATGTGAAATGGGGAGTGAAGTAGGAAATAGTTTTCAATCCTAACTATAGCCACACTAGTTATAATATATCACTAAATATAGACCAGTGGGTGTGCCCAACTCTCCAAAGGTGTTATCCTGCCTCCCCTGAAACTGGCTTCTGAAATGACCTTTGCAGGGATATAACTGACTATACAACACTGCCCATGTTGGAAAATGTTAAACTTCATTATTTCCCAGGTGAGCCCAGCCAAGCCCAACTTTGCTTCACAACCAAAATTCCTTTCACAAAATTCAACCTTTTACCTTTCATGTAGATCCAGCTTTGTACTCGGGATCATTTGTCTCCAAGCAAACTGCACAGTAGTCCTGAATATTTTGTTTATGTGTTAAAGGTTGTCACTTGGGTTATAAATCCCTGTGAAACTATCGGGGTCAAGCAGCTAAAAACATTATTTTTGCATCAACTTCCAAATGTCAGCCATAATGGTTTGGGCAAGCTGAACATCCAAACTGCCTTGGACTTGCTGCTTGTGGTTGTGGGAATATATTGGATCCTTTCAAAATTATTGGCTAGTCTGTTTTGGGCATTTCATGTTTGGGTATAGAGTCTTCGGATTTATTCTGTGTTTTGTTTGTGGTGATACTGTCATGTCTTGGCTGTATATCCCACAGCTGATGTTCTGCACTTTGACTTTCATGCCATATGCTGCTAGATCTCTAGACTGAAGTGTGGTGTTAATGTAAAGGATGCTGTAATGAACATCTTGTACACATTTCCTTTTGCATATTCACTGTCTGTAAAATGTCTCTCTGAATACATCCTTGCTGGTTTTGAAATGATTTCTTTACAGTTCAGTATAAATGCTATTTATATCGAAAGTTGTTTGAGGTTATCCTTTACTCCTAATGTTACTCTAATTCTAGTTTAAGAGAGGAGAAATTGATCTGGCTGAAATTAATTAGGAAATTGGTAGAGCCACTAAAAATGGTGGTTATATATGGCACTTCCTAAGTGCTTGGACTGAGGATGTACAAAATAAATCTGACGAAGCACTAACTGTAATGAAATAGATGACTACATTTTCATTTTAAAAACAGGATGGCTGCTGAAGGTGAACCAAATAAAGCAAAACTATTTAAACTCCTTTGATTTTTTTAAAGATATTGTTAATATATTTAAAAAAAAAAAAAGTATTTTTTAAACTGAGACTATCTCCTTACAATATAAGGTTTCCAGTGGCATTAAAAGGTATAGTGTCTTATATTGATTCAGAAAGAGCCGTTAAAAATGCATGAAAGGTATTTTAGGGAGACAGTGTCACAGAATCTTTTAAAATTATTTTCTCAAGTGCCACTTAACTCCTGTGCTTCTTTACCATTAGAAGCACTTAATCCCAGGTTACAATATATGGGATATCAAATTATTTCCTACTGACCAGAGAGTCTCTGGAATAGTTTGGAGTAGTGGGGATTATACCAGTGTCTGTTTATATAACTTTGGACTCAGACTATAAATTAAGTTTGGAAAACTGCAGTTATTCAATAATTTATAGAGTATTTAGACAGTTTAGAAATGATTCTTGAACATGGTGAATAGAGAACACGTGCTTATAAAGGACAAGCAGATTCAGCATAATGATGTATTTTTGGCCTCAACTATTTTGCAGGCAATTAACAAAGTAGGATGTTACATTTTTGCCTATCTCTTGCTCTCCTGAAATAGAGTCACTAACCACTTGTTAACCACAGTGATTTTTTAATAGACAAAGTGGTTGCTTACAGCTTCCCTACCAGAAATGTTCAGATTAAACACCCTATTAGATTGCAGCCAGAATAGCCTACAAAACAGGAAGAAAGCCTTGCCTTTCTCTCTGCCTCCTTCCCCTGTTTAAGCTGATGTGATAATTACCGCAGGAATGGGATGACTTTTCTCGCCTGCTGATGTGGATGTGGCTGCAGCAACAGGAAAGACAGTGTTATATTAAGGTGATTTTCTTTTCCCCTCCATGGAAGGAAAAAAAATACAAGCTCCAATGTCTGCATGTACCAGTGAGTGGGCTGGTTTGTTGTGACTATCTGCTGGCTGTCTCTGTCTCTTTTTCCAGCCCCCTCAATCGTTATTCTTGTTTACTAGCTGGAACATTTAGCTAATTAATGGCAGGATGTTTGGGATAGGGTGTAGGTGGACAAGAATGCAGCTCAGACAATGCTGGAGTTTGCAGGGGACTTTCTGACTGCCATGTCATTTTTATTTAAGTGTCTGGAAGTCTGTTCTCCGAAAGATGTTTTTTGGTAAAGCAGGATGGGGCAGGAAGAGGCCAGACAGATATAGACTGGGTTATGTTGGCTTATAAAGGTTATGTAGTTTTCCTTGCAATTTTTACAAAAGAAAAATTATTTCCCTCTATTTTCCACTAATTTCCACTTGTTTTCTGTCAACTAATGTAAGTGTTCACACAGTATAACCCAGTTTAATCCAGTGAGGGGATTTTGGTGACAGCACTACCAAGTTTGGATGCAAAGATATTCAGAAAAAGTTCAGGTAAACTAAACTTTGCGAGTTAGAGACCTGACTTTTTGCAGACCCAAAGACGGGCTAAGTGCTCACCCCCAAATTCTCAATATTGGCATCTCCTAAGGCTTGAGTGATCATTGTCCAAAATGAAGGAACGCCTTTGCAGTGACTTGGCACTGGATTGGACCCCTATTTGGAAAAATACATTCTAAAGTATTTCAATAACTGCGTCTGTCTCAGTGGTTCTAGGCAAGGGCTTAGCGTTATGTACTTGCTCAGCGTTTGCTGCAGGAAGCAGATGTCCCTCTTGTTGACAAAGGCAGCACTGCTGTTGGATTTGGTTAAAGAAGAAACCAACTCTTTTTGACTTTTTTTTTTATATTTTAGCTAACGCTGTTTGTTTTCAAGATTTTTTTTTTAAATCTCAGTCTCTGTCTCTATGCTTGTTCCCGTCCCCTGCTCCTCCAGCCTTTGCTGGCCTCACAAACACATTCATTTCTTCCCATAAAAACTGTACAAATATAGAGCTAACCACGATGATGCTTGAGCAGAGAAAAGGACTCCTGCTTCAGCCTGTCACCAGGATCTGCTGGCACATCCTGCTGGTGTTCCTGTGGTACCCACAGGTCAGGGGTCTTCTTCACCTCAGGCTTGGAATCCAACTTAAGCCTCAAATTAATCCAGAACATTCAAGGGTTCGAGAGGAGAATATCAAAATATTAATTTTATATAGTGCAGCCATCCTCCTCCTTGGTGTTTAGTATGTGAGGTCTAAATTTTCACTCCCGCTCTATGCTCTTGTGGCCGTTTGTAGGTGGTTTTGTTGTCCTGCTCTCTTGGACCTGCTTGCAAAAACGTTAAATATATGTATATTTTTTAAATAAACAGAAAAATGACTTTTTGCAACCAAAATATTGTAAAAGTGAACATTACCGCTGCCATTCATAAATTGCTTTTCTCTTTTATCTGCTTCGTCTCCTGTTTTCTGGAAATTTTCTGTGTGTAAAGGACTAAAAGTAATGTGTACAATGTATTAAGTGAGGGAAGGGGGAAGTTTTCTGATGTTCCATCTGTGCTTCTTGAAATATATGATTAAACTTTTCTTTTTATCATCACTCTTTATTTTTGTTGGCATCCTTAATCATTGAAAATTATATGCTTGCTGTAAACATCCAGACTTTTTTAAAAGGACACCAGCATTTATTGTATTTGGTTTCGATCTGCAGAGATGCAGACAGAAGAAACCATTTCAGACACTGGGTACTGGAATCAAAATTCCTTCTGTTGCTGTCTCTCTTCCAGATTTTACATTTTAAAATATGCATAAGCAGGAAAAATACTGGCACTTATTTTTTACTGGTCTACTTAAAGTCCCAGAGAATGAAGACTCAACATACATTTCTCTCAGAAATATGACAGATCATGTTTTTGTTGGTCTGCTGTGTGTTTGTCTATCTTGAACAGCCTGACAGGCAATTATTTATAAAATCTGGGTTTGCCCAGTAAACCCATATAATAACCTTTCACTTCTCTGCACAAGTCAGGGAGCTGAATTTAGAGTCAAACAACGTAGGTTATGTGTCCCCATCTTGTACTAACGCAGTTTATTCTTATTTTGGGAAGTAATCACTTTTTTTCCTCATCTTCAGAATTTTCTTAAAGTCTCTTTAAAACAAAAATGCAACCAGTAATACTCGTGCTGCACTTGGAGTGTGTCTTAGCACCACTTCCCATGCTGCAGAAGCAGAGATGTATGTTTAGGCTGGTACTACACTTTTTTATTATATATATAAAATTCAGCTTGAGATTCAGTTAATGGCTGCATATGAATAGCTTTACACTTCTGTAGTTTCAACTTGCAAATCATTTGTATTCGTAGCCAGGATTTATAGTTACTGAATCAGGTTATGTTGATTATTTCACATTAGTTACCTGAAGAAGGGGAACTTCAGTTTCAGTAGGAATATATGACTGCATAACGTTTAAGGGAGTGTGAGTTCTCTCTCAGCTCAGTGCCTGAGCTGACCTGTCTCTGTGGTTACACTACCTGGTTTTTCAGTATTTATTCCAGCCATCCACAAAACAGGGATAATAATTCAGCTTGAAACTTGTCAGAGGTGAGGGAGCCACAACTCAAATTTCTAGTTAGGCTTCATCTTGTTTCCTGGCCTGTCCTCTGTCATTCTTTCCTCTGAGAAAATCCAACCCTGTAAAAGACTTCTGTCTTTGTCTGGAAATTGGGAGAAGCTGACAACAGTGCCCCGTATTTCTTCAGAGACACTCAGGACCCTCCAAAATGTGTCCCCCTGGGTTTTAAGGGCACACTCCTCTTTTTCAAGTGCCCATCTCACTGAGGGGGGAAATAAAAAAAGTGTGTTTTGGCATTTCTTGGGTGTGGATGAACCTTTGTGTTGCATTAAGGTTCTGCCATCAGCCAAGTGCAGATCTCATAAAATGGTTTATGGTTTCCCGTCCAACTCATAGAGAATGTTTCATAGTACATAAACACTTCTAATCATAAATTCAGAATAAATAGATAGTGACATTAGTCACAAGTCCAACCTCTAGCTGACATTTAAACAGTTACAGGGTTGGGGGTGTTTTTGCCTGAATGAATCATCTTGTCCAAAGCTGGGCTTCTTATACCTCCACTTTTTATACCTCTGCTATATATCTACCCTGTGCAGCAGTGCAGCCAGGGAAATGCAGTAGTGGCATGCATTAAATCCAGGTTTATTCAGAGGGCACGGAGCCAGCACAAAGCAGCGAAGCCATCCCTGAAGGAATTGAATGTAAATTTGATGGTTTAAATAAGGCCAGATGCCTAAAAAATTATTTTGAAAGCTGTATCTTTAATGTAGCTCTTAACTTTTTTCTTTTGCTGCTTAAGATAATGATGTTGCCTTTACAAAATAATAAGAAAAAATAGCTCTCATCTCTTGTGGGGAGACAAAAATCAGATACTTTGGCTTCTATAAATCACTGAAATCTTGGCAACTGAAAAAAAGTTTTAGAAGGCAGATGGCTGCAAATTTGAAGGAAACCTTCATATTTTACTGTTAAAAGCTTTTTAACTGTCTAGAGAGTTCTCTGAGACACTACATTAATAGTCATTCTCAGTAATCAAGCTCCACCGTATTTATATACTATTTTTCTTAAACAAGATAGATTAGTAGTGAGACATGGAAAGATAAATAAGGAAAAAAAAGAACTAAAATTATAATAATACAGTTTCATTTTACATTTTATAGCTCTCTTCAATATTTGTGATTGATAATTCATCTTAATTCCTGTCAGACAGAAATATTGGCACAAGAATCTTATACCAATATCTGTGTATTTCTGTATTTGTATTTTCATCCAGATGCTTTGCAGATTTTTCTTACTGTTTTGGTGAAGATGTGGTCTGTCAATCTTTGGTCCTTGTATGACTTTGATTACTGTAATATCTGAGTGCCTCATGGGTTTCCATGTGTTTATGCCTACAGCACAACTTTAAAATAGTGTGTTGTTATCTCCATTTCTTCTGGGGAAAGGCTGAATGATGGGCCACATGTTGCAAAACCTGGGACGGTTCAGAAACCTGGATCTCAAATCCATAATGATGCTCTCAGTTCTGAAATACCTTCCCTCTGCAGTGAAAGCAGTAGGTGTGTCAGAGAGCACGTAACCCTGCAGGTTAGGGGAGAAAGGGGCAAAGGCCATATCCCACTGGATCCACAAGAGGAACTGGACATGGAAGAATGCAGCCACTCAATCTGGATCCGATCCAGGGCTCAAGGATTTGAAAACTTCTGGCTGAGATGTGCCATGGCCACTTGGTGACCTTGTGCAGAAACACGAATGGTAAGTTTTCACCAAAATATGGACTGTGGGACACCTTCCCTCCTCCAAACAATGCTGGATTTCTGCATCAGAAATCACTGTGAGGGGCATACTCATTACAAAAATCCTACTTTGGCAATGCCAGAGCATTCTTCCCTTTATCTCCTCCCAACCTGCCTTTGCAGAGTGCATCAGAGCACAAAGAAATGAGAGGAGAAACACAATTAAGACACGTAAATGCCCTCCTATAAATGGGGCAGCAGCTGTGATGGGTGTTGACAAAGTAAAATGTTAATTTTTAGTACATGAACTGGGTCTGAACCCAATAAAATGTGTGTGGTGGCTGATCCTCATCCTGTAACCAGACCTGGAAGAAGAGAAAGTGTAAGGTATCAGAAGCTGTAGTGGGATTCGGATAGTCAGCAGTCAATAACTGGCTCAAACCAGTTTTGTTCTCATTTCCATAAGTATTTAATTAATCTGCAAAATAAAAAAAACTCCCAAGAAACTATTGCCTTTCTTGTGCTGACACGATTTCTTCAGATCTGCAAATGAAATGGCAGCAACTGCGTGTCAAGCTGAGGTGAAAACAAATCTGAAACGTTGCTCCAGAAGGAGAAGGAAGGTGTTTCGAGGAGAAAGGCTCCAGCTGAAAGGCTCCATCTGAGCTCCCTTGCTCAGATCATTGTGTATCTGCTGATCACCAGTGCCAAAATCTGCAACAAATTTTGTTGTCGCTTCAACTGAATGATTTTAGCAAACTAGACATGATCTGTCTAGTGTTCTCCATGTCAGCTTGCCCTTAATTTAGTATTAAAAGAATTTATACTGTGTTTTGGAATGGTATCAACATAGCCCTAAATTTTCGCTGCTCAGCAGATTTTGGTGTAGACAGAAAACAAATAAATGGAAATAATTATTAAGTAGTGCTTTGGGAACCTGGGAAAGGGTCTTTGTCAGTCAGTTTCTCCATGGAAGGTGCTGCTTTTATTCACCTTCTCTGGGATCATGGCAAAACTGATACATGGCTCCTGTAGGGCTTGAACTTGTCCAACAAACAGTTGAGGTCAACCTTGAGGTCTCGCTCAAACTCATGAGCATCCCACTTGTCTCCTCACTGTGTAAATCAGGCACAAGCCCAAGAGGAAAAACATGACAGATTCTTCCACTGGAAGATCAAGAACCGCAACACTGAATATTCCAAGGTGAGGCAGAATAAAATAACCTTGGTCTGACTGGGCTCAGCAGCTGGTTGCTTGGTAAAATATTATTTTTTTATTTTTTCCTGTTTGACAATTACATCATTATTTTTTACACAGTTTGGTGATCAGAACTTTGGCAGTGAAATAGTTAAGAACAGTTAATTCTCAAGTGTGGTCAACTTTCAGAGCCAGTACAGTGGTAAACAGCTCTCTGTCCTTCTTCAGCTGTTGTTTTTGACTAGCGGGTTAAAAACTTCTCAATTTTAAGGGCACATGTATTTTGGGGCAGAGTCTGAGTTGGTTGCTTTTATTCACAGTACCCAAATAAATAAGTGTAGCCATCTAAGCTAGTCCACCTTGCTCCATTGGCCACCCTTGCAGGTTTCAGTCTTCCCAAAGTTATGGTAGTGAAGGTAAAATTTGGTATAAGCAGCCAAATTTTGAATTTTTGGCCAATGTCCAAACCTTCCCAGTTTTTACCACGACTGGTTTTTATAGTTGCTTTTTTTACAAGGTTGAAGTTGGGCTTGTAGATGATGCTGGATTCATTTTATTTTGTTGAGGCTTGTTTTATTTGCCCTTTGGTATGTAGTTGTGGTACATGCTCTGAAGGAATTTTGCATCTTAGTTGGTTTCTTTGGTGGGCTTGAAGGAAGGGCAAAAATTAATGCAGCACTTAAAGAGCCTGTTATTAAAAATTTATTCATAGGTGAGCAGAAGGAGCAGAGAAAATGTATTAATTTATATGCATATATATTAAATAAATATTAATATATATGTCGTCATATTTTTCATGAAGACTGAATTCCAAACACCATCTCTGCTTTTTAAATCCAAAAGCAAACATAACACTGTTCTGATACCTCCCTCTCTCTGCAATGAAAGTGGTTTATCCTTTTGTAAAGATCAAAGATTTTTACTTTGTGGAAGTAATTTGATTATAGCCTTGGTTTCTTTGCTGTCTGTCATTTTTCTCTTGCACAAAGTTTAATGTCACTCTGTGAATCTTTATGAAATTGTGAAACCTCCTGAAGTTTTAGAGAAAACATCTTTGACCGGTACAAAAAAGGAATTTTTGAATCTTCAAATTGCTGTTTTGTTTTGTTTTTTTTTTTGTTTGGTAATGTTTTGTTGGGGGGTTTTAAAGTCCAATAGAATATGGTTTGAGATGGAGAGATCTCAAAGAGCTGGGACAGAGTTGTCAGAACCAGACACTGCAGAGATACCTCTTTGTCCCTTAAATTTTTCTGAAATGTTCTTATATTTCACAATACATGAGTTGTGCTCTTGGCTGCCATTTCCTTCCTGCAGCCTCCCAAAGGTAAGTGGATTGTGCCCTCTGGGGGCTCTCCACTGCTTTAACTTAGATTTAAGTGTGGTGTGTTTTTTCCTTTATTTCTCTCATTCTTTCTTTCTTTTTCTCTTTCTTTCTTTAAGCTTTAAATGTCACATTGATTTTCCCCCTCTCCTTGTGTCTTATGAGGGAAGAAATTTATGGCCTTTTTACATCAGGAAGTCTAGCTTTTCCTGACGTTTTATTGCTTTGAATATTTGAAACATTTCAATCCCAGACAATAAATATTACATGATTATTGTTTTCATATGGATAGGCTATTTCCCCCTGTTTTTCCTGTCCAACATTTTACTAGCAAGTGACACCCAAAAATTTATGGATACTAAAACCATTACTATTTAGCTTTGCTGGGAAGGTCAGAAATAGTCCCTCAATTTGCATGTAATATATATCTATTTAAAAAAAAAAAAAGGTTTAAATAATCTCATATGTTTTGAATCCATAGTGATACAAACTTACATCAGAAAAGAAGGTATACTGTTTTCCTTAAAAAAAGTACTCATGGGTCAAACCTTGTTTTCATTGAATTAAATGACAGCTCTTGAGGCTTAGGTGGGAAAAGCAGTGAGGCCCAATGGAGCATTTCCCAGATCAACAACTGGTAGCCTGCAGGTGCACAGCTTGGGAGTTTGTGGAAGTTGGTGGGATGGTTTATTCCAGTCCCTAACTCAAAGTGTAGGTTTTCTGCTCACCCAGGTCAGTATCTTGTTGTTCTCATGGTAGAAAGGATTCCTTGCCAAGTGGAACCCATGAAACCTGGTCTGAGGTTACACTTTTTGATGCTCTATTTGGGGAAGGCAGCTGGCTCCTCACTGTGCATGGGGAGCAGCAGTTCTGCAGCACCAGCTGTGGCAGCTGAGTCCATCTGGCAGTCCCAGGTTTGATCTGACAACCAGCAGATAAAGCAGTGTAGAAAATCTCTGGTCAAGTGACTAAGGCCACTAAGATTAAAAGAGGCACAGGTTCTTCTCAGAAGCTCTAGATTGCCTAATTTTTTTTTTTTATATTGACAGTTTTTCATGGATACCATTCAGGACCCTGCTGCTTGTGTTCCCTTAACCATCACAGAATCACAGAATGGTTTGGGTTGGAATGGATCTCAAAGTTCATCCGGTTCCAAGCCCCTGCCGTAGGGAGGGACACCTTCCCGTATCATCTCAAAGAGCTGGGACAGAGTTGTCAGAACCAGACACTGCAGAGATACCTCTTTGTCCCTTAAATTTTTCTGAAATGTTCTTATATTTCACAATACATGAGTTGTGCTCTTGGCTGCCATTTCCTTCCTGCAGCCTCCCAAAGGTAAGTGGATTGTGCCCTCTGGGGGCTCTCCACTGCTTTAACTTAGATTTAAGTGTGGTGTGTTTTTTCCTTTATTTCTCTCATTCTTTCTTTCTTTTTCTCTTTCTTTCTTTAAGCTTTAAATGTCACATTGATTTTCCCCCTCTCCTTGTGTCTTATGAGGGAAGAAATTTATGGCCTTTTTACATCAGGAAGTCTAGCTTTTCCTGACGTTTTATTGCTTTGAATATTTGAAACATTTCAATCCCAGACAATAAATATTACATGATTATTGTTTTCATATGGATAGGCTATTTCCCCCTGTTTTTCCTGTCCAACATTTTACTAGCAAGTGACACCCAAAAATTTATGGATACTAAAACCATTACTATTTAGCTTTGCTGGGAAGGTCAGAAATAGTCCCTCAATTTGCATGTAATATATATCTATTTAAAAAAAAAAAAAGGTTTAAATAATCTCATATGTTTTGAATCCATAGTGATACAAACTTACATCAGAAAAGAAGGTATACTGTTTTCCTTAAAAAAAGTACTCATGGGTCAAA
Organism: Corvus brachyrhynchos; assembly: GCF_000691975.1. Taxonomy (NCBI): domain Eukaryota; kingdom Metazoa; phylum Chordata; class Aves; order Passeriformes; family Corvidae; genus Corvus; species Corvus brachyrhynchos. The sequence continues at coordinate 14,858,027 of NW_008240221.1, forward strand.
CCTTGTTTTCATTGAATTAAATGACAGCTCTTGAGGCTTAGGTGGGAAAAGCAGTGAGGCCCAATGGAGCATTTCCCAGATCAACAACTGGTAGCCTGCAGGTGCACAGCTTGGGAGTTTGTGGAAGTTGGTGGGGTGGTTTATTCCAGTCCCTAACTCAAAGTGTAGGTTTTCTGCTCACCCAGGTCAGTATCTTGTTGTTCTCATGGTAGAAAGGATTCCTTGCCAAGTGGAACCCATGAAACCTGGTCTGAGGTTACACTTTTTGATGCTCTATTTGGGGAAGGCAGCTGGCTCCTCACTGTGCATGGGGAGCAGCAGTTCTGCAGCACCAGCTGTGGCAGCTGAGTCCATCTGGCAGTCCCAGGTTTGATCTGACAACCAGCAGATAAAGCAGTGTAGAAAATCTCTGGTCAAGTGACTAAGGCCACTAAGATTAAAAGAGGCACAGGTTCTTCTCAGAAGCTCTAGATTGCCTAATTTTTTTTTTTTATATTGACAGTTTTTCATGGATACCATTCAGGACCCTGCTGCTTGTGTTCCCTTAACCATCACAGAATCACAGAATGGTTTGGGTTGGAATGGATCTCAAAGTTCATCCGGTTCCAAGCCCCTGCCGTAGGGAGGGACACCTTCCAGTATCCCGGGTTGCTCCAAGCCCCATCCAACCTGGCCTTGGACACTTCCAGGGATCCAGGGGCAGCCACAGCTTCTCTGGACAACTTGTGCCAGTGCCTCACCACTTCACAGGGGAAAATTTCTTCCTAATACCCCATCTAACTCTACCCTTTTTCTGTCCAAAACCATTCCTCATTGTCCTATCACTCCATGCACTTGTAAAAAGTCTCTCTTCAACTCTCTTGGAGCCCCTCTAGGCACTGGAAGGGGTTTTAAGTTCTCCCAGGAGCCTTCTCTTCTCCAGCCTGAACAACCCAAATTCCCTCAACCTGTTGAGAGAGTTATTATCATATTTCAATGATTTCGTATTGATCTGGATTGCAGAACTGGGTCCTAAATAACCAGTAGATCTCCCTCTTTCTGTCAGTTCCTGATCAATTGCTTCATCCACATTCAGTGGCTGTCTATATAGCTATGAGGAGAGAAATTCTACTGTGTTTCCAGAGGAGGAAAGCTGTCAGGTTGTGGGGACAATAAACCTAAATACATGTCTTTGGGACACAAGCTGGATCAGACCCCTCTCAGTCTGGCTAAAGGTTTGCTACAGGGATAAGAAGAAATACAAAACCTGTCAAAAATTTTCCACTGCAACAACATCCATGATCTGGTGGCTCTTTCTCTCCTTGCCTTGTGCAGACAAAGGGAGCCAGAGTCTAAATCCATTGAGAAAGAAACACTAGTAAGTACTTGTTTAAAGTCTTTTTTAAGTGTTGTTGTGTCTTTACCCTCTCTCCTGTCTCATCCTCTTTTGGGAATGTTGAAAATAACATTCAGCTCTGTGCTGCCTTTGTCTGTCCTTTTCCATGTGGTAAACATGGACTTTTCCCTCCCTGTTTCTTACAGACTTTCAGCCAACTCAGCTTTTCCTGTTTACCTCCTTGTCAAAGGCATCATTGGTGATATCACTCCAAGTCTAGAAATAAGGGGATTTGCTGCTTTTCCTAACTAGCTGCTGCTCCCTTTGGTATTATGTTGATTTTGCATCATATCAGATTTGGCACATTTACCAATTCATTTATTTTTTAAGAAAACAGATACTTCCCTCATCTCCCCCTTATCAACACACACTGAAGGTGAAGGCACTGAAATGGTTTTCTGGAGACCTGGGCTCCCATCCAGACCTCTCAGTGCCTCAATTCATTATCTCTGTATCAATGAATTTGTGGACCCAGTCTTTTAAAAATAGTAATGATAATAATGGTAAGGAGAAGGCTGTAGGCCCCAAAATTCAAATGAAAAGATGTTGGTAGGGAAGATGCAATAGCTCTGGCTGAAAAACTGACCCACACAGCTTTGCAAAACCAGTTTTGTTCTCGCACAGACAGAGATGAACCCAGCACAGCAGCTGCTTTATCAAGTGATGGGTTTGTTTCTTCTAGTTTGGAAACCCCAAACATTTTAGTGCCTCAGGAAGACACTGAGTCCTGATAAGGGCAGCTGCTGGCTTAGAGTTCCCAGTGTGGTTTGGACACAATTCTTCTATTCTACACAATAGAAAACAAAAAAATTAAAGTGTGATGTCATGTAATCCTCCGTAATTATCAAAACAGACTCTGGTTTAATCTCTCCAGATCTGTGATTTTTTGCTGAATAGTAAAGGCACCACACATAAGGTAATATTTGACTGATGATATTTGTTAATGTACAGCCACATCCTCCTGGAAGCAGCAGCTTCATGGCTGAAATCAGAATTTCAGGTTTTCATTTAAGAAAGGAAGGTGCTGCTTTCAGAGCCCCACTTGGGCCTGTACATAACCAGTTCACTGAGGTCTTCCTGACACCATTGGCGACTTTGAAGAACACCTCTGAGGGAAGAAAGTGATCCATTTTTCTACCTACTTCTCCATGAAGCCTACTCAGAAGTACCCTTACATTGCTAAGTATGTGGAGTCATAGAAGCATGGAATGGTTTGGGTTGGAAGGGGCCTCAAAGATCATCCTGTTCCAACCCTGCCATGGGCAGGGACACCTTCCACTAGACCAGGTTGCTCCAAGCCCTATCCAACCTGGCCTTGGATACTTCCAGGGATGGGGCATTTTGCCACCATCACTGAATTTTCGAGGACCAGCAGCAGCATCTGCCACCCATCGGACCCGAAACTGTCTTGATATTTGGTGTAATTAGAGCACACTCTTAAAGGAAGATTGGAAATTAGAATGTTCTCCTGAATTGGAATCTGCGTAATCAGAAAAACAACAAAAAAAAAAAGGCCAGGGACATCTAGGAAGGAAAATAGGTTCAAGGTCTGTTGTGTGGTGCAGAAGGTGCAGCTGCACTGTTGGGAGGGTGATCTGCCGTGCCCTTGGCTAATACCTGTACCCTGGGGTCCCTCACCCTTTTATTGCTGCTCTGGAACAGGATGTGCAACTGCTCTGCATTAATACGTTATTACACGTTGGCCAGTGTAAACTGCAGGTGTTGAGAACATGATTTATTCCATTAGTATAAAAAGGTGTTTTCTATGGCCGTATTAAAAATTATACTAACTGTTGGGCTTGCCACTGCGCTGTGTGTGGCACATGCCAATTTAAACCTGTAATTTCCTCTAATTTAAGGATATGTCCCCAGAAGATCATTAATTGGGGGTGGTGTTGGGGATCACAGTACAGCCGTGGCCTGTAAACCCCCATCTGGCTGTTAATCCCTGCAAAGCACCTTCCCCTAAGATGTCAGCTGCTACCATACGGTCACTGGAGCAGAGACCAAAGAAATGACATGACTGGGTCTATTTTATATTTAAATCTATCTTACATTACAATTTTAATTTAGGGCGAATTGTGCCTGTAGTGTGATATATGAACCCAGTGACTGTATTTGTAGTGAGTTCACTGTTGAGTGGGCTGAACAACCCCAAAGAGCTGTAGCAGAGCCCACAGTGTTTCCTCTGCTTCCCTCTGGGCTTATCCCAAAGCAGCACCAGCCCTGAGCGCTGCTGGGATGAGCAGTCTTGGGCTCATGTTCCTCCTCACTGGGCTCCCCTCTGCCAGTGCAAGACTCAAGGGTCCTGGTCACTCACTGGACTGAGCAGATGGAGACTCATTCTGAGGCTTGAATGTTTTGTGTGTGGGTGAAGGCCATGCCATGATTTCAGTCTGTCCCATATGGTTCCTGAAACCCCAAGATTACCCATATAACACCCTGCTGAGAACCCCCAAACCATGAGGGTGGTGAGGCGCTGGCACAGGTTTCCCAAAGAAGCTGTGGCTGCCCAATCCCTGGAAGTGTCCAAGGCCAGGTTGGGAGTGGCCTGCGATAGTGGAAGGTGTCCCTGCCCATGGCAGGGGTTGGAACTGTGTGATCTTTGAGGTCCCTTCCAACACAAACCACTTCATGATTCTCTGATTCTCTGATACATGTGTTACTTGCCCTCTGAGTGTTTCTTGGGGGGATTTTTCCATTTTACTTTCCCGTTCTTCAATGCTGTTAGCTTATCTCGGTGTTACACGCGGCCCCAGTAAGCCAAAGACCCAACTTAAATTCCTAATGCAGCCCAGCAAAGGTCAAAATCATTCTTTTGCATAAATCTACATCAGCTCACCTGCCAAAAGATGAAAGCAGAGTGGCTGGGTCAGGAATGTGACATCAGCCACAGGGTGGGTTGACAACTTGCAATATGCGAGTTCTTGTGAGTTCTTGATGCCACTTTCTTGTTCCAGTGCTGGGTTGGGATGACCTTGGGGAAAGCACAGAGAAAAGGCTCAGGTCTGCCCCTGACCCAGGCTCATGCCCTTGGCTAAATTGCTGCTTTTTTCCTGCCTGCCCTTTCAGTAGCATCACACAACCACAGTATCTCCTAGAGAAGCCCGAGTCTCGCCTGATGTAAAATAAGCTCCTATTTTTTAGGCAACTTGAGAGTGGATAATCTCTGTGTGCTGCACTGAGCTACCAGCAGCCTATACCCAAGGGATGCTGATGCACAAAGCCTGGCCAGGAGCACATCAAGCCTCAGGGCATTATTCAAATGCACACAGAAAGCCCTTAGCAGCGCTGCCTATCTTAAGCAGAGTCCCTTAAACCTGTTTTTCCTGGCAAAAGTTTATCCAGCCTGTGTTTAAAGACCCCCAAGGATGGAGATTTCACAGTCTTGAGTCTACTGATGTTATAGATCCTCATAAATTTTTTTCCTATCTGGTTTGAATTTTTTCTTTTTTTTTTTTTTGCAGCAATGTAAAGGCTTTTCTTATCCTAACAGTGAGGACAGATTGTACCAGTGCGCTCTGGAACAGCCTTTCTGTGCTCAAAGGCACTTACATCCCACCAAGGCTCTCTTTTGGCTAATAAATGTAACTCGATCAATCTGTCCTCCCAGGCTGCGCTTTCTGGCTTTCCAGCACCGCTTTCTGTTTTGACAATGAGCCATTGATAACTGCTCTCTGGGTGCACATATCTGCAGCCTTGTCCCCACTCTCTAGCAACTTTATCTAGACCCATGTTTCCCTCACCTGATTAGGAAAGTGAATATGAGACAGCGTCGGAAGTCTGAAAGTGCCAATGATGAATCTATTGCCTTTTCCTTCACCCTAAGGCTTGTTACCTGTCACAGAGGTCCCACAAGAAGGGTTCAAATGGCCACCAAAATCACACTTTGTGTAGAGTCAAAGAGTAGACAAAGGATTAGTTAAAGGCGAGGATTATTCAGCCTGCTGGTGAATTGGGCAACAGAAGGATTGAACTGCTGGAATCATGGAGAAGGGCACCCTGACTGCAAGAGGTGGACCATGTCTCTCCAGTATCCCATTTTCCCATCCTCACACCTGTGACAGGTCAGTGAATGCTGGCAGGCAGCACTTGAAGCATCTGGCTTCCTGATTCACACGGTAAATGACCTGTTGTTGTCACACTAATAGTCAGGTATTTTCCTTGACTTTGCCCAGCAGGTGAACTGGAAAAATATCAGTGACAGTGAAGTTAAATTAATTTCTAGTGATTATATAATGGCTCTTTTAATTTTATCTGGGGTTTTCAGCTTTAAGTGTGTTGTTAATGTATGTGTGGAGAGAGCCAGAGTGCTGTCACCATGTGATCCTCCTCCTGATCCACATAAAAGAGCTTCATCGGTTTAATCTCCAGGTTTTAATTTCTTGCATCCTACTCCTCAGAAGGCCAGGGAATAAAAGGAGTTCTATCCCTCATAGCATGCATGGGAATGGGATTCCTGGACTTCTTTTCCAGCCCTCTCTCCAACTTCATCAATGTTGCCATCACCTCTGCTCACCTCAGTTACCCCACCTGGAAAATTACCGTCTTGCTCAGTTCATCCCTTGCTCTCAAGACAGCTTTCAAAAGATGGAGAAATCATCATCCCAATTTGATAGATGGAGAAACTGAGGGCCAGCAAAGGGAAATGACTGCCATTTGTGTCTCCATGCTCAGGGGCTTGTCCACCAGGCTAGACAAGTGCTGGAGTGGAAATAAATATTCCTCCTGATGACTGTGGTCTCTGTGGTCAGGTCTGAGGGTCGAAATGTTCGCACAAGGCCTGCACACAGAAACCACAGAATCCCCCACAGCTCCACTGCACTTTATTAAAAGTCACTGCTTCTGTGAAAAATGGGGTTTATAAGAGTTAGGTGCCTTAATTATAAAGTCATGTGTGTTTGAATGACTTCTTCCCTGCTAACCATTTGTGACAGCCTACAAATGTGAAAAGTATTACCAAGCCTATTTTTAATGTGGCTATGGAGAGGCTGTAGGAGGGGAAAACCAAATCCTATAGGATCCTAGAGAGAAAGACAAGTGATTCCTCAAATATGGTTAAGGTTGTCTGAGTTTAGCACCGATGCTGATATTATCCAAAAGACAGGAGATGCAGGACTCCTATGGAAGCAACTGTGTGTTAAATAAGCGATAGGAGCAAGGGATACATTTTCCCTTTGGAAGTGGCTGAATGGTCAGTGTATGGAGATAAAAAACATTTATTCAGAGGGGTGCTGGCCCATGTCGTGGTGTGCAGGTCCTACATGTGTTTTCTGCAGAGCTGTCAACTCTCAGGAATTCATTCCATCCTGTTGTTTATTAGATAATGTGCCCTCTAATGGGGACACAAATTTCTCAGTGCTTTGTAGAACTGAGACCTTAATGCTGTTTCTCCAAGGATTGTGGCAGACTCGAGGCCTGAGGCATCACCTTTATCACCAACCTTTAGCCATAGGCTCAGCAGGGGAAGAGGAAAACACACAACATCCATCTGGCAGACTCATTCCTGCATCCCCTAACAAGGGTTTCACCCTCCTTGTAACAGGGAGAGACACTGGAGAAGGAGAGCAGGCCAAAAGCAACATTAATGTTGGAGCAGTAAGTGTCACACTTGGTTTGAAAGGAAATGAAAGTGATGGAAAGGAAATATTCCAAATAGAAGGGGAGAGAGAGAATAATGTTCTTTGTTGGTTAAAAGGTAAAGAATAGGGTGTGGAATATGGATAAAAAGATGACATACCTGTGGATAAAAGTTTTATTGTGGATGAAGTTTAATGATGACGGATACCAATTGTGGAAATTTCCTCTGATCAAATATATAATTAGTTTTAACTCTAGCCCTATGATTCTGCCTCCTTCCATGATTTTGTATGGGATTATACAGACCCTAATCTTGGTGTTAGGTCTTCAAAAAGTACTTCCTCATGCCTGGATAAATCATCTTAATGCTAAGCAGCAATACAAAATTTACACCTGCCTTTAACTGTATTTTATCCCCATCTCTCCACCACTGTATTTTGTCCATTTTGAGTGAGAAATTATTTATGTCCCCCTACCACAGTATCATGAGTATTCTGTGCATATAGCCTGTAATTCAGTTGCTTCATACCATTTTTAAAATAAATAAAAGACTGTATGTCCTAGGCCAAGGCAGATTTTACAGACTTAACTGTCAGGTTATTTAAAATACTTGAAACATAAGGACTGAATCTGATGGTCATGAGATACTTCATACCACAGAACTAGGAGCGGAAATAGAAAAAATACATGGCTTATTTTGTTCAAGAGTTTTCAATTTCTTTAGCTGTGTACCATGAATATGCATCTGGAAAGAACTTTTCCTCTTTGTGATGCAGACTGAAGCTGAAGTACATCTTATTCCTTGAAATAGCCATTGGTACCAAGCTGTCGTGGCACTACCTGCAGACAGAGCAAAACTAAAATTTTAGAACTTCATGTCACACATTACTGCAGGCTGGGTTTCCTCAGAGGACAGTAGATATAATATAATTTCCACCTTAACATTTTGACAAAAACATGGGGCAATTTTCTCACTGTTGTATTGAAATTAACTTATTCTGTGATTAAAGCCCAGAGTCATGAGGCTTTGACATGTTAAGGCTTAATACTGAAGTCTGGAGTAATTTTTTCTGTTTTCTTCCATGACAAATGTTGAACCCAGATCTTCACTGTGATCACACTTGTCTGAATCAGGAGTCTGAGTCAGCAGTTTGACATCTTTGTCATGGCAAAATCTACAGGGCATCTAGAGACCTGAGAGCTCAGGGAGATTGAATACTTAAAGGGATGTAATTGGAAATAATAGGGAAATTTGGAAAAGGAGATGGGAAATCGTGTTTTTTTCTGATACATTTCTTCCCTGGTTATGTATCTCTGAAGATTGTTTTTTGTTTCTTTGTTTTTTTAAACCTAATAGAAATTCTTTTTCAGAGACAGAAAAAACCTGCTCTGTGAACCACTGGCCATAAATGATGTTATCTGATTTAGAAACTGAGTCTGTGATTACAATGTTGTGTTTACTATGGAGGAGTCAAATTCGAGTTGGTTGTGGCTCTTCACTGGGGATGTCACTCTCTAGAGTGACTCTTACATTTCAGCGATTGACCTGGAAATCTTAAATCTGCCTCCCTATGAAGTGAAACAAGGAGACACAACTGCCTTTGCCTGCATTCAAACACATCCTGTGAAGAACTTGAGGTTAAGACAAAGTTATATAAAAAAATAATTTGGCAAAATGATTATTGCAGAGAATATATCTGGTTGCAGAAACCAGCAAGGATTTGGCAGCTGCAGTACAGTTATTTACACTTCCTTACCAATTTTCGTGCCACAATGTGCATCTCCTATGGGAGTAAGAATGAAAGGACTTCAGTGTGTCCCCAGTGGACCTTTTGACCACCTAAGACAATAATAGCATGCTGAGGATTTTTTGTCAGAGGAGGACTGACTGTCAATCCATGCTGATCCTCAGTCCCTCGCTTTTTACGAGAGGTGCTGTCACAGGGTGCAGCTCTAGATAAACATGAGAGAGGAGCTCAGAGTCCTACACAGGCAAGGCAAGCAGAGTGGAAGAGGAACAGGAGAAATATTGACTGGATTCAGGCAGGCAGGGCACAGGCACCAGGCTGAGACGGGCTCGGAGTCACGTTTCCTGACTTGTCGCAGTCTCTGCTGTCTTCAGTGATGTAACACTTCCTGTGGCTCTTTCCAAAAATATTTTCATAAGCCCTGGGTGATGTGCACTCTTCTAAGGAATTGCCTAATACTGTGATCCTATGAGAGTTTGGAGCTTTAATGTTTTAAATCACTTCTAGCTGGATTAATTTCCTCAGATTCATATCACACAGAATCAGCTATTATTGGTTTTATCCTCATTACAGCTTCTACAACTGCACATTCTTACCTGGCTAACAAAATATCAGAGGAGTTTGTTTTATTAGATTTAGCTAATGGTTGTGTACTGATCCCCAAGTAAGATGATATTACTGCAAAAGTAGAGGGGTTTGTGCTGAGCTGGTTCACGTGCACCTGTGTTTTCCCAAGAAATCTTGGAAAGTTTGGTTGTCCCACACTTCTCAGGTTTGGTCCCATCATGAGCTTTCTAATTTTTGGCTACTGCTGGTTCCTTATTCCAACCAAAATGAGGCTATAGATGAACTTCTAGTGTGGAGTTCATTCCTCCCAGCATTCACACCTCAGCTCCTTGTCACAGACTCCTCTTCCAGCCAGTGTAATCAGAAGCTTTCAGGGGGTGATCAATCTGACCTATTTTAGTTGTCTGCTCTAATATTAGATTAATTACATCCTAAAGACACCTGTTTGTTTGTACTGAGTACAAAAGGAGAGTAAATGTAGTTGTCAACATTGCAGCTGTCTGCACTTGATCAGATGAATGCTGTCCTTCAAGCCATGTTTAAAACTTATTTATGATGGGATGCATCTGACAGATGATGCATGTCTGGTGTCAGATGTATAGAATCTCTTCATAGTGAGAGAAAATAAACAGATTTTCAGTGTGGAATCTATCCCACCTGATGGTAAATATCTGAAGCAGCTTAGTTGCACTGTTATTGACTACAGGAGGGAGCCCAGGATGACTGGAATTTAATTCTGTGGTTGATATATACACTTATAAAGGCATATGAGACTAAATCCAGACCAAAGAAGGACACCTAAACTCTTATTATAGTCCAGAGACCGCTCTGTCTGAGACCAGTGGCCATTGAGCATGTTGGATAAACACATTGCTCATTTGCATGTGTAAAGATTGAGTCAGGATTCTACCTGGGCACCCACACTGGGAAACTGGGGCTTTTAATTGTGCTTTTATCATCTGTTCTTGTTTGCAGTGCTATTGCTATTAATGCTAAAATTCAGGAAAAAAGAAAAAAATCTGATAAACTATAAATCCCCATGCCCCTACTCATAAGATTTTTTTCTCAGAGCCTCAACTCATGGAGAAGGTTGTGAAGTCAGTATGTTACCAAGTGGAAATACACCTGCACATGTTTTATAATTTGCAGGACTTTTCATCCCAGGGCATTATCAACACAGTCATAAGAAGAATAAAGAATGGGGAAGTGAAGAGTGGGGGGAAGAGTAAACCCTTGGCATTAACCAAGGGTTATCAGCAGGTTGATTCCTCCCTTCAGGTTTGTGCAGAAGAAACTGGGGGCAAATCTACCATATAATATGGAGATTATCCCAAATTGCAACTGCATCCAACCATGTGTCTGGGACAAACCTGATGTACCTTTCTCTCTAGAAGACTGTACCAGACTTACTTAAAGCCAAGGAAATGGACATGCTGTTTCCAGTTATTCTCCTTGTAATGATCTCATTAGGATCTGGTTTGGGTTGGCTGTGATGGAAAAAAGGATTTTCTTTTTAAAAAAGCTGTAGGCCAAGATATGAATGCAGCTGAGCCAGTTTATGGCTGCAGATGGGCACTGTGCAAAACCTGGAACTGGGCAGAACACATTGGCTTTGGCTGAGAGTTACAGAGTTTGCAGGAAACCAAAAATCAGAAGGGGATACACCCACACAAGCCAGAGCAAAAGCAGTGATTTGCATGGGAGGCTGCAAGCTGAACCTGCCTGTTGGGTGAGCTACCCCACACCTCACCTCCCCTCAGCTCAGCCATTCCCAGCCCCGGGGTGGCTGGGGGTGCTGCCAGGGCTTCCTGGGTGTGCCATCAAAGTGTTCCCCACTTCAAGGTTTCACTTGGACCAAAGAATACAACCAGCTTCTCCAGAGGTGAAGTATCTTTTTGAGTCTCATTTTGCTCTGTCTGTGTCTCTTTCTCCTCACTTCTGCTGCTCTGATCTTTGTAGCACTCGATGCCTTGACTCTGGTGGACAGAAGCTGTAGAAACACTCCTGCATTCTCTCAGCACTGCTGGTGCCAGCACATGGCAAAGGCATTTGTGTCTAAACTTTCACACAAGCCTTCTTTAAAGAACTCAGAAAAAAAATGCCCCATCCCTGGAGGTGTTCAAGGCCAGGCTGGATTTGGCTTTGAATAACCTGATCTACTGAAAGGTGCCCCTGCCCATGGTGGGGAGTTGAAATGCGATGATTTTTAAAGGTCCCTTACAACCCAAACTATTATTATGATTCTATGAAAACTGCTGCAGACTGATGCTATTTTTTAAATTCTTGTATTCCACAAGATTACAAATCACAAAACTCGTCTAACAAGGTTGAGCCTCACTCAGCATAGTGTTATTCCTTGTATTTCTGGTTTTTCCCACAGAGTTGTTCATACTTTAAAAATTAGTTTCATTATTCAGTTTCACTGTAAGGTTTGCTTTTGTTTGCAGCACCTCTGTAGCAAACATTAGGTAAAATCTGCATTTGTCAGATAATCAGTCATTGTAAGTAATGTTTAATTGTTGTTTCCAGCCACTGCAAATTAAGTGAAGATACAATATGGAAAGGAGAATTTTCTTATGTACCCTACATAAAAATCAGATTGAAATTATGATGACTACAGCTAATGGAATAATTCACCACAAATAATTTATTCAAATGTAGCCTTTTTTCCTG
>NW_008240221.1:14870218-14909949 GCF_000691975.1 Corvus brachyrhynchos
GGAATAGCTCTGAGCTAAATGCAGTTTCCTATGCTGTACTTGTTTGGACAAATATCATTATGAAGTTTTTTGCCCTCTGGCTTATTCACGAATAACAAAATTTGAGATGTGTTGGTCAAGCCAGCCACATGGTGCTTTTCATGCCTATTTCACTGAAATATTGCTGCAGTGTCTTCCAGTACAAATACCCAGATGCACACATTTAAGGTTCTGTTCCTCTCAATGCTCTTCCATTCAACCCTGAAATGTCCTATCCTTGCCTGTTTAGGCCTCTGGAGTTCACTCATAGGAATGTCCAGATGGAAGTTAACCCAGTTCCTTAGAAAAAAATCATAAGAAATATTCGCTTAATAAAAAAGTAATCCAAAACTCAGCAATTTATGTATGTGGGAGCTGCCACATCTCATACTTGTCATTGAACCAAAGTATGTGATGTCAAGTCAATCAACAGTGCCCAAATTTTACTCCTTACTTTAACAGGAAAGGTGAATTCCATCCTTAATTCATTTTGTTGTGGTGGGCATAGTCTGATGTTGTACACACAGACCAGATGGGCTTTAACACTGACCTTTGCCAGGGAGGAATTAATGGTGCTGCATCTCCTTAACTGTGAAATTTCCAGTCTGATATCATCCATCACCAGTGTGTTACAATGCACGCTGCAGACGGGCCTGGTTCCCTATTGTTGAGGTTGTCTGACACTTCCCATTACCAGACCCTGTTTTCAGTTGCTCAGAGCTTTGCCAAGCTTTAACCATTTGAATTTAAATTCTTCATGCTGAGTGTGTGCCTCGGGCTGAATTCATTTTACAAAATGTCAGCCAAAGTCAGAAAAAATATGCATAAAAAAATCTGACAACTTTTATGTGAATGGCTCTTTTGCCCCCCCCCCTCCCCGTACTTTGCAGGAAGGGCTTGACATCTGGCAAACAGACTGACCCTTGTGTCAGGGATGAACATGCACTGAACGTCTCTAGGAAAACTCACAGAAGCCCAAACTTGCTAAGGTCTCCATCCTTTGGCCAAGCTGCAAGGTGCAAGGCCCAAGTGAGGCTTTGGTATCGCCCACAATGGATGTGCTTTTGTCTGGGAGGCTTCTGCTGCTGCCGTGGGGTCCAAGAATGTTCTTCATCACCACCACTGAAAACAAAAGGAAAATCCTAATATCCTATCAATCCTAATACCTTCAGTCATTCTTGGGTCTGTATGTACCTCATATTTTCTCTATTTCATCTATCCAGAGTTTAAGAAGTGCTTGGAATATGCTCTCAAGCACACGGTGGGATTTTTGGAGTCGACCTATGCAGGGCCAGGAGTTGGATGTCAGTGATCCTTGTGGGTTCCTCCCAACTCAGGATACTCTGTTACTCTACAATTCTATCATTGGTCTCTCTTCATCTATGTAGCTTAAGAGAAACATTTTTATTATTTGCTGTATTAATCATCAAGATGACCCACATCTCACTTCCACCTCTCACTTTATATCTGCATTACTGGATTATTAATCTACAGCTGCTGGCACTCCGTTCTGCTCCTTGTAAGCTTCTAACTCCTAATAGTCAAGGCTGATGATCTAAGTTCACTCCTGGCAGTGCAATTCAGTTTTCAGTCCTGACAGTGAAACTCAGTGGAGTAGAATCCACTAATGGGAACCCTGTATTAGTTAGCATAGCACTTCCTAAAATGCTAAAAATACTGCTCATATTAATTATCCTGAAGGCACTTGAGGTAAATGGGATAAAGAACAAGAAATTGTAGTGGTAACCAGCTTGAGTGACCTTCCTGTAGATGATATTTTGGCTGGAGAAAAGGATTTCATCCTTTTGCCCTGTCCAAAATCATTTTACTCCAGAGGTATCCTTTGGTATTCCAGATCATGCATTTCCACATGAAGTTCAATATTGAATACAACCTTTTCATGTAAATCTCTGAGCTGGACAAATTGCAAGTGAAGGAAGTAAAAGACTCCCAGGAATCTGTTGTGAAAGGCTGACAGCTTACAGCTGAGATTCCTCCTGGATGAGAAAACCATCCCTTGGCTGACAGCATGGCTGCATCTTGGAACATCAAGCAAGGTCTTTATGTAAATCTGAGTGTTGTTCTGCTTGTTCTGCTGTAAAAGCCATTCTCACTGGGACACAGAAGGAAATCCAGTGAGACAAGGTAATAGAGATGGAAGGATGCTAATGGAAAGATTAGGTCTCTGGGCTGTCAGACTTGTCTCTCTTAAGCACATGTTTGTGCTTTAAGTTAAATAATACAGCACGTTTATGTATGTGAATATATATGCTGCATATGTATCTGAATGTATGAATGGTAAGATGCTGTTCTGTGCAAGAAAGTCATGGCAGGGACTAGTTCCACATTTATGTATATTAAATTACATTTCATTACATCTATAATACGATGTAAAAGGTTTCTCTCTTTTCCTGGAAAACACAATCTTAACATTTATGTACTCATGTACAACAAGCCTGTACACACACAGGATCTTGGAGACCAAGCTGGTTTGGATGTTACTAGAATTTTCTTACCCTGCAGATGGTTTCTGTGACTCCTAGCTCTGGATAAAATACGTCCTTTTCATTGGAACGAATGCTTCCATGCTGAACTCAAGTCCTGCTGAGGGAATCAGTGGGTCAGGGTTCCCAGTACTTCAGGTACTTGTCCTTTCGTTTCATAAAAACATTTTTGTATGTTCCTGTCTTGTACCTAAAAACCGATTAAAAATACCCAAAACAATCCATTACCTGTTCTACTTTACCAAGTCTTTTTTCCCCTGCCCTTTGCTGACCTTGAGATTTCTTCCAGCAACCTGTACTTGGTGCAACATAACTGCACTTAGAGACAGGTCTCTCACTCTGTCTCTCTTTGTGGAATAAGAATTTATTTACTTATTTGTGTCTGCTAACTCTGGGACAGAAACACCTCTGTGTGTTTATTTTCCTGACAGTCTTTGTAGAGCTCTTTGGAGACATGTTACAATCTTTGAACATAAAGGAAAGGGAGGGGAAGGAGTTGATTTTGCTTCATCTTCTTCCTCATTGTCCTCCCACTTCTTTTTTTCCACCCTGAGGGGAGGAGAGGACGCTAAAGAGAGAGTTCATGCCTTCCACTGAAGCCTTTACCTGAAATGTGCCACATCTGGTGGGTATTTGTGGAATCAAAACACGTCAGCAGTTTTCAAGATCACAGTCCTGAGAGGAAATGGCTGAGTTTACATGTCCTGATTTTATTGTCTATTTTGGATAAGATGATAAATCCTGACAGAAGAAGCCAGCAAGTCAATTTATTGATTTCAGTTCTGCTTGTTGCTCTGTTCAGCCCTTCATGTGTATTTTTGGATGATCAGGGAGAGCTGGAGACAAAAGAGAAATTCCTCCTCTGCTTTTGGCAGAATGGAACTAACTAAAAACCTGCTTGAAAAATACGCAGGAAATGTCCAACTCAATATGTGCTTTTTTTAGATTTAGGGATCCCTGTGGTGGTTGCTGCCAGCTGGGGGCAAAAATTGTCTGGTTTTCTGCTTCCTCTAGTAGTGCAATGCACTTCTCACTCCAGCACTTCCCATCCTGTCTCCCTTGCATCAAACCTTAAACTAAGCTCCATCAGAATAATGATAGGAACTGATAGGTAAAGAGACAGTTTTCCTTGACATTTGTATTAACTATAAGTGAATTAATCACAGTCAATACTGTCCAATAGTGTCAAAGGCTTAAAAAGAAAGACTATAAACTTGATCAGAAAATATTTTACATCTGAATAATTACTGCTTTGATACTGCTGTCATTACTTTTGATATTACAGTGAGCATATTTTGACTTTCAGAGGTTGCTGGCTGGCTGAGACGTGGGGATTCAATGTGAGCAGGATAACCCTGTTGGGGATCTATCAATCAGAGCACAGCAAAGCCCAGGAGCTCTAAAAGACATCCAAATTGGCCTGCTCCAGGCCCAGCAGTGTTTTTACGAAGGAAGGTGAAGTTGGGGAGTTTAGAAGAGCCCTGTTTGCTTTTGTATTTGACAAGAAAAATAACTGGGATTGTGCTTGGAAGTGGTGAAAGAAAGCTCCACAGGGATTGTGGGCTCATTCTTGCTGGAAAAAGTTTTTTTAGAAAAGTGAGGGATGCAATCAAAGTCAGAGGTTGGGTTTGTTCCACTAAAATTGGGTTGCAATCCCTGCTCGCTTGAGGAACTTTATTGATGTGAGTAGTCCCATTGAGAGTATGAGTATTTATGTAGCTGAGAGAAGCTAATGAAATGAACTGAAGTGAAAAAGGGATTGTTCACATGCCCAAGAATTGTATGACAAGGGCCCTAATCCAACCATTGTGGTTTAGGGATTTGCAAAATTCCTTATTTTTGCTATTGAATCTGTGTCAGTTTTGCTAACTCTTCACACATTCCAGGCTCTCTCCTGAAATCTACCTTGTTTGCTCTGAATTTCTCATTCCAGGACAGACATAGCAACGTACTGACCTAATTCTTCAGGTTGTGCAGCTGTGTGCTCACTATTTTAAGAGATAAATGAATAACAGTGTCTCCGTTCTCCAGTGTAAATTGACCAAAGCCTCCTCATGTCAATGAAGCGACATGAAGTTGTGAAAACTGAAAGCCTGGGGCTAAATGTTAGCTGGGGAAAGAAGAAGTAGCCACTGCATCATACTTCTGAAAATTATTGTGACCATACAACATTTTCAGGTAGAAATGGTGATCTAGTTAAAAAAAAAAAATGAGCTAAGTCTGTGATGAAAGGACTTTGTTGATGTTCACTGGGGTATCACAACACAGATCTTATGGTGCCCAAGGTCATCACATTGTTCAAGCTGATTTTTCTCAGAAGGGATGTTTTCTGCCTTTTCAGCTATTCATTTTTTTTTTTTATCAGGGTTATATTTTTGAAGGTGTCTGCACTCTTGTTGGCTGCTGGACAGCTGTATCACAAGGATTTCCCTCTGGTATAAAACACAGAGCTCTTCTGTATCAGTGTGGAATGCAGTAGCAAATCACTGTACAGTGGCCCATAAGGATACCAGCTACCCTTATAAACTTTTTATAACTTAGGAAAATAAACATGTGGTTTCAGGGCTCTGCATAGTCAGTACTAGCTGACTTGGAGCTTGCTTTACAAAACTAAGAAAGAAAATATTGGTAGAGCTAATAAATTTCCGAGGGAATCAGCAAATAGTATTCTGAAAGGCCTGAAACATTTGATGGTTTATGGATAACTTTGTATTTTATCTCTCAAAACGTCATCCAAGTTGAGCACTAAAGTGTAGTGTTCTCCATAATAAGTGCTGTGATCTGGGAGCTCCTGTGGGACGCCAGCCTCACGTCAAGTTATCCATGGAAAGACCTGCTAATCCAGGGGATCTGATGTGCTCTCTGCAAGGCCAGCAGATGTGTCTCTCTCACTTAGGGAGAAAATAACTGGCTGTAGCAGCAGCAAGAAAGCAACCAGCTCTGTGCAGATACCTGGTCACAGCTTTTTATTTTCAATAACCTCCTTCCTTTTAAAAAAATGAGGATGATCAGAATTGAGAGATACAGCTTGTGATAATGGATATCTTTCCATCAGGCTGTGCTCATTGTTATTTCCCAGCCCCCCCCATCTCTTTAGATGCTGTGTCAGCCAGTTCCTCCTACAGAAAAAGGTTGCTCAGGAGGGATCTTTGAAACACAGAGAGCAGAAAACAGGAGTGTAAGAACTAAGGCCCAGATTCTATGCCACCAACTCCCCAGATTCTAAGAGTAAAACAAGTAGAAAAAAATATTAAACAGGTGATCAGATGAATGAAGATAGGGGAAGCTCTAGTTCTAGCTCCTTTCCAAGGGCTGTGAAGTGCTCTTGCCAACACAGACACTTGCAGTGCTGGGTGCCAGGTGTGGTTCCAAACCCTGTCTCCACACCTGGCAGAACTTGCATTTGAAAAACCTGTTATGTCTTCTCTGTTCTGAGCTGACCTCTGCACAGGAAAGGATAAACCATGCTCTGGCTTTTTGGAGCCTTTCCTGGTGATGCCTTCACTCTTTATCTTGGATAAAAACTTGCTGTGTGTCCTGCTGTGACCAGCCCTGTGAATTGGAGGTGAACCTCATGCAGATGGAAGCATTTTGCTTTAGGGTGCATGACTGTTCATTGTGTTCATGTGAACTGCTGGCTCTTGGTGGAGTCTCCCTGAACTCTTTCCATCAACACTTGTCATGGTTGGACTGCAGGTCAGGGTGTGTTTTGGGATCAGTCATCTGAAGGACATTATGGGTGCAGGTTATGTATTTACTTGTGCTTTCTGAATCCTTGCTCTAGAGCTTCTGATAATGAATCTGAACCTTCCATTTTCTTCTGTTTGTGACCCAGTCTTCACAGGTGAAGCACCATGACATGTCTTGGATGAATTCTGAAACAAGAAATCTGCCTCTTCCCTGTGCATCTGAAACCAAAGGCAAGGCCCAGTCCCTTGGGCACTCAAACACAGCTGGGTAACACAATCTCTGCTCATCTGTTCTGTGGCTCAGCTGACAGATCTTTCATGTAATCCCAGAATGGTTTGGATTGGAAGGGACCTTAAAGATCACCTTATTCCAAACCCCTACCATGGGCAGGGGTACCTTCCTCTAGACCAGGTTGCTCCAAGCCCCTTCCAGCCTGACCTTGAACAATTCCAAGGATGGGTATCTTTCTTGCTCCAGAGGCAAGAATGGCAAGGAACTGAAAATATAAAATAATTTTATTTATTCCATCAGATGGGAAACTGAGGCAGAGAGGGATTAAGTGATTTGGATACAGGCAGACTCTGGCAGAGCCTGGAATAAATCACAGATGTCCGATTCTCAGTTTAGTGCCTTAACCACAAAATCACTCCTTCCTCACATCAGAGTATCCTTTGTCACCATAAGCTGAGGGTCACAAGTGGTGGGGACAGAAGAGTTGGAGGTCGCAGGAGTAAGAACATACATTTGGGTAAATTCACTCCCTGATAAGGCCATTAAAGATATCAGGGCTTTCACCTGAATGTGAAAAGTTCTGCATTCTCACTGTCAGTCCCTCGGGTCTCTGTATAATTCCTTTGAAAAGCCAAAGCAGGAGAGTTACAAGAAAAGTAACATTCATTAAAAAAAGCAATAATAATAGAGCTACAGTACTAGAAGGAGGTGAAATTAAGTCTGGATTTGTAGCCTGCAAATGGCCGTGTGAATGCTAAAACATTAACTCTGTTGTTTAGCTCAGATAAAATTGTTTTGGTGCCAGTAGAAAATACCTTTCTTTGGGAAAGTCTTCTGGGCTCTAATTTGGAAATTCCAAAAGACTCATATGTATCCAGTTGTGCACTTGTAAAGAGGTGAGAGACCTGCCAATAAGTGATTTACAGTATGTTTTCCCATGTTTTACATTTTGGTAATTTCATGTTGCAACTCAATACCTAATAATGTAAAATCCAGCTCCTCCAGCTAAGCCAGGAATGAACTCATGGAGGAGTGTCCCGTAGGGAAGGGCATATACTACATTACGTGTCCGTGTGCCAGCAATGGAGATGCAAAAACAGCTCCGTGGAGATTTGTCTTGCAAGGCCAACATTCAGAATTGAAAGGTTGGCTGAATTCACCTCTTGCTACTGACTGACTGCAATTCCCAAGGCTCAGACATCCTCACAGCGTCTGCTGAGGTCAGGATGCTGAACCTTGGGCTCAGACATGCTTTTAGATGAAACTACCCGTGAACTACAACTCAAGAGAAACCTGACGGAAATTTGGAGAAATGCACAGTTCCTACATCAGCATGATCTGGAGAGCACAGATCCACATCTGAATCATGAGGTGGGATGTGAACTGACATCTTGTGCTGAATATCCCCAAGATGATGGATCTGCCCAGTGGATTGTGCCTTGCTGTAAGACAGGAGATCCTGTTTCAGGCCCACCTTGGTTTTTAAGGTGCACAAAGTGGCAAAAAAAATTTTAAGGGCCAGAGAAAATGTGCTCCAGTGGAAGACTTACAAGAGCTTGGTCTGTTTTGGTGAAAAACAATGTTGTGAGGTGGTTTGGTTATGCCAGATGAAACATCTTCATAAACAGCAGTAGTAGAGATCTCCTGGCCAACTACACAGAGACATAACAAAGGTTGGTAGCAACAGCAGAACCTGAGCTCAAATCCTGACAAGAAACAAGGACCACATTTTAACTATAGGGGTGATTAATAATTGGCAACAACTGTGGAGGCAAGTGGGGGATTTTTCATCTCTGGTCTTTTTAATCAGGCTGTGTGTCATTCTGAAAAAATTATTTACTTGAGCACAAGGCATTGAAGTCACAGCTAGAGGAGGGGAGGGTCTTCTTTGAGGGTCTGTGTTAGGTAAATAGTTTGTTCTGGGCTTAGACTGTGTGGATTTACTCCTCTTTCTGAAGTCTGAGAGACATAAACCAGAAGATTCTTATGAAAACATGTATGTGAAGAATGTAATTTCTCCCCCTTTCATGCTCTCTGAAATTTTGAGGGTACCCAAAACTCTCTTCCTCTTCTGTTGTCTGGTTTGTCTGACTTTATCCAAAAGACTGAAGCTGATGACATTTTTGTGACATCAAATATATTGCTATCAGGACACAACCAAAATAAGAACAACTAGATTTTTTGCAAAAATTTTTGAAACATTAAAATCTCATGGTTTTAGTAAAACATTTTTGGCTCCTTGAATAAGAACTGCATGAGCAGACTACAACGTTTCAGCAAGGAGAGAAAACAAGTCAGATATGGGGTATTACTCTTGGTCTGCCACAACCTTATTGTAACATCATCTGTTTGACCAACCGAACCTGGACTGAGACAAATTCCTCAAAGCAGAGGAATTTGCACTAGAACCAGGATTTCCAGCCAGCCTGGGTTCGGCTATAAGGAAAGAAAGGAGCTCTGATTACATTTATCATTCAAGAGGCAGAGAAGAAAAATTGCTGTTTGTTTTCAATGACTGTGAAATATTTTTCTTTATCTGGGGAAATTTCAAATCAACCTCTGGCCCTTCCAGATCCTAACATGACTTCTACTGTTGCCATAGTTCTGTCATGCTGGAAGCAGTCATCATAGGAACAGTAAAATTTGGCTGGCTTTCCCAAGCTGTTGAGTGCTGCCGCCCCGCTGTGCGACAGCACTGTGCCAAGAAGCTGCCCTGGCATTCTGCATGACAAGAGCATTAGCAGACAGCACCTGTACATCAGGTTCTGTTTACATCTCTCAGAGAACATTTTGGGCAGTTTGATGTCATTTACCCCTGTTTTGCAGGGGACAAAACCAAATTGCAGTGACTCGTCCAAGGCTGTATTGCAAATCAGAGAGAAGGAGAGAGAGACTTAACAGTTCCTATATCCGGTAGTTTAGCCATATCACACAGTCACAGAGCTTAGTGGAAACTCCTTAAACTACCACCTTGGTACTTCTGGTTCACCACTACAGTGATCTTGCTGTTTCCCTTCCCTGTCACCTAGAGAATTCCCATCCCATTAGATAACAATTTGATATTGCCAAAGAGCTCAAGCACACATGACGATGGAGCAGAGGGCATTTATCATACAAGGAGGGGTGCTCAGTGTCCAGATCACTCTCTCTCCAGGACCCTGATTTGGAACTACATTGCAGATGTAGCCTCTGCTCTGCTGAAGACTCTGTCTCTGCAGTTAAATAAAACAGGTTGGGTTGAACGTCCTTTGCATCCTTATGTCCATCTTTTTCCTGCTAAAGACAGTTCAACAGGGTGGCAATGGCAAAATTTTACTCACAGAGCCTTGCTTGTGGCCAAGGACTATGTTACCATCCTAAACAATGCAGGTGATCTCGGCAGGTTTTGGAGCTCAATGTTTTATTGACAGTGAACTGTTTTCTTCGTTGGAATACACCTTGCCTGTCTGACTCTGCGAAATGAGGGCTGCAGCACTGCCTCTTTCCCATTTTTCCTGTCCTTTCAGCTGCCTTGTCAGGCTCTCTGGAGGGAGAGTCTCCCAGCCATCAGGTTTACATATAACACTCAGCTGTGGTTTCATCTGCATCCTGTGGCAGGTGCTGTCTGAGGACGTTTCTATCCCAGCAGCAGAACACGAGAAGACGAATTAAGCGATTCCACCTTGGACTCTGGGAGCTCTCAGTGGAGTTCAGTATCTGGGCAGAGCTTACTCAGCAAGGGAGTTTAAAATTGCTTTTTGGCTAAGAAAGCAAATCCTTCAGCGTCAATCGGAAAATTGTATTTTTGATTTATTTTGTTTAGATAAGGGTTAAGACAACCAATTCAGATCCCCTTTATGCTGTGATGTGGGTGGAAGTTTGTTCAGCCACTGAGATAGACCAGTTGCTCCCTTCCCTTCCCCTCACCACTTCACCCCCACAACTTGCCCTCACTGTGTTTTTCTGTAACATATGGGCCTAATTCAGGCTGAAGACTAAAAAGAGTTTGCACAGCGCTGGTTAAAAATTATGGCTTCTTATAATGAAATCTTTGTCAATGGAAACTTGAAATAGCAGCTTGGCTTGTGACTTATGGGGAGTCTGATGATGGAAATCAATTAATCATCCCGTTCCCCAAAATCTGAACAGGAGGGCACACTTGAATCAGAAAGGGGCTCCAGTTTATGAGCTGCTTGGACAGCTTCAAGGCTTTCATTGAAAAGCCCAGGAGTGTGAGCGGGAACAAATATGTTCAGACTGAATGTTTTTCTTATGGAAGAAGGACAGCAATAGAGATCCTCTGTTGAAGAACATTTGGTTTTGTTTGGTGGGGCTTTTGTTGCTCAAGAGGTAAGCACTTCACCATCTTGAGCAAAAGGGTTTTAAATTTTAATAAAGGCCCACTGGGTAATTTTATTGAGATCTGCTCATTCTTACCAGGGAATAGTCAACAAGGAGCTGTGTGCTGGCTTTACCTGAGCTGGGCCAGCTTGGTAGTGCAGAACACCAAAAAGAGTGGTAAAAACCATGGGATCTCCTTCAGGAGTGTGCGACATCACACGTCTGGGACCCTGGCAAGGCACGGGGCAAATTTATGTGAGGTCCAGGTCCAGGCTGGAGTCCACCATTTCAGTAGCCTGGGGCCACGATTATACTGTTCCACATGTGCTTATTAAAAGAAACCAGACCATAATTAGAGCAGTGCATATAATGGCTTCTCTGGTTCAAAGGGTGAACGAGAATGTTGGGGGGACAATGGCACTGGGTTGGAAGGGGGAGGATCTGTCTGGGTCATCTTAAAATGTTTTGCTTGACCTGAAATTACATATTTTGTCTTTTCTGGAATTGCTCAATCCCCCTTTCTTTACGTATAGGAACATGGAAAACTTAGTTTAAATAATTTTAAAAATTAAACCGTCCACACACCCTAAAACAGCAAAACAAGAAATAATGTAATAGATACTCTCAAAGCTATTTTATTAACATCCTATTCATATTTCATACTCTATCTTGCCATAGGAAGAGGTACTCACCCATCTGGTTATGCTGTGAAAGTCCAAACTAATTTGAAGTTATTCTCCTTCAGAATATCTGAATTTTTTGAGCTGCTGAAGAGGAGTTTAGTCCCCCCAGCTTTGCTTAAAAGTAGAACAGCTTGCCCCAAGTGCCCCACTTATTTGACAGAAACAAGGCAGGTGACTGGGGCAGTCAAGAGAAGGAAGGAACAAGGAACTAGAGGAGCACTGGAGCAAAGGACCCTGAGGAAATCTCACCATTTGGCACAAGGATGATTTCCTTTGTCATCCTGCTTGCTTCCTGCCAGTGGGTTGACTTTAATGAGTAATGGGTGATAATAATTTTGGTTCCTGCCTGGAGTGGAAACAACTGACAAAGCATTTAATGGAAGCTGACAGTTAAGTACGCAGCCACAGCAGTAAAGTGTCAGACAAAGCATATGAAAATAAACAGCCCAAATGAAAGCTATTTCTGAGCAGATTGCTGGCACACTTTCCCAAGCCCAGGCAGGTTATCTGAGATGGTAATTGCTGCCAAAAAATTCCTCCTCATCCTTTTTTTTCCTTTTTAAATACCTTATGAGACTTACCTCAAGGGACCATAGAGCATATTTATGGATAAGCTTAACTTCAAAATAAGCAAAATCAATACCAGAAAAAGCAGACCTGTTTTATAGACCTTATACTAAGCTTGTTTGCATGTTTAAAAAAGTTAGTTGCCTCATAGCAGCTCATATGTAGTATTTGCTTATATATATATATGTATTTATGTATTTAAGAGGTAGAGACTGGGGTTAGCTAGAGACCTGAAGGAAGCTATAGTGCCCAGTTGTCAGTGCCTTTCTGTAAGAGCCTTGGCCAAAATGTTCTGGGGACATGATGAACTACTCCAGAAGGGTCAGCATGAACTGCACAGCCAAGGTTCCCATCCAGTATTTATGCACTGAAAACTCGCCATCATGAGCTGTGCTTTTGATGTCTTTTTTGCCCACTGTGCACGTTAGTTCTGCTTGTGTTGATTTCAATCTTGCAGAACAGTTAATCAAAGCTGATGTAGGTTATTGAATGTTGCCTCATGTTTAAAAATAGGTTCATTGGCTTTGTGGCCAGCAGGGACTTCTCTGTTTATCTCCTCTGACCTCCTGCATATAACACAAGCACAGGATAAGTACTATTATACAAGGGTTAATGTACACAGTGCCTTAATTTATTAGCTTTCTACCTCATTTATTAGCTTACTTGTGAAAGCAGGTGACTGAGAGTCAGCATTCCTGGTCCCATTCTTGGCCAAAATGGGCTGTAAAATGGTTATAATAATATTTCTCTATCTGTGATGCTTTACTGATTCCTTCACTGAAAAGGCAACAAGCTTGTGGCGACCTAACAGTTACTGAAAAGGATAATCCTGTTACAGCAAAATTAATAATATAAATACCATAACCAATCCCCTCTCCAAACTGGGTCTTAAACAAAGATTAAAAAAAATACTTGAATACTGAAATCTTGCCTGCATTAAACTTTTAAAATGCTGGATTAGGCATTTTCCATTCCCAAGATGGCCTCTGACACCACCTCCTTGTGCTCCCTTGGTGTGATTCATCTGCAGATAGCAGGCCTGCATAATTCATCACAGATCTTTGCTGTAGATATAATTGCAACTAAATCCTTTAGCCTGAGCAGTGTGAAGCCTTCTCTAAGGTGAGCACAAGAGGTAGTGCTGCTCTGGTGTGGTTTGAAAGGTAGTAGGTACATTTTTTGTGGTGTCATCTGCAATGGGAAAACCCAGCTGCTGTGGAATATGTGAAAAGACAGAGTGGAAGCAAATTGTGACATCACTGTCTTGGGGGAAGTTGCTGAAAGCAAAAGGTGGAACTTGGTTTCCCAGCCATAAGACGTATAAGACGTCTCTATTTTTCTCATTGGAATTGGAAATGAACACACAACGTGAAATTGCCATTCTCTGGGTCGCTGTAAAAGTATTGGGGACAAATGGCTCCAGAGCTGTGGGCACTAGAGGAGTATTAATGGTGTTTTTATCCCTGTAAACTGATTTTCCAGTGTGATGTTCTTGTGTTTTATTGCATTTACTTTATGATAGGCCGGTCTTTGAAAGCTTCACTTTGAGCTATTTTTGTGGGGAGTTTCCTAAAGGAGAAGGTCTTAATAAACCCAGCCCTGTCCATACCTGATCACCCTCAACTCACTCTGTAGATCCACTGCATACAAAAGACTTCTGCAGGAGTTAAAGCTGGTAAAGATAAAGGTCTGAAAGGACAATAAGATAATTTAACCTGAGTTTTGGAATATCTGAAGCCCTTGAATTACATCCAGATCTTCTGCATTGAGCACAATATATTGTGCTGCAGGAAGACATCCCCTTCTGCTTTGAAGGCATTAAGGAATGGAGAATCCACTGCTTCCCTTTGCTAGTTTGTTCCAGTGGTTAACCACAATCCCTGTTAGAAATCTGTGCCTCATTTCTAATTAGAATTTCCCTGGCTTGCAGGTCTTCTTGTGCTTTTCCATTTTAATCTACAAAGCCTTGTAGTATCTGGTCTTTCTTTGCTCAGAGGTATTAGTGGGCTGCAATCACACCATCTCTTCCAGTCTCCTTGTCACCGAGCTCAGAAGCCAGGGCTCTTGCAGTGGAATTCACTCTGAGTGGATTGGCTCTTTGGTGTCTAGTGTTGAAGGCATCTCTGGGTTTGTCTTGGAGTTTCTTCAAAACTCCAGCCACACATATGCTCAGAAGTGCCTGTTTTGGCACGTGGCACCACACCAGGCTTCAGCAGTGGAAATTCTGGAGAAGACCAGCACAGTTAAAGATGAGATTGGTGCCCACCTTTGGCACAGCAGTTTTAAGGGGCAAAGTACATACCATGAAAATAGAAAACCTGGATGCTGTCCTGAGGGGATAAAACCTCATCTCTGTGTCATGGAGATGCACTGGGCTGTGGAGGTGTTGAGGAATAAATTTTCCTCTTTTGAATAATTAACAAGAAGAGCATGGTCTGGCAGAGAGCAAGGAGCCCAGACTGTGAGAAGCACGTACTGACAGCTTGCTTCCCCAGGTTACTCTTCCAAAATCCAACAATTTATGGCTCAAGATAGTAAATTACTGTCTTTTTCTCTTTATTAATGCAGATGGGATTCCTTTTACATGAATTTGTCCAGTCTCTCCTTGATGTGAATTTTCAGCCTCCACAGCATCCTCTTGGCAAGTCCTACAGCTTGTGTGTCCTCTGAAAAAAAAAAAACCAACCCTTTTTCTTTTGGGCTTGCCAACTGCTAACTTTGATATTCCATCATTTTTGCATCAGAATAGACAGGAAACAATTAATCCTACTCATTTTTTCCCCATCATTCTTTTTATACAACTGTAGATGTCTCCACTTTTGTTTTCTTCACAGACAAGTTTGTCTGTTTCGAAATACTTTGTCATTGGCAAATGTGGAACACCTCACTATAAATTTCAAGATCATTTACAAATCTGTTGCCATCACGCCTCCATGGGCCTCACTGGTTACTCTCCTCCCTATGAATATTCCTACAATTTCTTTGTATCCATTATCCTTTCCTCCATTATCCGTACAAGAATCTTCGACTGATTATTTTCCTAAAAGCCTTGGGCTGAGCAGGAGCTCAGGTTCTCACTGCTTTGCTGTTGCTCACCCAGAGCAGGACTGAGCAGTTGTGCCTTACATTTCCCCTGGGGGTCTATGCTGAAAGGGGAAACACTTGGCACTTCAGCAGAGGCAAGTGCTTGAATTCCTGATGTCACTGGTAGACCAAGGTACAAAAGGCTCTTGGACTGGATGACTTTGCAAGTACTCAGCAGTGACATGTAGCTCTTTCCATCCCAACCATGCACGAAGTTGAGGCCATGGTGACATTCACCATCACTCCCTGCCCAGGAGCAAAACACCTGCAGCTCCTGTAGGGAGTGTCTTAATGAAGCCTTTACCTGGGACAGGAGACAACCCCTACTTGCAAACATGGTCTGTATTCTTTGTTCCTGAACCTTTGCACTCCCATGCAGCTCATTTTGAACATTTGCCCTCAACCTGACCTGGTTTAAGTGAGTTGTTGGTCATACTCCTATTTTCTCTTAGTTTACCCTCCACTGATTCTTGAACACATTTTTGTAGTAGTGATGCAAAATTTATTTCCAGAGCTCACAAACAGAAATGCTGAATGCACCAAACCTTGGAGCCCTCCCTTAGAGCCTGAGTGGGTCTGCCCAACAGAGAAGTTTCCATTAATGACCCCTTTCACCCAGTCCCAAATTAACTCTCTTTACACTCCACTGATATTGCATTGTGCTAATCTTAAATCAGAATTTCAGTCCTGTACCCTCAGGAACACATATTCTAGCTCTGCTTTGGCACTGATTTATTTCTGCCTAATCCCAATTCTCCTCTCTGCCTCTATTGCCTTAAAGTCTTACACTTCTTACCCAAAGTCAATATTCTCCTATCCTTCCCCACAGTGGTGACATACACATTGATGAAGCTGGATCTTATTTACACTCACATCCCTTTATAACGTGTGAGATTTGACATTGATGCCTGCAGGAAGGGTAGTTTATACTACTGAAAAAGCAAAAAAAAGGCTGTAGTATAAATGCACATCAGGTCTTAGAGCTTTTTTCCCCTTCAGGTTTTATTACATTCAAGTGAGTCAGAGACATGGGAACTACTAACTTTTTTCACTGGGGAGTATTGTTAGTGACCTGCACAAGAAGCCAGAAAACGGTTATTATTTGAAATGTAAAATTTAAAAAAAAAAAAAAAAAAAAAAAAAAAAAAAAAAAAAAAAATTTGCTCTCTTTCTCACTTCCCTGAACTGGACCACATGTTTCCCTGGAGGAAAATCAGTGTTGGAAAAAAGATTGGCTGCAAAATTTTCTGTTAATCTGACTATTCCTCTCTTGTTCTGAGCTGCAGGATGCAGGCACAGACCTGTCCCATCTGCTCTGGAGTGATCTGTGCCAGCTCCAAGGAGGACCCTGCTGGAGATGATGGATGGCCCAGCAGGTGTCCCTTCCTGCTGTAGGATTGTGCTGGTGGGACAGGGTGTATCAGAGCACAAACTGTGTCCAGGATCAGCCCTGTGCTGCCAGAGGGGTCACACTGACTGGGACTCTGTTGTGGCACTGGTGGGGTGTGACCATAACTCTGACAGCTACTCCTGAACTTTGGGAGCTCTCCTTGATGTTGGGTGTGTCGTGGCCTGACAAGTCCTCTCATTTCCAGATTTAAGGCAGATTTCTTCATCAAGTGCAGAGTGCCAAGGACGATCTCACAAGTGTTAATTCTGGTCCTGGCACTCCTCCCTGAAGAGATTAAAGCACCCCTGAGAGAGCATCCCTTTAATTTTTCCTCAATCCTTATTTCATGCAGAGCTCTGATATATTCCCCCTCTCCTACTCTCTCTCTCTCACTATATGTTAAAGATTTTTGGGAATGTACCTTTTTTGCAGCATCTTTCTCTTCTAGATTTTAACACAGTCCTGATGCATTTACCGTAAATCTCTGGAAATGCAGCAAATCCAGCACAAAACTTGTTGGAAGAAGGAACTCATTGGAAGAAAGTTTTACATATATGTACAGTCTTCCTTGTCTGGGCACAAGAGCTGCATCATTAACTGGATTAAGAGTAAATTTCTTTACACCCAATGTCAGCAAAACTCTTGACTGAAGATATTTTTACTCTGACAAGCCCTCAGTGTCTACTGTATTCAGTGTAAAGGAGAATCAGGGCAAGGAGAGGAATGGAAGAAATACGTTAATTTGACAAATCTGGAGATTTTTATCTGTGCGAAAAAAAGATTTCCATGAAGGTGACAGGAAAAATAGAAAACAATTTTGTGAATATTTTTGTTTATATGGAAGTCTTTATCTGCTTTGCACTAGTTCTATCACCTGGCAAATATTTTTCAGCAAGTTTGCCCAATTTGCAGTTTTCTTTTTAAATCTCACATTTCCCCTTTACAAATCTCTTCCCTCTGATTCTGAAATCCACAACATTTTGTCACTTTTTCTGTTGTGTATTGTGGAGTGATTGGTGCATGTTGTGGTCCCAGGACAAGAGAAATCCTAACACAAGTTGCACATAGGGATTTGTCCTGCAAATGTTGCTGGTAACAAGAGGTGTGGGGCAGGAGGACATCAGAGTTAACATCCTAATAACTCCTGTTTTTTCTGGTTTTGGTCCAGAACAGTATCCAGGGAGCGCCATTGTCCTGTTAATCTGGAGCACAAGAGAGACGCAACTGGGCAGTGAGACAGATCATTCACTTCAGTTCTTTCTCTGCACAATTTCCAGTTCTTTGCACTCTTCCAAGGAAGTCTGCCTAGCAGGCATGCTTAGTCAGGCCAGACAAGAATACACACAGATTTCTACTATGAGATAATGAGGTTTTGTTCTCTGTTCTCTTTCTAATAATCCATTGTCTTTTATCAGCCTCTTTGATGATTGCTGAGCACTGGGTTAATGTTTTCAGAGTATTAGCCACAAACCCCATTTTCCCTGTGAACAGTCATAGCTAATTAGGAATATTGTGACATACATATAATTAGGGTTATTTTTATCCCATAGTCATTACTTTGCATCTATCAACACTGAATTTCTTTCAGTGCCATGAGATCTCATCAACAACAAGTATCACTCAGTGTCATGAGATCCTAATGAGATCCTATAATCTCCAACCTCTATTATTTCATGAGTCACCGTTTCCCAGATTTTATGAATATGTTGAACAACACTCATGTGCGTGGAACTCCATGTGACCTCTGTCTATTACATAAACTGACTCTTAGTTCTGCTTTTACTCAGTTATTAAGATGAGAGCTCAGTTTCTTTTTTAAGCCTTTTGAAATATAAGTACACTGAATTAACCAATCCTAATATCACACTTTTTCCTTCAAAATGCTCATCAAGATACATAAAATATGACTTCCTTATGAATATCTGGGTTTGGCCTCATGGGTGGGAAATTATGAGAAGAGCAAAATTATAAGAAAGAAGCCCTGCATTTCTTAATCGTGGCTTTGGGGTCAGTGCAAGAACCTCCTTACCAAGTAAACTTGGGCATCACAGTTTAAGCCTGTTAAAATCAGAGGTGTGACAGTGTGAAGTTGAAAAGTAAAAGCAGTATATTAAAAAATAGAAAAGTAGAAAATCCCTTTAAAATGAAGATGTAATAAAAATAAACAGTGCTTCAATACACTGATTTTTCAGAAGAGAAGATTTCTGGGCAGATAATGCAAAAATAAAACAAAAGGTTGGTCTTGGTTGTTATTTCAGAAAGTGGATGTCAGGCTGTATCCTGGCTGGACTCTCCTGTTAAAAGGCAGCCTCTTGTTAGCACAGCACTAAGAGTGATTGCACAGCCAAAGCTGAGGCACAGAGCAGCCGTGAGTAAATTATTTCTTTTAATATGTCACTGGAATTCCTAGAGGAAAACAGCCCCTTTTTAAAAATAATTGTATTTAATTCTGTTTCTCATTTATTTCTAGAAGCTCTGGTTATGCAACAGAGTGGTGCAGAGTGGAGAGGGACTCTCTTACCCTCAGCCCAGACTAATCCAAGTGCTGAGCTCTTCCTCTTTCCAGAAACACTAGAGGAGTTTCTATTCTCTTTTGTGCAGTCTGTGAATTCTCTGTGGGGATCTCCATCTATCTGGCAGGTCACATTACAGCTCTGCTCTGTAACTGATCTGCCCGTTGGTTTCCACAGAAGAAGTGTTGTTGATGAATGACTGCACATGGCGCTGAGAATTATGTTGCAGAGTTGTTACTTTTCAACTAGGGAGCTTTCCTGGG
The DNA here is from genome assembly GCF_000691975.1 of Corvus brachyrhynchos. NCBI lineage: Eukaryota > Metazoa > Chordata > Aves > Passeriformes > Corvidae > Corvus > Corvus brachyrhynchos. Next base: position 14,889,482 of record NW_008240221.1, read on the forward strand.
AACTTTCCATGATGTGCTGGACAGCTAAAGAGCTTTGGACAATATGTAAGATACAGCTGCCATAACTCATTGTGACCAATGAACAGAGAGAGCAAAATGGATAGAGAAGTTGAGGATCAAAGATGCCGGCAGGACACGCATATCTGTGATTGGTGATGAATTTTACTGCATTAGGGAAAGCTGGCTGACTTCAAAAGATGCTAAACCTGCTGGCAAGGCATAGCAATAACCCCCCAAAGTCAGTGTGCTATGACAACTGCAGTTTCCCTCAACATGAGACAGCACTGAGTGCGCTGCCAAATGTCAACTAAACAGATTTATTTTCTCTGGCACCACTTTTTCTTGCCCTTGAAGCCTTCCCTGTGCTTTCCTCTGAGGGGTAGTTATAAGCAGAGTTGGTAGCATTGCCCTAGAGTAGGTCCATTTTACAGCTGGGCAGAAAATAATTTTGCTGTTTTGTTACAATATTTGACATTCTCCAGTACAGCACCCTAACAACGATACAAACACCCAGGGTTTTAATAAAAACCCCTAAACCCTGAGAAAATAAACCTCATATTTTCATAGAATCTTGGAATGGCTTCACTTGGAAGGGACCTTAAAGGTCATCCACTTCCAACTTCCCTGCCTTGTGCAGGGACACCTTCCACTGTTCCAGGTTACTCCAAGCCCCTTCCAACCTGACCTGGAACACTTCCAGGGATGGGATAGCTACAGCTTCTCTGGACAAAAATTTTAAAGGTTGATTTGCACTAAATTAAATATTTGATGTCACTAATTCTAAATCTTAATTTATTTTATTTTTAGCAATTTTCAATTATTTTTTATCTCTACTTAGTCTAATTTTCTCAAAACAACCTCCTTAATTTTTCTTTAATGTCCCAATACAGCACTTCAGTGATTTCTTTTTGTGACATATGTTGAGTCAGGAGATTGACTGAAACCAATGTTTTCCCATAGTGTTTTGGTTACTAGGAATTGTGTTTTTGCTATGAAAAATGATTTAAAAATTTTCAACCAACTATAGTATTTATGAAAAATAATTCACAGCATGTCCTGTGAATTCTTAAAGCAAAGATAACATCAACAGCAGTTAAACACTGCAGATAAGAGCTGGATGATGAAATGAAATGTCCAGTATTCTCTTTATTCAATTTAGTCAAAAAAAGCTTTGTAAAAAATGAGGATATTGGAAAAGATGATCACTAGCTTTTCAGTAGATTGTGGTAAGATGAGAACATCATCCATGGAGACATGGCTGGATCCAGTCTTTGGGATACTGCTTGCCTCCTGTCCTCTGGAAAAATCCTGTGGAGAATGATGAGGAAACAGCCCTTTTTACCAAAATAGGAAAGGAGGAAGGTTTCCCACTCTGCTGAAATGGCTTAGGAGGAGTCTTAACCCCAGAAGAGTAACAGGCCTTGGCACTGATTCCCAGTTTCCATAAACTGCAAGGATGAATATTAGATTTTGAGCTTGGATTCAGACAGTTTCAAGAGAAATTATCCATCCATGCTCTGTAACTCAGTTATGAACTGGCCTTCAAACTCTCTTCCCATTAAGGTCTGAGGTTATATTTATTTGGATTTCAAAGTCCATTTCTGCTGTTGCTGTCTTGCCTTTGCCTCATACTGCAAGCATACAAGAAGCCTGGAGGTGCTGGGAAAATGGGGTTCATCCAGTATCTTCTTTATTTAAGACGGGAAGTGTGCAAGCACATGGTCTATTAATACAACATTTATTAATACCCTTCTCACACACAGGAACCAAAAATCACAAGGCTTGCTTTGAAGCTGGGACTCTCTCACAGGAATGGAAACAAGTTTCCAGCTAAGTGCAGGTGCCTGCCATATGAGCAGAACAAATCCTGGGACCACAAGGAGCAATTTGATGACTGCTGTGTGCTCTGTGCCCAGAGTAGATTCACGTCAAGGTGACACTTCCCTGGCTCGGGTCTCCCCTTGTCTCTTACCAAAGACCTGTAGATATTTTACTCCTTTTCTGACTTTTTAGTGCCTGATAGATGTTGTTCCTAAATACTTTTGCAGGTGATTACTCTGGGGAATTGGTAAGCTTCTTATTCACACCTTTCTGTCCAGCCCCTCTTGACTTGCATAATTCATTAATCCAGAGGAAACAAGGGATCTCACAAAGCCCTCACCAGCCCCAGAGGGGCTTTTCAATGGTTTAATTTAATGATGGTTGTGGGAAATGCCTGTGTAGCTGTTAAGCATTTTGAGTCCCCTCCCATTCTTTCCCCTGTTAATAGGTGGTTGTGCCACTGAGACGTTCCCCAGGAGGACCCTTAATGTGAAGTATGAGTGTTGTTGCCTGTTGACATGCTGGCTAACAAGGATGAGACATCAGACTTAAAATCCCAGGAGTGCCTAAATTTTTGTGGTTTTCATGTACTATAAATTTTGCTTTCTAGCCCAGGTGAGGCTTGAACCCCTACCTGGAAACACTCATGTCCCAGGTGTCCCTTTTTGGTAGTGGGGCCACTAGTAAAGGAAAATACAGATGTGAAAGAGGCCCTGAAGCCTTCAGACCTGCCAAGCTTCAGCTGGTTTCCCAACACCTCCCCAAAGTGGATGTGTGGAGTCAAGATATGAATGAAGGAGCAAAGCTTTCTGGCTAAATGACACAGGTCCAGTGATGCTGCTCCAAGGCATGACATCAAATTCTTGGGCAATGTCCACACTTTGCACATTGCAAAGGAGCATTCCCAGGTGCTTTAATTTGCTTTTGGTCCTCAGACTGGTCCCTTGAACACTTTTGGCCTTGGCTCTCTCACATCCGTCCAAACAGTTTCCAGGCACTTTTCGGCAACCGGCACAGCCAGGGACCATTCCCAGTTGGCAGCTTGGATACAGCTGCTCTGTTTTGGAAAGTGGGAGAGTTTAATGAATGGATGCAGGCATTTCTGTGCCAGTTGGCCTCGGGGCCAGAGAATGGTCCAGGCCGCGTTTAATTTTCTAAAAGAGACACAGCCTCAGGTCTCCTTATCTTTGCCATTAACTTCCTGGGTAGTGAGGGCTTGGCTGTTTACCTATGAAAACGACTTTGTGAAAATGGAGAGTGCATGAAAGAATGGTTTCAAAGACTATTTATTATGAATATGGTTCTTTTTAACCTGACAAGTCATTCACAAACTGATTTTGGCTTCCTTGGACAGAGTTAGCGTTCAGAGACATTCACTGATCATTTACAGCAAGAAACATTCAGCCTACAGTTTGTTTTCTTTGCTTCCTTCTTGCAGTGGGGACCAGCCAGCTGAGAGATCTGCTTTTGTTTTTCCTGTCCTTGATTTGATGATTGAAGCTTTTCAAACAGAACTACAACACACGGCAAGCATCCACGATGGATTTCTAGATAAATAAACACTTGGGCTGAGGTTATTTTGAAGAATGGCAGCATCAGTGCCTCCAAATGGCAAATAATAGAGTGAACAGGGCCCAGCCATTTCTTTTTTTCTGGACTTGGAGAACTGCTATCCTTCCGGTTAACCTGTGCCTCTCTGTTTCACGGCTTTTCTTGCCATGAAACACTGGGAAAAGTGAAACACTTGCTCCTGAAGCACTGGGAAAGACACAGTTAGGGCTGGATCAGGGTCAATCCAGGTCCACCCTGAGGGAAAGGAGACTCTTCCCATTGCCCCATTGCCCAGAAGTGGGGTGAGGGTCACTCCAGGTCTGGCTGCTCGTGGGGTGTGGGCTCGGGGGAGGTCAGCTCCTTGCAGGGATGCCCACGCCAGGTGACTGCTCAGCCTTTCCCAGCTGGGGATGGCTCAGGAGACGTGCTGGAGGCAGGCTTGCGTTGCCTAAGCATAGCTCTTGGCTCCATTGCTTGCTCATCTGTGGCTTTGCCTTCGCTCACTTGTTTCCTTAGATGAGTTCCTCTGCCTGCTTATTTGTGTTAGGAAAATTATCATTCTTGTATTTCGGTCTGTGTCGCTTCCTCTGGGCCTGTTTTGTTAGGGCACAGAGGGATGTCTCTAATGAAGTGGACGGAAGGAGGAGGACTTGGGGCTTATTTTTATCCTATACATAGGAAGCTGGCAAGAAAAGGGAAAAACAGAGCAGAAAGCCCTCAGCGCATTCCCACCCCTCGGGGCTGGAGACAGCAATCTCCACAGACCTTGCTCAAATGTTCCACCACTGCCCAGGGGAACTTTCTCCGCAGTTTTGCTTGTTTGTTTTTGAAAGGAAAAGCATGTGTTGCTTCCTGCCACAAGGCTGGGGCTTGCTGCCCTGCCATTGCTGCCATCCAAGCTGCTTTTATTAATGAATTAAACCTCAGACCACCAGACTGACTGAAAAAAAAAAAGGGATTTGTATATGTCTGTTGGTAGTGTGACAGCACCTGGGGCCCTGATGGGCCTGGCACTGACATCACACTTCTCTAAAGATGTGAGGGCTGGTCTGAGGAGCCTCAAACCCAAACCAAACAGACAGGATCAGGGAAGCAACACAGGGCAGAAATGGAGAAAAAAGTAGTGGTTACGTTGGTACCGCGGAGAAGGGAAGGCAATGGATTAACCCAGACCTTGTGTTTTTTTAGTTTCATTGGTCAAGGGGTGATGGCTTTAAGTTGAAGTATGGTGAGTTTAGGTTTGATATTAGGAAGAAAATCCCGACTGTGATGGTGGTGAGGCCCTGGCACAGGTTGCCCAGAGAAGCTGTGGCTGCCCCATCCCTGGAAGTGTCCAAGGCCAGGTTGAAGGGGGCTTGGAACAGTCTGGTCTGGTGAAAGGTGTCCCTGCCAATCCCAGGGGGGTTGGAACAAGATAACCTTTAAGGTTCCTTCCAACCCAAACCATTCTGACATTCTATGATTCTATTATTTTATGATTCTATGATTCTACAATCAGTGCCTCATTAGATCATGCTGTTATCCTAGAAATTTTGGGGAAACTGAGGCATGTGTTTTAAGGCAAGACATTTGCCTTGCATTCACATTTTCTTTGTCCCATTGAATCCCCTTTCCAGAAGACTGCAGGCTGTCTCTTTGCAGTTGTTTTTTTTTCTGGTGGTGATGTCCAAGGAGGGGAGCAGCAGAGCAGACTGTTGCAACCCTCCCACGCAACTTCCCTGACGCAGACCAGCATTGCCACGGAGCATCTCCCTCCTCTGCTGCTACTCCTGTCACACAGCTGGGCTTCAAAAGAGGATGCTCCTCTCCCACATGCTTCAAAGGGAAACCAGGAGCCACAGAACAACTACTCCCACTCGCAAGGCGAGGGGAAATCCTCTTCTAACAGGGGATCATCCTGTTACAACGAGGATGTCTGGTGATTTATGACATGCTGCTTTAAACTCTCTTTCCCCTCTGAAGAAACACAGGAGACAGCAAAGCTGGAGGGAGATAGGAGAGAGAGATGACATTGGCAATGCTTGAAATATAGTGTGAGAGCTGGGAAAACCCTTCCTTGCTGTCCTCATTAACATGACTTAATTAATACTCCTATCAAGCAGAGGTTGCCATGCAGGAGGGATGTGCAGCTGGAAATCAAAGCTTTAATAAATAGATATTTTAAGACCAAAAAGAACCACTATAATTTTGTCTGGCTTCCTGTGTAATTGATGCCAGAAACAGACCTTTTCAACTGAAAAAAAAAAAAAAAAAAAGAAAAAAAAAAGTGGAGTTAATAGGAAGGTATTAGTATTGTGATTTTTTGGGTAATAATTTTAACAAGAAAAATTGTAGAGTTTATTTTGCAAAAAATCCAACTTATCTGTGCTTGATTTGCTTTCATTTTTATTTTCTGCTCTAAGTGCTCTGTAAATCCCAAAGACTGCATTCTCTGTAGGGCTTATGCATCCCTTTTCTTAATCTTTTTTTATGGCATTGACTCCAAATTTAAAAAGAATATTCTCAATATGGGGAAAAGAAAATTTTGCTTTTTTTGGCACCAAAAGGCCCTTGCAACTTACATTAAATACTGCAAAAATTAATACCTATGCCATTGGGTCTGTTATTGTCTCTGACATTTGTAGATATCCCTTCTCATTTCATTTGTGTTAGCCTTGGCCTGGGTCTTAGAAATGGTGGCACCTCTTAAGCTCAGGAATATTTTGGCATCTTGAGGTCTGATGTGGCAGTAAGAGAGGTTCTCCTCACAGGAATCAAGAATAAACAGAATAAACTCTGTCATTCATAGAAGCTGAGTGGCAGGACAGCTTGTGTCAGGAGCCAGAAACAGAAAAACAATGATCCATTTATATTAGGTATGGAGAAGAGAAATCTACCTGAGAACCCACAGAGAAGCAAAAGACAAAGAAACTACAGACCATGGTGTGGGCAGTGCAGTGTGGGGCAGCCCAGAGGGGAGAGTCAGAAGCAGGACAGATTACCCAAATTTCTATCATATGTGGAGCAACTCATCCAAATGTGAGCATGCCTATGTCCAGATTAGATTACTCCATACTCATTCATATTCTAGGTATTTCTAAGAAAGCATCACATCCTGTGAGAACTCAAGCTCATTCAAAATAGCTTTCAAAGACAGAGAAAATAATGATTTTATTCCAGACCAAGTCCATCAATCTCAAAGGATTTTAGTTCAGCACCACTGAGATTTGAATTTGCACCAGAATGTTAAGCACAGGCCATTAACAGGACAGATTTCTCAATGCTAAAGGAAGAGAGAGAGTAACTGTGAATTATAAAGCCAGATCTTTACTGGAGGCTATAAATTTGGATAATCCTCCTCCCCCAGTGATCTGGATTCTCACATGCTGTCTCATCAGGCTGTTTCCCTCTCACTTGTGAAATACATTACAGTAGCCAGATTACCAGGGGATGAGTGACCTCAATAAATTCAGTCATTCTACTCTAAGAAAAGATACCATGCTGTGGAGAACAGAGTGAGAATGTGTTTTTTTTTTTCTCTCCAGACTTGCAATTGTTCCCATTGTGTGTCAATTTTATTGGCAGGTAATTTTTTTTTCTCCCTTGGTTGGCACCAGTTTGAATTTTTGCATTCTGTTTTCCCCTGCAAATGCCCTTTCCAATCACTATATTTTAGCTCATATCAATGAAATCTGTATGGGGGAAGAGAATAAAGCAGGACAGGTCCTCAGCTGGTTTATATCTGCCTTGCTCAACACATTCCAAGAACCTCTCTGCTGCTCTGCCCAGCTCAGTGCTGTGAACACTGGATATAATCCTTACCTTATATTTTTGTGGACAGATTTGCTAAGCTGTTTGTGCATGGGAGAAATTGCCCCCTAAGTTATAAGAGGAATGGCTGAATTTAAATGTTTCTTTTTTTTTCTTTTTTTTTCTTTTCAAGAGAATCATAAAATCATAGGGTGGTTTGCATTTGATGGGATCTCAAAGATCATCTAGTTCCAAACCCATTGCCATAGGCAGGGGCACTTTTCACTAGAGGTATACAATCTGAAAAAAATTAAATATTTATTTCTGGGGAAAAAGTTTCATACAGATTCCAAATCAGCCCATCTTTGCCTAAAAGTCAGCAAATGCTTTTAATTTTCCTGATGTCTCGACTCAGTGCTCTAATCAGAGAGCCTGGGGCAATGGCCTCTGAGAGGCTCCCAACAGCAGCAAGAGAAGTTCAAACCTCACGGGGCAAAATGTCCTTAAGCTCCCTGGGGAAAGTCTCAGAACTGCAGCAGAGGCAGAAAAAAGGTGAGAAAATCTCTACTCCAAGTCCCCAGGTTTGTGGGTTTTTTTACAAAACTTTCTCAATATTAATGTAGCTTCTCTTCCAACTGTGAGCAAACAGAAAGGACTAAAGATTTGTTTCAGCATCCATTCAGACAGCTCCAACCTTTCTGAAGAAACAGATGCACAAACCCCATGCTGGCTGAGAACAGAGAAGGTGCAATTTCCATGAAAGAAACAAACCAACAAACTGTTAATGAAAATGAAATTAATTAATTTTATAACCACCTCCCAAGCAGCCAAAAAAACCCAAAAACCAAACCATCAACCATGGGTAGCATCTGTAAAAATCACTGGATTATAGAATCATAGAATGGTTTGTGTTGGAAGGGACCTTAAAGTTCTTCCGGTTCCAGTCATAGCTGCTCTGGTTCAACGCCAGGTGATTCAGCACCATGCCTCAAACTTGTCTCACCCAGTTATAACCAAGCTAAACATGAACATCTGGTCTGAACTACTTGGGGTTTCTGCTCCTGAAGCATCTGCGACAAGACTGACACTTGTTGTTGGGGGGATGTTCTCACACCATGACACCTCAAATGGTCCAAATGCCAAAAAACCACAATGAAGAACCACAACCATAGGACCTGGAGAGGACCTCATCCCTGTCTGTGCCTGTGTGCAGGGAGGGCTCAGAGCCGGACCCAGGCTCTGCTCTGTGGGGCCCAGCAATGGGACCAGAGGAACGGGCAGGAACTGATGTCCAGCAAGTTCCACCTGGACATGAGGAAGAACTTTCCTGTGCAGTGACTGAGCCCTGAACAGATTGTCCAGAGAGGGTGTGGAGCCTCCCTCACTGGATATTCCAGAACTCCCTGGGTGCAATCCTGCACTCTGGGATGACCAGGGCTTGACCAGGAGTTTGGACCAGATGAATCACCTTGGTCCCTTCCAATCTGACCCATTCTGTGATTCTGTGATGATTTTAAAAGTACTCTGAGGAGGCAAAAGGCAAATTGGGAATACAGACACTTGTGTTCTGCCTCTGCTGCTGTGACAAGAAAAGGTCACTGATGTAGGATTCCTCTCAGACTTATTTCACCTTGAATTGTCACAGTTAAAAGAGAATAGTGTTTTCCCTTTTTCTTCTCTTTTATGGCATCTAAAAGAGAAGATAAAATGGGATACAGCAGTAATAGAAATTTAAAGCATTGCTTAAAAGCCAAATCCTTTCATAATGCCCTTAAAATCTCAGTGACTGCAAACTTTGCAGGAAAGGGTAATATCTGCTATTCACTGATTTCATCTGATAAAGTTGTGGGGAGGGAGAAAAAGTGCTTTGGGGCATGGGAGTCCTTCTTTAAATCTCTGTAGATTATGAAATGTCATTGTTCCCTGATTTACCTCACGAAACATAAACTTTACCAAACATGGTACATTAACGACAAGGTGTGCAAATGTGCCTTTTCAACCCCGAAACAGAGTGGCTTCTGTTCCAGACAGAGCTACCCCTTTGGACCCAAGATGACAAATAATTCAAGTTTAAACATATGTAGTTGTTTGTAGGCCCCAAGACACTTCATGGCAAATTCGTTCCAGCTCCTTTTCTCAATGTCCCCATACAAATAGGACCCAAATATCAATGCCAGGAACAAGAGAGGAGACAGTTACGTACAGTCTGAGGATGAAGCCACAGTGGCTTTTATATATACATAGACACATGTATATATGTATGTATATGTATATATGTATAAATTAGGAACTCTGAAACTTGAATCCATATGCAGACAAACCTGAAAACAAACAGAAAGCTGAAGGCATTTTGGAAGAAAAAGATATTGCTGCCTGCCAGCGTGAATGCAAACTGTATATAGGATTAGTGTCTGATGCTTTGGGGGTTTGAGATTTTCAGCTGGTTAGTTTTCATCTAAATAGAAGTCAGGTGTTTTTCAAAAGGCTTTTTTTTTTTCCTTTTAATGCATCAAAGTATTTTTCCAACAGAAAAGGACTTGCTTTCCAACCAGAATGGAAATTTTTAATTCAATCTGAAATTTTTGTTTATTTTAGGGGAAAAAAAAAATTAAAAACTAACCATGGAAACATTCTTACTAAAAATGCTGGCTTTAGATCAAAACCCCTGTTGAGATTTTTTCAAATTAAATATTTCCCTTCAACACTTCAGTGTTTAAAAAAACCTGCTTATTTTTCTGAGAGTTTTTAATTGGGAAGGAAAAGAAGACTAAAAGGCGATAAGAAGAATCAACTTAGAAAACCTTTGAGAGGAAAATTTTTTAAAAAGGCAAATGTTAAAATGATATCTTCAATTAAAAATAATTGTCATATTTTGATCAACCACTAGAACATCTGGCCACATCTGGCAGGGGCAGCAGTGCTGTGGAGGTGACTTCAGGGGCTGCACTGTCAATAAAACCAGCCATGGGTTCTTCCCTTCCTACCTTCCCATATGCTGGGCTCATTAATGGAACATCAAATCTACAAATGTGGACATAAAGTCAGCCTATACATGCCTAGCTTCTGATATGAGCATGCGACCACTGCTTGGGGGCTGTGTTTGAAAAGCAGGGCCATGTCCTGAGGGCTGTAAATCCATTCTTTCTTGACAGAAAACAAATCTGAGTGGGATTCTTTTCTTTTTTTCTTTTCCACAAAAGAGTCTTGTGTTCCGCACTGTGAGCCCGAGTTGCAACGGGGAGGGGGAGGCTGCAAATCCAGCTCAAGGCTTGAAAGATTTCCACTGTCATTGCTCGAGCTCTGCGGAGTCAGAGCCCCTCAGTGCCAAGAACAAACACATCATCACCACCGCGTAATGCAAACACGATGCTTGTGTAATCTGCTGCGGGACACTGGGAATCTGCCTCCTGGGAGGGGAGGCAGGCAGGGAAAGCCCTGGAAATCTTTTTTGGTGACTAAAACCATGCTTTATTGCAAAGTGCGTAAAGGGCCGTCTCTCCTTTCCAGGCTGACTTCCCACCTGCAGCGCATTGCTGATTTAATAAGGGCTGAAAGGGATTATCAAGTTGTGAAGTTGTTTGCATCCTACTGGGCTGTAATGAATGAAGGGTTTTGTTCAGCTCAGCCTGACTGAACGCTTCTTGGACTGATCAGAGCTGGGGAGAAGCTGTAAGGGACCAGCGTTTTTGGTACATGGTTAATGTTAGATTATTACATGATGAAATGGTGGGTGCATAAACTCCTTGCTAGTTTTGTAACTTCTTTCCCCATCCTGACACTTGCTTCAGGCTAAGTCCTTGCAAAGTTTTTTCAGTCTGCTTTGGTAACGCGGCATTCAGTGGAAGAGAAACCTCAGTACCTTCAGCTCCTGTAATTAGTGAGCAACAGGAAAGGTCTGTTACAGGTCTCTGCATTCACCATCCTCCTGTAACTCTGCCCAGGTTGTGTCACCCTTGGGGAGTTTGTATCAGTTGCAGTTCTGCTCACAAAACTAATGACAAGAAAGATGCTCATTCCCTGCCAATTCCCTGCAAGCCACTTGCATTCCCTGCTGAGAAGGACAAAGAGTGCCACAGGGTGCTGAGGTAAAAGCCTCTTAATGCATCTCATTTTCAACCCAATAAAAGAGCAGAGCACCTCCACCCAATTAACTGACACCAAACCTTTCTGTCCGTTTGGAGGCAGAGCTGTCTGAGTGACAAGCATTTAAAACTCACTTCTTTCATCTTTCAGGTGCTTTTATTAATCTGGCATGAGCAGGACTTGGTCCCCTACTAGACATCTTCTCTCCCTCTGGAGAGGTCAGACCTGCTCTGTTGATATCCTTTCCTCGCAGAGTAGCTGTGTTTTGCTTCCTCTCTCTATCCCAGTAGACTGTAGTTGTTCCCAGTCCCTCTCATGTTTCCTGTCCACCAGTGGACTTTGTATGGAAATGTTCACCCAAAAGATGGGCGTCCTCTTGGCTATTCTCTCTGACTGCACAGTGGTATACACATGAGCTTTACCAGGTCAGGAGAACATACAGAGCCCCAGATTTGCTCTTCATCTAAAAGAGCCTTGCAAGGGGAAGCTGTCCCAGTGTTTGCTCTTACTTGAAATTTCCTTCAGAATGTGTAATCCACCATTCAAGAATCTAAGCTAATTCAGGATCAGCCAGTAACAAAAGTTTGGTATTTTCCTAAACTTTCCCTGTCCTTCAAGAAAACAACAAACATTGCCATCTGCATCATATCTGTGGTTCTTATCTTTATACCCCCATATTTTTTCTTGTCATATTTTTTCACTGCCTCCTTCCATCAGCTATACTAGTCAGATATTTTCTCATTTCCTTTTCCCACTCCTGCCTGTGAGCCCTTCTTCCTTCCTGCAGAAAATTTTTGGCAAAGGAGCTAAGCAAACTTAATCAAGTAAAAATATCTTCCCTATCCAATTTTAGTCTCCCAAGTCAGACAACTGGTCTTTCCATACTGCTTCTGCAGTTGATGTAGAAACTCCTCTGAGGTCTGAAGGACCATCCCTAAACCAAAGTCCTTCTCTGAAACCTTCAGAAGGACCTGAATCTGTTCCTTGGGAGCCCAGGAAGATTTGTTAAGCTGTCTGGCAAACAGATGACCCTGATATTTTATGGCTGTATCACAAAGACGTAGCCTTCTATTTCAGGTGCCGCCTAAGGGCTCATTTCTTTTATGATGTTGTAAGAAATGTGTGTAACAGCTACAGGAAGACAAAGAGAAGTCAGGAGTTCATGGTAGCTTTGGTACTCTCTAGTCAACAACAAAAGAAAAGGGCTGTCCAGGTCAGTTTATCTTTATATCATAGGAGCATAAATAATTGCAGTGGGAAGGGATCTCAATAGATCTCCTCAAAGCAGGGTCAGCCATGAGGTAAGACAAGATCACACAAGGCTTCATATTAGAAAAGCTCAGTGTTTTAGATGCTCCATTTGGAGGAAGATGATGAAGAAGGAAGTACACACAGTTTCCACTGCAATTCCTGGCTCTTATTTGTTGCAAATATAGGAAAATAGGCAGGTAGGGTAACTTTCCTGTAGATGTGTGGTCCACAATGAAGTCCAGACTTCTGCAGCTGCAAATATCTGAGATACTCAGGTGGAAAAAGTCACAGTTCAGGATGTTGCTTGACAGCTGTCAGAGTTGGCCTGATGGGTTTTCATCCCACTCCAGGACCAGCTGCTCTGAAAAGTCAGAGCTAGCATTAACTAACATAGACTGAGCTTTCCTTGACATTTATCTGTGTGAAGAAGTCCCGTTTTAGAGTGAGCTGGATTCTAAACAGCCAGTTCTACCCTCCCCCAGACTTTGTTCCTTACTCATGTTTACCAGATGGAGAAAACATGACCAAATAGTGAAAAAAAAAGAGATCTGCTTTGGGCATTAAACTTCATTGCTGAAAGACTAGAAACTACTGTTTGGCCTGCCAAGGCTTTAATTCTCAACTTATGTAAGAAAGGATCTTTTTTAGTCCCTGTTTGCATTCACCAGGGGGTTCATAAAACAATTATAAGAATCTAGTGATAATCTTCTTTCAGCCTTTATACTCCAGGCAGCCCAAAATGTCAATCCAGTTGATGATTGCTCCTATGTGAGGTCACTGAGCCACTGACTGGCTCTCTGACTTTATTATTATTAATTGTTTTTATTAGTTACTGCTACTGCATGACATATGGGTCACTCACTCTGTCCTCAGCCCTTAATAGCTTCATTGTATTGTCCCAATCAAAGCTGGTCTTTTCTGTTTCCCTTTTATGTGTCTTCAAAGTCGTATTTGGATGACTTCAGATGGACTGAAAAATAAAAATCTCAAAGGCAATTTTAGGCTCAAACAAAAATTGACAGCCCCAAGTTTTTGATAGTTCAAATATTAATATCTTATGGTGTTAGACTGTCATCTTGTGAACAATCTAAGACAGGAGTGAGACAACCAGACAGCCTGGCTGGAAGCAAATCAATGGACTCTTCTTTGAGGGGCTCAAAGCCAGTGAATGATAGATCCTGCTACTTCAGGTTGGCTTGAAATCATTACACACACTGAATACCAAATTATACACTTTAGTGCTAACTGATTGCTGAAAACCCTGCCTTGTGTGTGAATAAAAAATAAGATTTCACAACTGTTTTCTATTCTATTTTTTCAGCCTTCATACTGCTTGAATGCAAATTGTATTTCATGCAATATCCCTGTCACTTTAGAGGCAAACTGCAGGAGATCAAATCTTTGAATAAAATATTGCTTCATACCTGAATGTGGAAAGATACAGATCTTACAGAAGAGCGCAATGTTTCATGCTTTGATTTTGATAGCTGAACCCACAGGAGAAAAAGGGACATCTCTATAATGCTATATTACTTACTAAAGAACTAAAGCACATTAAAGCCTTGATGGCCAGGTCAATCTAGAGATCCTGAGGTCTCAACTGAAGCATGTGCTTAGATTTTTTATTAATGTGATGGTCTGCCCAGCCTTCAAGTTGATGTTGATATGAAATTCATGTCACAGAGGCAAAGCAGTCAGAATTCTTCCTCAGAGTCTTGTACACCTGACTTATAGGCAACACTGTATCAAAATGGGTTGAGGTTGAGTTTTTACTCCACTCTTCTTTAAATCCAGAGTCATAACAAGTTAAGAACAGAGGGATTCCAACAAAAGAGACCAAATAACAGGAAAAGTCAGATAACATCTCATTTTAATCCAGTGGATTGTCCTTTCAGTGAAAGTCTGGATAGAGTATCCCATGGGATTTGTAATTATGTCATAATGAAAAAAATAACCTTAATTAAAAATATATGTCAGGTTCAAATACTTCTAGAGCACAAAATCTGGAATTTAGGGGTTTTTTTTCTGAAGAAAAAAATAGCCTGGAAAATAAAAAAAATTATGTTCATATCAAGTAACTGGCAGAACATTTTATCACTTGTTGCTCCCAAGATCAAAACAGTTTCCTCTGCTGTGAGAGAGGAGTAGTTTATACTCTTTGTGTAGTGGTGGGAGAATAGGGCTTAATACAGTGGTAATAAGATAAGCTGCTAAAAGCTTTTCCATAGGAACCATCAACTTGGAATGGGGTTTTCACCACTGCTATTGGGATTGGGCCCATGTTGAAGGGTATCTTTGCCAGAGGCCTGAATACATTATAAGTTGAACAGAACAAGGTTTTTGGGATTCTAATTTTTCTCTCAAGCTTAATACTGGTAAATTTGTGAAGTGTCCCAGCAATAATAACAAAAAAAACAACAACCATAAATATGATCTTGTCATATTTTCATATAAGGCACCATAAAGCTCAAGGAGGAAGATGGCAGAGGAATGTGGAAGGACACTCTAAAAGGGATGAAGAACTTCTATGTAAGAGCACAGGACACTGAACTCTCTTCTACACTCCAGATTTCCCCTTTAGGTGCCTAAACTGCAGCTGAGTTCAGTGAGAGTTGAGACACTTAAATCCCTCTTTGAATTGGACACCAAGTTATCACCTTATGGCTTAGAAGAATTAGGTATTTCAGTGTTCCTGAGGAGGGTTCCAAACTGTTTTGGTTTTTTTTGCTGATCTCACCGGAGGTCCAGGAATGACTGAGCCTAGAGACAGGAGCAATTGGCAGCTGCAACTTGGAGATTGGGATTTCACAAGGCTGGAACAAAGGCTCTGTAGAGCATCATCTTCTGGTTAGGATTTGGCAGATTTAAGGACTGTGGGAAGAGGTGTTCTCAATAACTGAGCAGAATTGCTAACATAGACTTCACACATTGCAGCTCAAGGACCAATTTGGCTTTGGCCTTTGCCAAAGCTACTTCTTAACAACTGACTTGAAAACTGCAAAGCTGAACTGTCTTTTTTCCTCCCTATGGGGCAACCACACTTTGACATTGTGGTTCCTAAATGACCAGCAAATAATTTCGTATGCTGGAAATGAAGAAAGGGAGCGAAAGAAAATAAAAGATGCAATCTTTTCTTTTCCTCCCCCCAAGTTAATGAATTTTTTATAAATGTATAAGCATGTCACTATTCCAAGCCACATCAAATCACTTTTAAAATCTGTATTTTAAAAAAAGGAATGTGTATAATATGAATGGCTTAAGGACTAAAATGCAAAAAGATGTTGATGATGCTGGATTACTAGCCAGCTGGAGAATTAAAAAAGATGAAGAGAAGAACAAAAAAGCCCGTGTTTCACTAGCCAAGTCAACAACTGTGTTTTTTCAATCACCCCTCATTATGGAAAAGTGTACTCAGGTTGTGCTGGAATCAGAGTTCACTGTTTTTAAGGAGTCACATCAGGAAAAAAACTCTTGATGCAGTGCAGAGTGTATGACAGGGAACATCTGGACACCAAACTACTGGAGCTGCCATGTTTGGAGAGGAACAGCTCTGAGGATGAAATGGAATGAACTGTAACAAATATGGGATTTTGCTGGCAGCTTTATTTTATTTAAATGCATCCCTGGCTTTTCAGCTATTTCTTTGTTTTGGATAATATTTAAACTTGTCAAAAATCCTCTCTCCTTCCTGCTCTTCATTGCACATGACAGGGAGTGGATTGCTCTGGCCATCTGTAGAGTGGGAATGAATGGAGCTACATCTGGATGGGCTGGGGATCACATGAACGCTCACAGCAAGCCCCAAGCGGTTAATTTGAAGCCTGTCTTTCCCTGAGTGAGCGGAGACAGTACCACAGTTTTTGCCAGGATTGTGTGAAGCAGTGTTGGAGCCTTGCAGCTAAACATGTCCAGAGCCTGTTTGGGGGCCCTCCCCTAAAGTTAAGCACCTCTGCCAGTCCTGTGTGTGTCTAGGAGTTGTGTTTGATAATAACATTTGGCATTCATTGTGTGATATCTTGTGCTTATGAAGCCATTCCTGAAGCTTCCCTTCAGCCCTACTCTGGAAAATTTCAAGGGAGAATACAAAAGCACATGTGGCAAAGTTTAGGATAGGGAACAGTTAATAAAGGAGTGAACAACCTGTAGGTCCAGACAGGCACACAGCTTGTGCCAAAGCTGTGCCATGCTGGCAAGCCCTGAAACTAAGCCTGGGAAGAAGCAAGGCAATACTGGGATTCTGAAGCTGCTGCCATTGACCTCAGTGAGGACTGACCCTGAGGATAAAATGTGCATCACAAGGACATGATTTAATGGTTAATGTGATGCTGCTGGGTTAATGGTTGGGCTCAATGATCTTAGAGGTCTTTTAAAACTGTAATGGGTCTATGTTCCTATGATTCAGTGATGACTGGGAAGCCACCCCCGTCCCCTGCCTGTGAACTGCTGCCAGAGGTCTCTCCCCTTGGCTCTCTTGTTCAGGTATGTGTCCCATGGCTGTCAGCCATATGTCCTCTCCTCTCCTTTCCTCTCCTCTCCTCGCCTCACCTCTCTTTCTTTCCTTTTCTTTCTTTTTCTTTCCTTTTCTTTCTTTTTTCTTCTGTTGCTCCTAGTGGCCCTTAGGCTGTAGGATTTATGATGTGTGATTCTGATGGTAAGAGCTGACCGGATGAGACACTGACCCATTGGCCTGAACTGACTTGTGGAGAGAGAAGTCGTCCCTTTCTCCATGCCTTGACCCATCAGGTGAGCATGTTTAGTGAGGACCTAATTGGTCATAAATGCTGGTTTTCATTTTATGGATATTTTTCTTCTGCAGTGAGCCCCAGGCTGCCTCAGCTTGCAGCATTTCAGGGATAATTTCACCCTGTATCTAGTGGACAGCAGTGCCCCTCATTGCAGCAGTGGGGGCTGCGCTTGGAGGATGGGGCGGGAAAGCCCTCGCTGGTGCCCTGACTCATGGTTTACACACCCTTGATCTTGTCCTGAGCTGATTTTCAGCAAGGGAGAGGAAAATCATTGCTCAGCATAGGTCAGGCTTGACTTCCAAACAGCACCATGATGGCAAGAAGAGCAGGTGGGGATCATGGCCAGTGTTCTGATGACCACAGGGTGACCTGCAGCAAGAGAGCCACTGATGGACAGCGGAACAGATTGAGTCAGCCAGCACTGACCCTGCTGTGGGGAAAGATCAGCGCCTCCAAAAGGGTTTTGATCACTGCTAAAACTGCCCAGTGCCAAGTCATGGTTCTGCTGGAAGTGCCAGGCGTTCAGAGGATCCCAGCCCAGAAATCGCTGCTTTTGGGGGCCTTCCCAGGGACTTACCCACCATGGCTGGATAGGCAGACTTGTGTGCCACAGCCCTCTCTCTCCTCACTGCTCTTATCTGCACCACAGCTCTTATCTAGCATCCACAGCTATTCCTGAGTCAGAAAAATTTCTGAATGCAAAGATTTCACCAAAAGGGTTTCATGAAAGAAAAAGAAAAAAAAAGTCTCTGAGCTCTCCCTTTGCTGAGGCCAAGCTGTTGTCAGCTTCAAGAAAATGTTTTCTCTTTGTGTTTGGACAGTTTAGCAGATTTATTTTCCTCCCTCTTCTTGGATGAAGGTTGCAGGGATTTCCACAAAATACATTTGGAGGAGCCAAGTCTTCAACACCAGCAGTTTTCAGTCAGAGCATTGGAATGATCAATAAATCGGCACCAACTGATCTCAGAGTCTGAGGATGTCTATGAGGCACAAGCAGCTCTTTTACATAAGCTGGAGCAAGTGAGTAAATCCAGTAGCTCTGGAGCCAAACCCAAAAGTGGATGCAAAACCTTATGGGGAGCCAGTCCTGTGATTTTCAGCACAAGGGTGATGTAATGATTGAGTACAGTTCAAGTAAGTAATCTACTCATCTGTTCACAATTTTGAGTTACAGCTGATGCAGTCGCTGCCTGTGAGCCAGCAAAAAGAGAGTGAGAATTGTGCTTAGTGAGTCAGGCCAAAGGCAGGTTCAACATGGGGATGGGGTGGGAGGTAGGGGTGCACAACTCGAAATGCAAATCGGGGTCTAGCCTGAGTATGAAATTTTGGAGGCAGTTGGGATCTGAACAAATGATGGTGGATGGACGGTGCACTGAGAGTTTGGGATACCCGCATCTGATCACTGCCCCGAAGAAGAGGAGAGGCACCAATCCTGAGCACAATTACCAAATCTGAATCCATACCACTCAAGACAACTACTTTGAACACATACTCATCTGCGGTGTTTGAATTCCACTTAAGAAAATTTAGAGCCATCCAGGACCTGACCTTTTGCAAACCACAAAGGCAACCCATAAACCACAGGGCTGGAATCAGCTCAAGAGGACGAGTAAATCCAACATATTAGAACAGGCTTTCGACGCAGCTGGTAACCAGGGATGTTAAAAACAGGAGACACACCAGTAGCATCTCTGTGAGATCTGAGAGTGTGAAGCTGGATTCGGTCAGGGCTCCACTGAGATCATCACCCAAAAAGGGGAATAGTGCAGCACAACATTTAATAATAGTAAGTGGCTGACTTCACTGCCAGGCGGAAGCAAAATATTTGTAAGTGTCAGAAACCGTAAAAACATGACATGATTCATCCTAAAGCAAACAGTTGTTCATGTGAATCTAAGAGCGGAGGATACATGGAAAGTCCCAAGATGAGACCATCTCCAGAGTGATGTTTTCTGGGCAAAAATCACATATTGGGAGCTAAGCGATGTAGGGCCTGGCCAGATGAAGACATATTGGGACTGGAATACTAAAGAATGTCATGTTAAATGCTAAACTAAATCCCCCCCCTCAAACTCAATGCCAGAGCAGGTGTTTTTGACAAGATGAGTTCCATCCCCATAGAGTGTACAGGTGAGGGATTTTCCACTAATCACGGACGATCTTTGGACATTGAACAAAACTGCAACATATAATCCATTGCACTAGTAGTTTCTACCAAACCTTCTCCACTGAAGGTTATATTTTTCCTCTCTGAGTTCTAAGCAGACTGCAAAGAATAGGAAGATAAACTCACATCTCTTGAAATTCCTGCACAGAAACACTATGCTTCAAAATATTTAGACTGTTTGCCAAATCGAGTCATGCACAACTCAGCCCTGAGGTGGTTTCCTTTCTTCCATGGGAGAAATGATGCATCGCACCTTCTGTATTCATGTCTGGTGACCTCTTGTTCATGCCAGGGAGGAAGTGATTTCTCAAAGCTGCAATGTGTTTCTAATGATCTTTAGTGTTTGCTGTGGCTACTTTATCTGGCTCATCAGAAAATTACCTGTGTCTTCATCTCACAGTGGTTCAGTGAATTATTATTTTAAATATTGTGAATTTATAGTCATATTTGTATATTTTAAGGGTGTTTGGGTCAATACATATAACACCAGATGAGGCATTTACCCCCATAAGTGAGTTCAACAGAAATAATATTCCTGAAGAGCATCTTGCTTATTTTGTTAATATTATTCCTCTCTGCCATGGTTTTTTTTTGTATTTCTGTTTGAAATTTTTGTTTGAAAACCTTCTAGGAGCAATAACTATCATCCATCTGTCCAATTATTTGCATTAAGACTAGACACTCACAAATACGTGCCCTGTTACTCCTGGTGTCTGAAGGGTTTGTATCTCACATTGGTTCGCTTTTAAATTCAATGGCACCAAGGGTGCATGTAAACTAAGCATTAGACACCAGAGAATCCACAGTACACCAAACCAGTGATGTGGGATGAAAGTTTTCTTAAGTTTTCTACATCAGGAATGCTGGCAGAAGCCCATGCATATATGGCATTTCTGTATCTACCATCCCCTACATGGAATCTCAGGTATTTAATAAAAGCTGGGCTCACCATGAACTCTTTTCTTCTTTGGAAGAATTAAGAGGCCTTCCCTTCTCCACTTAGCCACCTATTTTTATTTTTTATAAACTGCAAAAATGTAATACATCTAAGACTTCTAATTTGTTATAAAGTTTGTTTTAAATGGCTAAAACCCCTCAATGTAAAGATTTTCAGTAGGGAC
>NW_008240221.1:14909979-14917912 GCF_000691975.1 Corvus brachyrhynchos
GGGAAAGAGAGACAATGACTCAGTGTGTCTGAGTGAGCCTCTTTCCTCAAGGGACGATTGTTTTTGTCTGAGAAAGTTATGACATTTTGCAGCCTGCTGATTCCAAGTCTGGAAGGTTTCTACTGAAATTGCAGGTACCTGGATCCAGGCCCCAGTTTTGAGCTGGAGACCCACAGAAAGCGCTGCCTGGCACTTTCAGATTTTTGTTTTCTGAAATGGGGAAGCCCTCACCCTTTTTGCCAACTGAATGAATTTTAACCCCTTTAAAAGTCTTTGTTTTCTCCTAATCCCTGTTATGAAAACTCTGGATATCCTGTTTATCATGCTGCACTCGGTCTCACTGCAATTGGATCCTCATCCAGAGCCTAAGCAAAACAAGCGTAAAAGAGCAGCAGAATCTCTTAGGGGTTGAATCTTCCCTGTTCTGACATAAGGCAGGACTAACTCTGTTCAACATCAGTTTCAAAGAGTTCTTGGTAAGACTATGCAATCTAAAAATACCAGGGATGGAGATAAATCTGGACAGCTTTTAATTGGGATCAGGATGGAGTGGCTGCAGCCTCTCTGGTAGTGTGGAGGAGGAGGAGGCTTAAGATTCCAGCTTGTCCACTTGATGTGATCTGGAACATTATTACACCACCTGGGATCAAATGTATCTCAGATATTTTCATCTATCCTTTCTAGGCATTTATGCTCTGTTTGTTCACATGTGATCTGAGGGTTAATAGTGTGGCTCCTGTGAGTTCTGTTTCCTTCAGGAGCAAATCTGGGCTGCTTGTCTTCCCCTGGAGATAGAGGGGTTGAAGTTCACTATTTCATGTTGATACGCATCTGCCAAATAACACCTTGTTGAAACAATACTTATATCATAAGAAAAGTCCCTTTTTCACTTACAGTCTACTTAAACAGAAAATTTCTGAAAGAGTAATGCTGATAGAACAGCATTGCTCTACCAGGTTGTGCAGCCCAGCTCCTCCAAACACTTTCCCTAAATGTCAGCTGGGGTCTGGGTAGTGAGCTTGAATTATGCCTTGGAAAAAAGGAACATTCTATGTTACTTTACAGGCATGGGTTACTTTGGTCTTTCTCAGTGTTTAAATCTTGGTCCTGTCATATTTGAGTGACTTTTTCAGGAGCTTTTTGGCTCAAGTGACTCAGCTGTATTGACAATTCTCTCTCCCTTCCCCTCCAGCTACCCCACTGAAAGAAAACCCTAATTTTCCCACAGCAAACCTCACTGTCATCATGTTATGCATTGTTCTGCTTCAGGGTGACCAAAAAACAAGTCAGAGGCAAATCTGACTAATCTCTCCTGGAATTGTGAAACCAGTGGAAAAAAATTTCGATTGGGTACAATTTCAGCATTGTACCCATGGGCCAGCCATAGATTTCAAAAGTGCCTTCAGAGCTACCCGAAGATTGTGTTGCAGTCATTAATGTCACTGATATTGTTGCTCGAAATAGTTGCTTTATGCTGCAGTGGACAAAGAATTCCTTCTTATCCCATTGTTTTCAGAGGTTCTGTGTTTGGGACGTTCCAGGACTGCTGTAAATTGGTTCAATTCTTTTCTGACATGTCACTCACTAAATGTTCAGGGAGCGTTTCTCTAATCCTGTCCAGATGAGCTGTGGATTCCAAGGCGTTTCTATTTTGGGTTGCAGGCTTCTGCCTATATGCTACTGTTGGGCTCAAGTTCATTCAGAGGAATCCTATTAGTGGCTATGCAGATTTATTTCTTTCCTTCTGCAGAATGTGAGCTGAAATTGTTTGGTTTTGCTGATTGCTTTTCCTGTGGGGGGGAATCAATGTCCTTCCTTTGCATTTTTCACAAATTGGAGCTCCATTCAGATTAATCAGAGCTTGATTTTCATTAGTTTCCCATAGGGCTTACATCCTCCTGCTACCAACTTAGTTCAGTGTGAGTTTTTATTATCCCCAGTTCTTTAACAGCTCCTTATTGGGACCCCAGAAAGGATTGAAAGCTCTCTGTGTTTGCAGGAAAACACACTGGGTTCACGATCAGTCATGATCCAGAAGTATGAAATACGAACTGAATCAAACTTAAATGGAAATATCAGACAATGAAGTATATTTGATCAACATGGTCTAACACAATACCTGCCCCCAGTTGTGTATGTATCATCTCTGGTTTCTTTCCACAATCAGAGTTGTTTTGCAGAATTGTAGCTAAAATTATTCTTAATGTCAGAGGAAAAGAAGACATTTTTAGGCTGCCTTGAAAAAAACTAAGCAACTTTTTTGTGAAACTTCTAGTAAACTTGGTCTGTGGAGCAAAGATTTGGAATGGGAGGAGTGGGATGCTCTGAAGTCAGAGTTTGGCTATGGCAGTTCTGGTGAAAATCCATCCAGATCTAGCAAATGTCTCTGAAAATCTCATTTAAGGGCTGCTTATTAGGATTGAGGCACTTGATTTTCCCAGAGTGCTTCTGCATTGGCCGTAATCCAGCCCAGAGCTACAGTGCAAGACCCTGATTTTCTCAGCTCCCATGTGGATCCATTTCAGTGACATGTGGAATAGCCAAAAGTTTGTAATTATGATGCTTTAATTACTCACCATCCCAGTATCATACAGAACACTGAAGGAAGCAGCCTCACAGTAATTCACCTTAATCTGATAGGGAGGATCCTGCCAACACAATGAAGGAAGAGACTGGAAGGAGAACTTGCAGGATGTGTGGAAACTTGTGTGGAGTACAGTGAGCTGGAGCTCCAGGCTTTGAGATAGGAGTGACAACCAGAAAAGGTGGGGGTGACCGGGGTGCCGAGTCTGATGGGATCAGTGGAAGGCTCTGTGCTTGGTGTTAGAGAGGAAAAAAAGGTCTGTAGTAGATATAATTGTCCCTGAATTATTCAGGGTGCTCTGGCTGCTCCTACTGTTTGTTTTCCTCTAATATTCAACATCAGGCTCTATTCATTTCAGGGTCAGGGAGTGAATACTTCACAATCTTTTAGAACCTTCCATGATATCCATCACACTGGTACCCATATGTTTATTTAATATTAAAGTATTTTATGATAGTTTACAATGTTCCTGTGAAGAGAGTGAAGGTAAAACCTGCCTCAAATTAGACCATCATTTCAGATGCCCAGTTACTGATACCTGTGGCCTGGTTTAGCAGGGATTACAGGATGCCAATTTAAGTTTAAAATAATAAAATTAAAACAATAAAACAATTTCAGCAGCTTTAGAAAATGCCTTAAAGTTTTGAGTAGTTAATAATAGTCTTGGATACTTCTAAAGTTAGTCAAATCTTATTTTATGTCCTTTTAGTACATAAAAAAATTACAAAATATGTATAAGCAATACCAGTCCAAATCAAGGACTGGAACAAATTACAGTGTTTTTTGTTTATCAGTTTGCAGTCTGAGGAGTAAGAATGAGATTCCCAACATATTCCTGTTCATATTGGATGTTTCACCTAAATAATCAGGCAAAAATGTACAAAAAGGGAGAGTAAGGAAAGATGACCCAGATTCTTTCTCATTTCCTTTATGTAATCTCAAGGCTCTGATGTAATCTCAAGGTGTTCCAGGAAAGGGAGGAAAATAATGTATTTTTTCATTACAGCAATAGTTTTAAGACCAAATGAATCTTACGTGCACTGCTCTCTGTGCTGGCTGAGAAAACCTCAAGAGACAATGTCATGGAATAAGGCTGTGAATTAAGAAGAAATTTGGGAGGAAGTTAGAAAGCAAGGGACAGTGAGGTAGAGAATGTGGCCCAGAAATCAGAATCTGACTCCGAGTTCTGTTATCAGCTCTCCCAGCCATTTGCCTATCACTTTCCTCCCTTCAATCACCAGGGCTCATGGAGCCTACAAACTATAGGATAAAAATGTGAATAGTGTCTGGGAATAACAAAGAAAACTCCCCAAACCTTGAAAAACACTTCAAACCTGGGTGAAATTATCAGAATTTTTTTTGAGACCAGGCAGTCATATTCAGATAGATGCTCATTTATTCATTCTATTAACTATATCAGAAACAAGGCTTTTTATTTTAATATGACAGATAGCCTCAGGAACTCTTTTCTCTGTTAACATAGATGTATCAGAGATGTCTTGTTGCTCATCATCAATTACAATGCTGAAGTCAACTCCCCATTGCAGAAGATCACCATAGATCAACATTGTAAGTGAATGAGGTAGAAAAAAGTTACTGTTTTCTTTTTCTTCACCTGGAAGTGAAGTAAAAGCAGCAAAGATTCATTCAAACTCTGAGACACTAAATATTTGTGAAGAATAAGAATTGCAGTATTTTCCAAACAGCTTTAGAATAGCAAAAAGAAGGTTGGAGGAAGGGTGGGAACTGGAAGACTTGCACAAATACACACGTGCCAGTGATGCCTTTTGAGAGGAACTGGAGTCCTCAGCGTGAGACAAGTTTGTTCTTCTCCATCAGCAGTTTCTCTTCCCCCTTGCTTAGTTTAGAAAATGAGTCTCCAATGTTTTGTTTTCTTTATGTCCAGAAATCAGACAATGAAATCATAAGCACATGCTCCATGAAAAGAGACGCTGACATGCAAGTGCAGACAAATGGGTTGCACCTCAATCCCTGGAACTGCCTTACAAAGTGCTCCAGTGGGACCTGCTGAGATATTTTAACTGTAGCCTGATGTGCTGCTTCTCTATTAAGTCCTGGTCCTAAGGCTTGACTGGTTATATTGCTAAATTATTAGAAGAGTCCCAGCAGGGCTTAGGCCAACTATTACTCACCCAGACAATTCCTAGGACACAGTTCAAGACTTGACAAAGGCCAAGATGCTCTCCCAGTTGGCCTGTCTATGTCCAGCCACAGCTGCTTTCAGACTGTTCAACATCTGGGATGGGACCTTCTTGGCACACACAGGAGCAGCACAGTGATGACATTTACAAGGCTTTTAGAACCCATCTTCCTTGGGCCCTCATAGATCAAAAGAGTGAGATCACACCTAGAACCCAGACCTTTCTCTGGGGTGATTGTTACCCCTAGCACACCTCCCAGGATATGTCCTTGGCTGGAAGCTGGCCCTCAGACCTGCACTTCCTTCATGTCACTGACTGTAGTTAAGAGGTGAGAGGAATTTGTTTAAATTCATAAGGATGCAGACCTCCTTATCACTTAGTTTAGATGGAGGTTCTTCCAGAAGCACCATCAGAGGCAGGTGCTGAAACTGGGTGCTCAGCTTCATCCTTGGAAGCAGGTGTTTGTCTTCTCTTGGATGACAGGGACCTTTTACAAAGGACAACCACCCAGAACAGACAGAGACAGCAGCTGTTTTTTACTGTCTCCAAAAAGTAGGTTTGTGGAGAGCAGAGCTCAGTGCATCTCCTGGTGAGTGGTCCATAGTACATATGGTATTTCCCATGTTTGGTGCACCCCAACACAACTGGAAATCCCTTCAAGTGTTCATGGCCAGGTTGGATGGGGCCTGAGCAACCTCATCTAATGGAAGGTGTCCCTGTGCTTGACCCCGGGAGGGTGGTACCAGATGGTCTTTAAATTTCCTTCCAACCCAAGCCTTTCTATGTTTCTATATAAACAATTAATTGCACGTGAGCTAATTCTAGGATGGAGGGCTAGACTACATATTACATGAATGGTGGTTCAAGCCTATTTTTCCAGTGAAGACTTGAACATCTGCCAGTTCATACCATTTGAGAGTTTGGCCTCTTCCCCCTTATTTTGTACATTAACTTTACTTAACTGGTAGATTTTCCATGCTTAATAATTATAAATACATAAGCAGGAGTATTTGTTTATGCTTCTTAAAGCAAGGAAGGAAGCATTTCAAAGAAAAAATATTTTAAGAGGGGCCTAACTTTGCTTCCATGTAAAGTCAGAGTTTGGAGTGAACTGGTGGAACATGCAGGAGGTGAGTATTCAAGAGCAGTCAGGCAGCTTTTGCATTGGTGGGAGATGAGGTCAGGTCTCTCCATATTGTACCTACATCCTTTTCCTCATGCCACATCTGACTCTGACTGACCAGAAGTGAGTGGAGGTAGGAGTAAGACATAGGGAAAATGTTGAGACCCAGAAATATGTCAGTCCCCTCCCTGAGCCAGTGCCTATGTGTGGGCTGTGTGTAACATATGTATTTTCTGTGTCAGACTTGGATTCCCTCGAGCTTGGCACATTCTGGTTAAGATGAACTCAGCATCCAAATGTTGACACAAAAGCTGACTACACCATAGACCATGGCCCCATGCCACCTCCAGCTGGCCTGGAGCCGTGCTGGCATTGGCTTTGGTTGCTAGATTTAAGGCAGCTATAGGAGAGGGAAGGGCAAAGGGTGCCTGAGGTGGGTTTACCTGGAATCCCAGCTGGAGGAAATAGCTTGCGTTCTTCTGCAGAATGAGGGCAAAGGGATGAGTAGAGGGAAATAAAATAAATATATCAGGCCAATGGTGTCATTAAAAGGAGGATGTATCACGTTTACCGTGAGAGCATGTGGCTCAGACATCCAGACATGAACATTCCTGCAAAGCCTTGAATGCACACATGGAGCATTTTTTTGACTTTCCAGAATGGTTTGATTTTATGATTCTGTGACTCATTAGAAAAAACAAAGTCCCTAGACATGCTGCATCATGGCCCAGTAAACACCAGTTACTGCTGGGGACACACAGGGACAAAGGAGCAAGTGAGGGATGGATGGAGGGGAGACCAAAGGAACAAGACTTTCAGCTTCTTGCTCCCCCTTTACTCTTCTAGTGGTTTTGTAAACATGTTTCTCTCTCTTACCTTTTTTTTAATTTTTTTTTTCCAAGATTGGAGTGGAGGGGTTAACAGAGGTCATGTTAGTTTAAAAAATTATGGTTAACCTTACAAGCTGGGTTGCCTTAGGTCACAGCGATACAATTCCCCTCCCTTCTCCTGTGCAGCGGTGGTTCACAGGCATTCCTCCAACGTGGGGAAGGACGGGGCCTGCCAAGGCTATGAGCAATGCAGAACAGACTTACCTGTTTTTATGCACTGCTTAACTAATTATTTTAAAAAGAAACAGCCAAGTTGGAACAACTACCTTTTTCTTCGAGGAGGAACATTTTCCCCCTTTCCCTTTTCCCCACATCCCCCTTCTTCCCTCCTCCCTCCCCTTGTTTTTTTTTTCCATCCATTGCTTGACTTGGCATTTGAAACAGGTTCTGGATATCTGACACCTCTTGAAAGTGTAGTTTGGCAAACAGGAATTGAGCTGGGCTCCAAAAGGGCCCTGCACAGGGCTTGCTGTGAAAACACCTGGGTGTCTCTTATGCCTCTAAGAACCAGTCCTGCTTCTGTAGAAATAACAGCCGCCCTCTCCCTTCCCCCAGCCCCTGCCCTCCCTTCAAAAATTAAAAAAGAAATTGAAATGCTGGCACTTCTTTTTGTAAAAAAACAGGTGGTTGGAAGGCGCTGTGGAAGGGGGTGAAGGACATCTCCACACCAGCACACAAAGATCCTGTGCAGAGAGGGTTTTGATTGCAGCACATACATCTGCAATTGGTTTTCCCAAGCTCAGGACAAATTAAGAATCTTCCAGCAATTAGGGGAGAAAAGCTTCAAAGTGCAATCAGCAGTTCTTAAAAGAATTTGTGCTGGGCTTTGAGGGAGGCTAATCCTACTGCCCGTGCTGGGCTCCTCTCTGCAGTGTGCATTTTCCAAGGCCAAAATTTTGGCCTGCTTTTCAGTCACACCATATAAAATAACAAACACGCAGTCTAAGGAAAACAATTTTTAAGACACAGTGGAACCCACTTTAATGAAGAAAACTGTTAAATGCATAAAACCCCCATGTGCCAATGGATAAATGTGCTGGAAGTGTGAACTGTTAAACCAACAAAATTGTTAACACATCATACTGCTGGGCAAAAAAATAAAATAAAAAAAATATAAAAAGGGAGTGAAACGGTTTTCTAACATGCAACCCACTTTGCCTTTATTGTTCGCATT
>NW_008240221.1:14918041-14930599 GCF_000691975.1 Corvus brachyrhynchos
TTCCTGATTTGTCCCCTGGGCCTAGAAATATGGCAAAAGTGGGAGTATTAATTGTATTTGCCCCGTTTAAACTGCCCTCCCTGCTTTTCAGCTCACAGTGGCCAAGAATAGCTTCATGGAATGGGGAGGGTTTGCCCTTTTTTAGTCAAGGTGATGAGTGAACAAGTTCACATGGGTTCTGTTGTTTTTTGGTTTTTGGGGTTTTTTTGGTTGGTTTGGTTTTTTTTAACTGATAAAAAGCTTTAAACTATGCCTGAGCGTCTTTTCCCTCTATCTGTGGGAAAAATCAGGACTGGTTCTGTGTTCTCTGTATCTTAAAACTCTGAAGTCCCTCCATATCCCTGGTTTTCCGTGGGATCGATGCTGAAATGAGGCTGTTCCTGTGGCCTTCCTGCTCCCTTCGAAGACATGGAGCTCTCACTGAGTAAAAACCTGATCTCGTGAGAGCCCCAAAGGCAACTGCTTTGATAAGTGTCCAACCCTGTGGCTGTGCTGGCATGGAGGAGCCTGGATGCCTGCCTCGCTCTGAAACATGAGAAACTAAACATCAGTCCATTGAATTTATCTTCATCCGACTCCTAAATTACATGCTCTTCACAGATTTCATTTCCACAGGTTGTCAAGATTTTCCACCAAAACCTGATTTCCACAAAAAGAGAACTTCTGTCACAAATGAAGATTTTCCCTGGAAGGAAAAGACTTTAAAGAATGAGCTGACTTTATTTACTGAGCACTGAAAGTTTTTTATCAAAAAACTTTCCAAAACCAGAAAAATGGTCTGCAGAATGGAATAGGTTGATGTTTCTTGCTTTTATATTTCCTTAAGTGAGAAAACAAGACAAAGTCATAGCAAATTTGGATGAAAATTAAAAAGTCATTAAAAATACTTTCATTATTGAAAAAAGAGTTTAAAATAATTTTCATTTCATAAAATTATCCTTAAAATCATGGCATCTGCATGGAACAGCTGTTCAGCAAAGATCTGTTCTGCTGTTTGACTTTCCCAGGGGCATTTTAGGTGCTGGTCTGTGCATATAGGTATGAAAGTACATGATGACTAAACCCCAATCCTGAACAGTGACAATGAGGAGTTTATTCCTACAGTTCAGAATGTTCTTGTTTCTCGTCACTTTTCCATGTCCCTTGCAAAAGAACATGAGGTCGTGCCTGGCTTGAGAATGTCTCCTCTTTTTCTTGGCACTTGCTGATTTTGCTTCTTAGGCTGATGTTTACAAAGAAATTCCAGTCCCCTGAGGACCACTAAATATGTATTGCTCTGCAGACTCTCCACAGGGCAGGTTTGTACCTCCATTGTGCTTGGATCTCTTGCTCCTAAGAATGCTCAGTGGCTACGTTGCTACTTTACACACCAGATAAACTTAAACCAGACACAAGTTTTGTTGTAGTTAAGCAAAAGCGTTAAGTTCTTTGTTGCCAGAATAATATAATCCCTAAGATCCAACACTTAAAAGAAAAAGTGGCCTTTTCAATGTTAGACATTTGGGGAATCCCTGGGGCCGTTTCACAGCAGCTCTGAGGTCAGTCCAGATGCTCCTCACCTGGAAGGTGCAGTTTTCTGAAGCACACTGAGATCTATTTTTTTTATTCCAGTTGCAGCTGAAGATCATCAGGGTGTCACCATAACAAAATCATCACCATCATCATGCATGATGCATGACAGCAGCCTATGCATCAGCAGTGCGTAGGCTGCTGTCACGCTCTCCACTCTGCCATTGCCAAGGTGCGTTTTCTAAACTCCTCTGCTAATTAATTTCTGTGACATCAGTTTTGGCATTTCCTGACGTTTATGAGAATGCAGGTAAAGTGTTGTTTCAGAGTCATTGGAGCCTGACTTTGAAATGAGCCCCTTGAGATGTCTGGGTGCTCATGGGAGCTCTCTTTCTGCAAAGGAACCATGAGACTATCCTGCTCCTCCTTCCCGGGCTGGCTGTCATGCCTCTGATCTAACTTCAGCAACCAAAAAATGAAGTGTCCAGTCTAGCTCACAAACCAAAAAGTCAGGTGTCAAGTCTAATTACTTGGTCCAGCCCCCCTTTTTCAGAAAAGGGAGATGGGGGGCTGTCTATTCCCATCCTGAAGGATGAATCCTACTTTTGCTGTTGGTTTATGGCCTTCTTCAAGGCTCCCACACAACATCTGGTTTCCTACCACTGGAAATGTTATCTTTTTATAATTGCCCAATCTGAGGTATACTGGTGCATTTCCACAGAGACCACCCACAATTACTGGGCACAGTGCTAGGGTGGGAGATCTTCAACTCTTTTCTTTTACCATTTATAGCATCTTGGGCTGGAAGAAGCATCTGTGTGATCCACAGAGGTCATCTTGTTACTGAATGAGTTAATGTCCTCTCCGTACAACATGGGGGAAATCATAGAAATTCTGGGCTGGAAAGAGCATCGAAATATTCCACTGCTTTGTGGCAAGATCAGGAAATCTGGTTTATTCCTGACAGATGTCTGTATAATCTGTTCTTAAAGCCCTCCAAAGCCTTCCATAGTAAATCACTTTGAGATCTAAAGGTGAAAAATGCTATGTAAGACCTGAATATTGTTATTATTATTAACAGTAGTGTTGTTCAGAGGACAGCTTAGCAGCATGGTCCCAGCTGGTACTTTAAAAAAGAGCCCAGAAGGAATGAGTTAGTGAATTTTGCCAGTCCTGGTGGAAGTGCTGAGCCAGCATTGCTGGTGCTCCTGCTTGTTGCTGGATCAGTCTGAAATTAAACTCCACAGCCTTTGCCTGTGTCCAAGTACTGCCAAAGGTTACCATATTACAGGGCTGGATTGCTCTGCCAAAGCCACCGGTGTCATTCCTAAGTGATCCTCATTGTGAAGAGAATCACAGAATCACAGAATATGCTAAGCTGGAAGGTACCCACACGGATCATCGAGTGCAACTCCTGGCCCTGCACAGGACTATCCCCAAGAATCCCACCCTGTTCCTGAGAGCATTGTCCAAACACTCACTGAGCTCTGTCAGGTTTGGTGCTGTGACCACTGCCCTGGGGAGCCTGTTCCAGTGCCCAACCACCCTCTGAATGAAGAACCTTTTTCTGATGTCCACCCTAAACATCCCCTGACACAACTTCATTGCTTTGGGTCCTGTCACTGTCACCAGAGAGATGAGATCAGTGCCTGCCCCTCCTCTTCCCCTCATGAGGAAGTTGTAACTGCAATGAGGCCTCCCCTCAGTCTCCTCCAGGCTGAACAGACCAAGTGACCTCAGCCACTCCTCACACAGCTTCCCCTCAGGGCCCTTCACCATCGTCGTGGCCCTCCTTTGGATGCTCTCCAATGGTTCATTATCTTTTCTATATTGTGGTGACCAAAACTGCCCCTAGGACTTGATGTGAGGCCTCCTCAGCCCAGAGCAGAGCAGGACAATCCCCTCCCTTGCCCAGCTGGTGACGCTGTGCCTGATGCACCCCAGGACATGGATGTCCCTCCTGTCTGCTGACTCGTATTTGGTCCCATTTGCAGATGCCATGTGTGCAACATGTAGAGAGCACCAGGTGATTCTCCCTTGAGAAACACAGGCCGTGATGGTCACTTGAACTGGTGTAAGCAGGAAAGCTGCTAATGGAGTAGATCCACTGACTCTGCATTCCCCCCCAGTGCTGCCCCCAACAAGTGATCCTGAAATGTAACAGCCCCCCAGCTCCCAACCAGACTGATCTCCTGTTCATTTAGTTTTAGACATGTTCCAGAAAATCATATACATATATTCAAGTATAAGTCTGTCAGGAAAAGTATCCTGGGCAGGGAATGAGCTATTGGCCCTTCTTTGTCTTCTGCCTACAAAATTCCCTGTTTAACCTCATGGTTTCCCTCTTCCCCCATTGCTTCTGGTGCTACCCCAACCAAATCCAGCTCTATTTAGACAAGCGAATGAAGCCATTCTCTTATACTGAGAGTGGCCAGCATGTGGACCAAGCTTAAGGATTTTGAGCAGAAAACATTAAACTTAAATATAGTCTTGGAGAATTTTCCTTTTTAGCTGGTAAATCTAACACTGCCCAAAAAGAGTTTTGGGCATTGAGACCCAGGTGCAGTCCCTGGCATATGTAGTGGATACCTAACACCTCCTGAAGTTTTCACAAGCCACAGACTGTTCCTGATGCATAGTTTGGACCAAATGGCCCTCCAATGCTCAGCTCCCCTGCCTGCTACAGGGCTGTGCACTGTCAGGAAATTGCCTGGCTGTCAGCGTTCTTGCACAAGTTGTAGAGTAACTGGTTTAGAAGATGCACACGTATATAAAAAATCATACGTGTGACAGAATCCTCTGAAACAATGGCCAGGCGTCTGTTGCCTTCACCTTTCTGTAGGTGAAATCACAGGTTTATTAGAGCTGGCGTAAGCACTCCCCAAGCATCCAGTCTGTGCCCTTCATTCTTTAGCTGGAGAGTGCTGTGCCTCAGTTACCAACCTTCGAAGAGGAAAAAATTTGGAGCTTAATTCCTTCCTGGCTTAAACCTTTGTATTTTTTTGGCTGTAGATTTCTGTTCCAAGAACTTGGATTTACATAAAGACATATCTATTTGCACATAATTTGCAAGAGATCCTTTTAGCCTATAATTGTGCTAAATACGGTTGTGGAGGCCACAGCATACCTAAAGTATTGCCGAATGGATTTTTAAGAGCCATTTTTTTCAAAAGTGTGCTAAAATAGAAAGTTTGGGGAGGGGCAGGGAAAGAGAGAGAAAGAGACGAAAGATGGCCTTGTGGTTAAAATCCTGGCCTGCAATTCAAGAAATCTGGGTTCAATTTCCAGCTCTGCCACTTACTTCCTGTGTGACCTTGGGCAAGTTGGATAATCTCAGTGTGCCTCAGTTCATGGGCATGGTAATAATATTGCCTTTGTCTCTTGCTGCCTGGAGCATGAATGCCCCCCGTGTTTGTTTGCACAGCACTGACACGACTGGGACCTGGCCTTGGCACAGCCTTCTTGCTCCACTGTAATGGCAACAATCATAGTAATTATGTTTTTCCTCAAGATTATGTGTTGAAAGAATGGAATGGGTGGTATAAGGGGGTTCCTTTTAGGGTCTTCAGTGGGTGCAATCAAAAGGAAGGAGCTCCATTTCTTCTGCTGTGGGACCCCATTGGTGACACCATCATGCACAGATCTGGTGAAGATGAGAACCCGACAGAGGCTGTTGGATACCAGTCTATTTTGTCACCTTGTTGAAGGGTGGAAGAGGGTGTAAGAGACAATTGCGGTCTACAAAATCATACAAAATAATATGGAGCTACAAAATAATGTGGAGATGTGTGTTCCAAGGGCAGCTGTGACTTCAGCCCTATCTCATTGAGGGTCACTATTGTCCTTTCTCCACCCAAGCAGGTCTCACTGCATCCAGAATAAAACAGCCTCAGTGTTTTACTTCCCAGGATAAACAAGTTGAAAACACTGGGGCCTGAATATGGCTGTTAGCTCAGAATACCTTATCCAGATGTGACCAGTTAAGCTCTGTGGTGCCAAATTATGAGATTAGTGTTGTGGATTTAGATCAGTGGCTGATTAGTCTAAGAATAACTTCAGTTTCTGAGCTCCGTCTTGGTTACCTGAGTTTTTGGAATAAGTGTCAGGGATCTGGAAATAACCTTAAAATAACAAATAAAAATCTCACTTAAAGAAAACATCTGCTGCGTCCTGACAATCTGTCATTTGTCTAGCCTGTGTCGTTAGGAAAATCACTTTTCTTGTGAAGGAGAGGAAGGAGACCAGTCAAAATCCCTGTATAAAGAAAAGGAGCTGAACGAAATTGAGTAACTCCTGTGAGCTACTGTGGGCATGCACTGCTATGAAATGAGGCCAAGGCTGTGAAAAGTTTCAGCTTCTGACAGCTTGGAGAAGACCTGATTTTTTGGGATTGGACACTCAGCACCATGTGCAGAGCAGGGCAAGGTAGACAACCCAAACAAGAGGGTTTGTTACACAAAGGCCTGACGACTTTTAGCGAAAGGACTTTTCATTGTGAACCTAATTATCTATATTTAACCTCTCTGTTCCATCCTGTTGCTGTGGATGGATGAAAGCTGACTTTGACCTGCTGGATGTCATTTTGGAGTCTGGTTAGAGGGTACCCATCACTCAGGGAGGCCTGGAGAAGAGGAACAGCTTGACCTGGGCTTTAAGAAATTATTGCATTAGGGACTTTCTGTAGTCATAACAGAGAAAGCTGTGAGAGGTTTTGGGCAGCCATTGCTCTCAAACTGTCCCTGTGGCTGGTAAAAGGCTCCACTTGAGCCTCTACAAAGACATTTGACTTTACATGGACAGGGCACTGTTCATAAGATCTTTCCAAACATTTTTCAGCATTTCAATTCACAACATTTCCTTCCCCTCCAAAATGTCTTTCCAATATTTTTCAGACATTCAGGAAAAATATTTTTGCCTCACTGAAAAGCTTTGAAAATTTATTTTGGTTAAATATAACCTGGAACATATTGTCAATGCACATATATCCTGCTCCACTTCATTTAGAATGGAAATCCCCATATTTTTTATTAAATATACAAATTTCAACCCAAAATATCTGCTACTAAAATTTGCCCCTATTTTGAAGAGAAGTGATACAGCATAATTTTACAAGCTTTCAGCCTTTCCATCTTTATAGAAAAGTTTCATATCCACAAATCTTCTGGTTACTGCACAGATATAAATACAAAATAATTTATACCCAAATAACTCTACTGTGGACTATTATGTCAAACGTATACCTCTCCTTGTTGATCTATGGAAAAGAAGGAATTGTTTATATGAAATAAAGAGGAAAAGACTTTGATAGACCATTGAAAGTCCTTTTTTCCCCTTCAGTCCTATTTTCTTTTAACAGTGTTGTGGGGAGATACAAGGTACAAAGTAACTTCCAAAACTTTCAAGAGAGATGTGTTGGTTTTTAGATTTCCAGTGTCTTGTTAAATCTGAGAACTAAGAATTAAATACTTGGCTACTCATTCACTGCTCTTTCAAGGAAATTACTTTTAGGATTATTCACAGATGTAGTTTTTGCTGATTTACATGTCCAAACCTTTAGGATCATACCTATGTGTAATTTTTACTTATTTCCATGTCAAAACTTTTTACAAACTCATTAAACTTTAGTTCTTTCACAGGTATGGAAAAAATATCATGCTCAGGAATTCTTCTTAATAACATTAACTTTGTAACTCATGCAGTTTTGGGACTTAGAAAGTTTCTTCACCTGAGGTTTTTGTTTATTATTCCAAATTTACTGCCAGAAACTTGACACTTACTCTAGAAACGTTTGTCCAAGATGGGTTCCAGAGATTAAAGACTGAGTTTACTTGAGCAGTGTGAAATTAAGACTGTGAACTATTTTCTCTGTTCAAATACTTACTTGCAGGTTCAATTTATGCTCATGGACTTGATTTCCAGCAGAAGTAATTAAAAAAAGAAATGGTTCATTAAGTAATACAGAAAGAAGCATAGTATAATCTTAATTTCTGTGCTGAAAGACACAAATTTAATCTCCATCACAGTCTTGACAACAACTCTGAAGTTGTATCATATTGATATGAAAATGTGGTAAAATCCGCATTATCTGTGATTACTGATTGTGGCTTTTAATGAGGGAGAGGGGAAATGCAGCAGCAGTGTTGGGATACAGGCACCATAGCAAACCATTTTGAAGTGGAAATTTTCTTATTTAATCTTAGGTGGTTCTGAAGTAGACATGTGGATTTGAGCCAGCAATGCACAGGCTCTTGGGAAGTCAGTAACACTGGAATTATATTTTTAAGACAACTTTTCTAGATGCCCACTTTGAGATGAGAATCATGGGTTAAAGTCATGTCCCTTTGTTAAATAGGACTGGAGTCACTGAGCTGTTTGAAAAATATTCAGACGAATTTTCCTTTCAGAAAATGGCAAAATTCCACTATGAGTGTTGACATGATCCTTGATATAGAGAATGTGAAGGAACAGAAAATAAAAATACAGTGGGGAGACGCTTAATATAGAGATATGTGTAGGTACAATTATTTATAAGTGAAATTCTGTGTCTGTTCATACATAGATGTGCAGAAATTAAGATGAAAGATGAATGATGGAAGCTCAATGCTTTGATTGACCTGATGTAATTAGAGGGCAGAAGGAAAAATGGCAGTGAAGAGAAGGGATTTGCTCTGTGTGGAAATCCTGACATTTGATCTTCATTTTTAAGGAGATGCCCAGGCTGTGTTGGCATAGACAGCCTGTTTCCTTTGTCTGCCTAATTCCACTTCTGCCTCCAACTTGATGGATGATTTGATTTTGGAAGTAGCAGTCTTAAAAATGTAAAAATTTTAGAAACTGTTTTCCGAGTGTTTTCTGGGCCACCAGTTTTGGTCCACATTCAAGATGGAATTACCCCAAGCAAACAATGATTTTGTTCACCTCCTTCTTTTGGTTTCACTTCATCTACAGACACCAGCCCTAGCCAATAATGATCCTTTGTGTCCTGTAGGCACACAGCCAGTTATCATCATTGCTACAAAAAAAAAAATTCTCCCAGAGAAAGAGTATTTCTCCAACTTCCTTTCAAACAGCTCAAAATCCTCTCCAGCCCTGGAGTAAGAAAAAGTTATGTCTGGAATATTTCACTCCAGCTTTGAGAGAACAACTTCGTGTATTCCTCAGTAGGTGAGCGCTGGATGAATGGCAACAGCAGTTCAAACTGTTTATTCCTTTCTTAGCAATAATGTTTAGGTTCATGAAAGCCTTCCAAGATATATAGAATTCCTCATGCTGAGTAAGGGCTCCTTCACTTATTGCTGCTGCTACACACTATGGACCATTCTTATTATACCTCCCTCCCCATTCATACCACTATAGTTAGGGGACCCTCAATGTTGTCATTATAAGCCCTTATTTTTCAGGGTGTATAATTCAGCTGTAAAAAATTTGCCCTGGGCTGAAACTTGGCACATGAAGGCCAGAGAGAGGATTTTTGTGTTGATTATTTTTTTAAACCAAGTTTTTAAAATAAAATAAAATAAAATAAAATCCGTTCACCCATATTATGTTGTAAAAAGTGCAGGAAAAAATAGAAGTTAGTGGTTTCAGATGCTTTTTTTCAGGCCTCTCCTGTGTAACTCAAAGCCAGCTTTGTTTTTTAAACTGAAATTTTCCAGGCTATTAGTCCATAATATGAATTTGTGCCTTTCAGGTTTCTCTTTAAACACAAGCACACAGGAAAAGAAGAGCTGAGTTATTTCAATTAGGAGTGGGGGCTGCTGTAGTTTATTTTATGTGCCCTTTTTCACAAGGATTTTTTTTCTCTTTCCCCCCCTTCTGGAAGGCACATGGGTGCACGGCACCTGAATAAGTGTTGGGGTGAGCCCCGCTGCCCTGCCTGCTGGTGTCTGCCTCTCTTTGCTGTGGGTCTGATGGATCTCCAGATACAACTGGATACTGCTCCACTGAATCCTTCCCCACACTGAAAAAATGTTAAAGTGGGACTGGGCTTCCCAATGGGTGGTTTCCCCAAAGGTCAAGAAGGACTGAAATTTAATCTGAAGGAGTTGGTCCTTTTAACCTTTAGGTCTCTTGGAAGCCAGTCCATTGTCTTGGCCACAGATCCTGTTCCTAAGGTGAGTTGGATGACATTTGATGTAAATATGGGCTGGCAAAGCCATGAAAGTGAAGGTTGCAAGCCTGTTGACTCTTGAGGAAACTGTGGCCTGGCATTCAGATCCTGTATTAAATCACAAGTTAAAATGGACTGGGTACGTGGTGCCTGGTTTGTTAGTGGTTGCAAAACCTCAGCAGGGTGACAGACATCCTCACAACATGGCTGGGGCTGGATTAGCAATGGAGAAGGGCTACTCAGAGGCAAAATTGCCTGCATACAATCCATGCCTGTACAAGGTCAATTCAACAGGTTCTTAAATGTTTGGTTTCCCCAGTATTTTTTTTGTTTCTCAAGAACAAAAGGTCCCTAAGATATAGAAGACCTGGTGACAATTGGTCTTATTTCATTAAAAGCAAAACAAGAAAGAGTTATGGCTTTCTTTCAATTTTTAAAAAGTGCATGGATTTCTCAAAGAAAAATTTAGACTGGTTCCTTAGTTTTACTTTTTATTTTACTTTTATGGTAAAATTCTATTTTGATGGCAAACCCTAGGCTTTTAAACACTTATAACAGTTATTATTAGTCAAGCCTTTCATAAAAGATCTGTATGAGGGAAAAAAAGAATGTAACATGGACTCCATACTCAAAGGTTTGAGATGACACAGCACTACATCTCCAGATGACCCCACCAGATTTTCCTCCTGGTGGCAAAGTGCCTGTCAGGGAGTGAACCAAGGTAAGCAATTTGATGTACTGTAAGCAGTGAGGCAAAATGGCAAACACCCCGGCATTGACAAGTCCACCACTAAACCGTGTCCCTAAGCACCACATCCACACGTTTATTGAACACTTCCAGGGATGGTGATTCCATCACTTCCCTGGGCAATGTTCCAATGCCTAACCACTCTTTCAGTGAAGAAATTTTTTCCATATCTAACCTAAACCTCTCCTGGCACAACTTGAGGCTGTTTCCTCTTGTCCTACCACTTGTCATCTGGAAGAAGAGACCAATTCCCACCTTGCTACAGCCTAAAATCTCCCTCTTTTTCTCCAATGAAAGCAACTCTCTCCACTATCAGTAGCTCTGAGATCAGAATACAGGCTGAACCATCACTTCTTTTTGTCACAGCTGGAGGAACCCGAGTGACTTTCCCAGAGGCAGAAAGTAGGAAATGGCAGGGACTGATAGCTTATCTTTTATTTATGTGTGCGTGCATGTGTGTGTGTGTAGAGGGAGTGGGGAGGAATTGGTAGCTGCTGCCTTTCAACATGTGGCAATTCCCCAGCCAGGCCCTCATGGCTCCCATCAAAGCCCACAGTTCCGTATGTTACCACAAATTTTGGGTTTCCAAGCCAGACATGACTGTGAAATTCCACAGGGTCAAAGGCGGTTATCCCTCACCCTCATCTCACCTGGTGGCATGGTCTGCACACGGGGTTTTCTGTTCATGCTGGGTGGCCATAGGAGGAGAAATCTGGACACACCAGCCCTGTGATTTTTCAGGGTGGAATTTTAATATTCATGGAGTAAAAATTTGCTCACATTTATTTCTTTTAGCCAATTAACAGTGGCTCCAGGCAGGGTATGGAGGGGGGTTTTTGGGGCTTTCTTTTGGGGCCAGGGGAGAGTGTGTGTTTGGGGCTTTTTTCCCTGGATAATTCCATGCTCCTACAGGGGGCTTGTAGGCAGGGAATACCACACACAGAGGCATGGGATCCTCCTCACGCCCCATGTTGCAGCCACCATTCCTGCAGACAGGGAAGCCGAAATGAAGCTGCCTAGAAAGCCTGTCATCACTGCTGCTAACCAGCTGTGAGCTGTCCTGCTGAGCAGAGGAAGAGCCACTCCTGGCAGAGTGGGAGCCCAGCCCCAGCTCTGGCCCATCCTTGCAGGGAAGCAGAGCCCGCAGGGAGGACCTGGAGGCTGTTTCTGGTGTGTGACAGCGCTCAGAACCCAAGCCATAACAGCAGCACTTTGAAAACAGAAAAGAAACCAAAGTGTCTAATATTGGGTCAAGCCAACGTCTATAAATCAACGTCTGTGAATTTATAAACTGTTCATAAATTTAAGTGCTTTTTGGAGAGCTGTTTGTTATTATGTCAGGGCTGGGAAGGGGGGTGAGGGAAAGTACTTATATTCATTCACTGTCTCCTGCTCCGGACTTGCTCCTACATTGTTTGAGTGAGGAGAAGGAGCAGAAGATTTTTGGGCATGGGGAGGAGTTGGAAGAATGCTGCTGTTGTGCCCCAGAAGCACTTGGTGCAAGATGAGAAGAAAGGATGAACCAGATTGAAACCACATTTGTGCCTTTCAAATTCCCCATCAGTCTTTTGGCTGTTTTAACCTTCCACCAGCTAACAGAGGTTTAAAACAGCCAGAGAGATTTTCGGCAGGAGGACCTCAGCCATTACCTCCCCTTTCCCTCCCCAGGAGCCTCCAGGAAGGAGAAGAAGCACAAATTCATCTCAGCAGCTCTGCAGCCCCTCTTCCCCAACTCTCAGAGATGTGGTGACAGTCATCTGATTCTTCCTGTGTAAAATGATGTGGTCATGGGGAATGAGATACCACTGCTGCAGATGGGAATTGATAACCAGCTTTCTAAGGGAGCAAAAGAAAAAAAAAAAGAAAAAAGAAAATGCCTCTTCAATCTCACTCCACCCCTGGCTGAAGCTTCTTCTGAGGTTCCTCTATATTTGGATAACTTTTCTTCCCATCTCTATTCATTTTTTTCCTTTCACCACCTGCTGTTTCCACAGCCAGGATAGGGCACATAAGTGTCCTGAGAGGAGTTGTTCCAGCCTGGTGGGAAGTAGGAAGTATTGGAAGGCCTAAGAGGGTGGGAAAAGTTTTGGAGTTTGTGTTCACAAAATACAACATTGCTCTGGTACGGTGCTGCTCATTCAAGTATCTCAACACTTTACACGCAAGAATGAGTTAAGCCTTATAAAACACC
>NW_008240221.1:14930621-14944169 GCF_000691975.1 Corvus brachyrhynchos
TATAGGTGATGAAATGGAAGTACTGAGGGAGCTGTGGCCAGATTTCAAATCTGAATGCCACCAGTTAAGTTTCTGAAGCCAAAACAAGGCATTGAAATAAGCGTTCACAGTTGTCTTAGGTTACAATGTAAGATGTAACCAAAAGTATGAAACCAGATGGGGCAGTGTTCTTTATCTCTTCCGGGACACATCCCTGGTAACTCCCTCCAGAGAGATATCTTCTGTTAATGGGCCACCAAGCCTCAGTGCATGACTCATAAAATTACATCATCCCATTGTGAGATGCTCTGCCCAGGGGGAGGAACCAAGCATTCCTACCTGGATATTATCTGAGGTTTGGAA
The DNA here is from genome assembly GCF_000691975.1 of Corvus brachyrhynchos. Taxonomy (NCBI): domain Eukaryota; kingdom Metazoa; phylum Chordata; class Aves; order Passeriformes; family Corvidae; genus Corvus; species Corvus brachyrhynchos. The sequence goes on from NW_008240221.1 coordinate 14,930,964, forward strand.
CACCACAGCCAGCTTTTCCTAGTGGATTCCCAGAGGACAAGAGCTACATAACCACCACTGGACTTTCAGAGGAGGACCAGACCCTTCTACAGAATCACCACTTCAACAGAACCACATCTATCACTTCAAGAGGGCTACAGCCACTATTTAATGGGACTGCTACCACCACCCTGTCCGACAGGGTGTCAGGTTGTACTCTGACTCTGTCAGGTTAAGCCAGTGTTTCTGTATTATTGCCTTGTTATATATATTAGTAAAGAACTGTTACTCCTATTTCTCATATCTTCGGCTGAAAGCCCCTTAATCTCAAAATTATAATAATTCAGAGAGAAGAGGGTTTTATTTTCCATTCCAAGGGAGGCTCCTGTTTTCCTTAGCAGACATCTGTCTTTCAAGACCAAGACAATGATCTATCAAGTCATGTCGATGTGAAGGGAATGGATCTGTGCTTAGCCAAACTCAAGCTTCCTGTTGAGCAACTTATTTTTTTATAAATATAATATAATATAATATAATATAAGCAGTATAATTATAAAACATATGCTCTAGGATGACCCTGCTTGAGTAGGGAGGTTGGACTGGGTGACCCCCTGTGGTCCCTTCCAACCTGATGCATTCAGTGTTTCTGTGATTGTATAACCTACATTACTGATATATTGATCTGGCCAGGCTGGAGAGATGGACTGAGACCAACTGTAGGAAGTCCAACAAGGCCAAGTGCTGTGTCCTGTACTCTGGCCACAAAAACCACCTCCAGTGCTACAGGCTGGGACAGGAGTGTCTGGAAAGTGCGCAGTGGAAAAGGACCTGGGGGTGCTGGTGACAGTGACTGAACATGAGCCAGGTGTGCCCTGGTGGCCAAGGTGACCAGTGGCACCTGGGCTGTACCAGGAGTAGTGTGGCAGCAGGACCAGGGCAATGACTGTCCCCCTGTGCTGGACACTGCTGAGGCCGCACCTCGAATTCTGCGTTCAGTTTTGGGCCCCTCATGACAGGACAGACAGTGAGGTGCTGGAGAGTGTCCAGAGAAGGGAATGGAGCTGGGGAAGGGTCTGGAGCACAAGTCTGATGAGGAGCAGCTGAGGGAGCTGGGAGGGCTCAGCCTGGAGAAAAGGAGGGAACCTTCTGGCTCTCCATAACTCCCTGACAGGAGCATGTACCCATGTGGGGTCAGGTTCTGCTCCCAGGGAACAAGGGACAGAACAAGAAAACATAACATCAAGCTGCACCAGGGGAGGGTCAGGCTGGGCATAAGAAAGAATTTCTTCATGGAAAGAGTTGTTAACTATTAGTCCATTTGAATGGGCTGCCCAGGAAGGTGGTGGAGTCACCATCCCTAGAAATACTCAAGAAATGACTGGACATGGCACTTTGTGCTCTGCTCTAGTTGACACAGCACTGCTTAGTCAAAGGCTGGAGTCAATGATCTTGGAGGTCTTTCCCAAGCTAAATGATTCTGTGATTATACCAATCAGTGGAGACAAGCACTAGATACCAAGCATTTGAATTCAAGCGTACAGGTGTGTGTTTGAAGGTTCTCTAGACCATGGGAACCTCTGTAGTGAAATAAAAATCCTCTTGGAATCTCACCTTGCTTCTGAACTGTGTAGAAATACCTGGGAAGAACTGTCTTCCTGGGAGCCCAAAGCTCAAGGGCAGGCACAGTAGATACCAGTGTTTTCTGAAGACTGAGGGAAGTTAATCGAAACATTTTAAGAGCTTTAAAAAATGAGATTGGCATCAGTTAAGCAGCACTGAGCAAAGATTTGTGGTTAGTTATCTTCTTCGCTCGAATATAATTTGAGTCGAAGCTGCTTGTTTCTGTATTTCATGTCCTGAATTGACTTCCATGACTTCTGAGCTACTCCAAAGCATAACAACTTTTCCTGCTCGTGCCTGTTGCAAGAATAACTTGTCATGGCCTGTTTGCCAGTGTTTACAATGCTTCTTTATGTTATAATGATTGTGTGATCTGGTAAATTCAATTTTTTCATTTCTGTAGCACACATTGTCAGCCTCTCTTAGAAAATTATCTTTCTCCATATAAAGGAAGGGACCCATTTCAGGGTTTTAAATATTTTACTGTTGTCGTGTTTATGGTGACTGTCAAGGTCTTTTGTGATCCTGCCAGGCAAGGCTGTATTCAGTGTGTGGGTTGGGCAACTTATCAAAAAATGCTGCTGCAAGCTCAGGTAGAGACTTGGGTACCTTCCTCAGTGGTACAGAGGACTTGTGGAATTGGTTTTAAGGTTTTAAATCTATTTTTTTCCCCACTGGAAGCATTACAAGGACCAGCTCTAATAATTTTGGACATTTGAGGGTTTGAAGTGTCCTCAAAAGAGCCTATGCTTACTTCTGGAGAGTTCTGTGAGGGTCTAGAGGCAGCTCATCGTAGGGAAGAGGTATTTCATGAAACACAACCCACACCTACTTTCATCTGCCTGTAATACTCACACTGGTGAGTTAGTGATCCATTATATATATACAATCATAGAATTCTAGAATCAGTATGGCTGGAAAGACCTCCAGGATCACCAAGTCCAACTGTTAACTCAGCGCTGCCAATATATACCAATTATATACTGATCACACTCCCACCCCTGTCATAGGATGCAGGACACCCTCTCTGAGCAATGCCAGTCATCCTATCACTGCAGTTCTGGGTTATCCAGTGGCTTTTCTCTGGGAAATACCAAAGGTTGCTCACAGAGGAATAATCCCTTCTGCTTTCAGAAGCAGTTAAAGTGGAGATGACCCTGACTGTGAGATTGTTGTGTAGAGCCTGTCTTTGTAAAGCTGGGAAGACAGCAGGTAAGGAATCCATACACTCAGAAGTCTGTGATGAAATGAAAAGGTTGGGGACCCACACAGTGTTGGAGACCTACCCAGAATTCTGTCTTGCTGATATCAAATGGAGTCTAGATGAGATGGAAGGGGGTGGCTTGCTCAATTTGGAGCACACTGCTTGCAGACCTGGGTATTTGGGACTGCTTTACCAGAGCTGTATCTTCTCTTAAACAGGAAGACGGAGAACACTATTATCATTTAAATTAAAGAAGAGGAAAAGGGCTAAATTCTGGCGTGGTTGTTTGACTCATGGTGCTATGGAGTCACTGAGGCCATCTTTCCATCTGTTTCAAGATGCAGAAGCAAACCCCTGCTTGAACACCATCTCAAGAGAGGCAGGCTGGTGCAGAGGAAAGGCAGAGCTGCAGCTCTGATGGCTAGGATTAGACCTTCCTGGTAGACTCAGGAAAGGACTCTGCTGCTGACTTAACTAGTAGCACATGACAGAGCATGAATTTTTATGGAAGAGACACTCAGAAACTGAGTAGGAAGTGGCTCAAAGCAAAGTCAGGGAGACAGCTGTTGCAAGGGATTTCCTCCTGACAGCACCGTCTAGTGAACCCAGCCAAAGGACCTCACATGCGTGAAAAAAGTGTCCAAGTCCTGGCTGCATGGAGCAGTTCTGTGCAGTCCCATTTACTGTGCACACTTGGTCCCAGCTTCTGCTGGAATAAAAGGTGAGTCAAAGGAAAATGGTGTCCAGAAGTTCAGAGCAACCCAGACGGCCCTAACCACATGACAGGCCCAGAGGGAAGTTTTAAACCACCCACACAACGGTTTGCACAGCTTGCCAAAAAGTCAGATCCTTCGGCTGGGGGAAAAATAGCTTGCATCTGGATTCTGTGTTTGAAGCCCATGGTAGAGGAAGAAGAGAATAAGGAGGAGGAGTGGGAAATGTGTTCTGCACAGGCCAGATTGCAGTTTGATTTGAAGCATAAAAGGAAGGAGTTTATTATTCTGATAGTAGTAAGTCATTTCTCCCTATAAGCGTAAAACAACCTTCTACGAGTGGCAGTTCAGCCAAGAACAGAATTAGAGGCATTCCTACCATGGTTTCAGTCCAGCCTGCCTTTGTTTATTTTAAAAATAAAACACAGCTCTGTGTTTATTTCAATGAGTAGAGAACAGAGGGAGAAGTTCATCAGCTTCTAATCATGTGGGCTAAAAGCAAATCTTTGGCAGCTGGACCCATCATAAAGGGTCTGGATGTAAAACAAGCCAGTGTGTTCAGGTTAATGGTCAGGTACCCGTGCTTTGAAAAGGCAAAGTTGACCAAATAATCAGGTCTTGAATTTTGGGCCAGCAGGTCAAAGTGGAATTTATGTTTGTGGCACCAACATAATGCATGATCCTGTTTAAATCATGACTCTCAATCTTGTTTTCTTCTATATGGTGACAGCTGAGAGATGGTGAAGCTTGTCTTGGAAAATCCTTGAGGAAGAGGTATCCATATTGCCGACTCTAGCTGTACTTTGGCCACATGGACTGCAGGTGGACTAGAAAATTGAATGCTATCAAGCCTTGGCCTAAGCACTAGGCTTGGTTGGCCAGGCCATTAAAGTGTTGAAATTGTCTCTGGCAAACTTTTTGGCCTAGAAGAAAAGTACTATCAGCAATTTTCAGACATGGTTAGGGAGTTAACCCAGGCCAGGGACTACTCCCCATGGGCATTTTGGACAGGGTCATTACATTTATTCGGACTGCAGAAGGCTCCAGAGATAACTTGTGTCCTTTCAGTACTTAAAGGGAGCTTATAAAAAAGAGTGAAAGAGATTTTTTTACATGGGCAGGTAGTGATAGGAGAAGGGGGAACAGTTTTAAACAAAAAGATGAGACCTAGATTAGATGTTAGGAAGAAATTCTTTACTGTGAGGGTGGTGAGTCACTGCAACAAGTTGCCCAAAGAAGCTGTGGCTTCCCCATCCCATGGAAGGGTTCAATGGTTGGATGGGGTTTGGAGCAACCTGGTCTAGTGGAAAGTGTTCCTTCCCATGGCAGGGAACGGAACAAGATGATCTCAAGATCCCTTCCAACCTGAATCATTCTGAGATTCTATGATTCTACGATTTAGGAGTTGAGACTTGAAGCAAAGGTACATCCCCACTGTCCCAGCTGGTTTCAATGGTAGGTTTAGTTATCAGAAATTATGTAGCCAAAATGTCCATTAGCTGGTGGGATGAGATGTGGGATGCCTGGCTTCAAGATCACTAGGTCTAGAGGACATGAAGGGAAGGCTTAGGCCTGTGTTGGCTTAGGAAGCTGAAGCAGTAACTTTATCTTGAAAATTGGCCTATGCTGGTTCATTTCATGCCATGGTAATGTGGCATGTAGGCTGGCACACATGTAGGCTTGGTGGCATAGCCAGAGCCTGTGGGGATGCAAGGCAAAATTTCATTTCTCACTCTTTTCCTGGTACCTGTCTGATGCTCACATAGCACAAACCAGAGTCAGGGCTGTGGGAGGAAGATGCACAGTGGAGCGGAGGATGAGGCGTTCTGCCTATGGCTTCATCATCAGCTCCCTCTGACCTCAGGCAAATTACTTAACCTCATTGCTTCCATTTCCCTTGCTGCCACATGGGTCTAATAATACCATCACAGGATGGTTTTGAGCATTAATTAGCATATGTAGAGCACTTTGAAGATGAAAAGATTTAATGACTGCTGGGGATTATTAATGCTGTTCATGCTCAGTAAGTGTTATTAAAAAGAAACCAAATCTGAATGCTCTGCACTGAACCTCATCAGTTCCTGGGGCTTGAATGCTGGTGGAAGGACGCGATGTAATTCCTCAGTAAATTGCCCGCGGGCTGAATTTATCGCTGGAAACCGCAATCCTGAGAGCTGGCCAGAAGAACCAAGCATCTTCTGCTGTGACTCACCGCACCTTCCCAAGCGGGAAAAGAGACAGTGGCATGGCTGCAACTGGGCTCACTTTTGATCTGAGTGGCACATGCTTCTGAGCACTCCTGAGCTCATTGAGGAGATTGGGGATTATCTGTGGGTTGTTTAAAGTAGAAGCATCTGCTCCTCTTGGAGACAACCAAGAAGCACTCGATGCTGCCCGACTGAGGTGCAGGAACTGGTTTGGGGTTGTACGGATGAGGATGGTGTGCTGTGGGCAAGTTTCTTGGAGTGGTCTAGCATGAGTGAAAGCCTGTTAGAGGCCAAGGGAAAAAAAAGCCCAGGCACAGGGATTTCATACAAATATGTGGTAAAATACTGAAACACAGACAAACATATGTTAATCGAATGGGCAAGAAGAAAAACATAATCATTTCAATCTTCCTACGCTTGCCTTTACAGATGAAATGGAATATCTGAAAGGCTGTCTTTTGCTTTTGATCTCTTGCTTTTACTTGGAAATGCTGCTGTGCGTGAGGAGTGATGCTTGTGCTGTAAGGGCTGGTGCTGGAGAATGTGCGGGTCTGAGTACTGTGGATTTACAGTGTGATTGCAATGCATAACTCAGCTCTGCCTCAGTTTCCTCCCCTGCCTGATGAATTTGCAACACATCAGCCTTGCTCTGCCCTTCACTTTCTAGTGTGTCCAAGTGCTTCCACACAGTGTGTGGGTGATGCCAAGAATAGCTTCTCTCTTCTACATATTTAATTACTGAGGACAAGATGTTGGCATTCCATAGGTAGGAACTACCTGACTCAAGGTAGGACTAGGATTTAATTCCACTAAGACTTAGCCAGCAGCTTTCCATGCAGGTTATCAGTGAGAACAATTTTCTGACAATTTGGCTGATTGTTTGTTATGGGTTTTCTCAATTTAAGGTGCAATTGAAATAATATTATTATTACTACTATTATAATTGTCATTATCCTTATTATAATCTGTATTATTATTTCTAGCACTGATATTAATATTACTGTGACAATGAGAACACTGTTGTCTCCTAACTAACAAAACCATTTTCTTTATCACAAAAGACATAGCAGTGCTTGCATGTGGATTTTGAAGACCTATTTCATGAAATCTGTTCATTTTACACAGCTGAATTAATTTCCCTTTCAAGATAACAGTAATAAATAATTCTAATCATTGCAGTGGGGTTTTTTTTCACATCCCCTCTTTTTCACACTGTATCTCATGGCTTTTCCTGTGGTTCTACAAGGAAGATTGGTAACATCTGCATCACTGCTGATGCATGGGACAGAGCCCATCACCTGTGCCCAGACATCAGTGCATAAGTAAGTGCAGTGCTTCAGTTTGCCATAAACCAAATTAAACAGATTTTGTGCCACTCCAGGGTTCACAGACACATAAAGTAGGGGAGTGCCCAACTCCACTTTGTTACACTTGGAGAATACTCCCAAATAACCTAGCATGAGCCACCACTTGGAAAACCACACTGCAGTTTAATCAATAATTCAAGATTCCATGAGCCAGCACTGCTGCCATAGGCAGCAGGTGTAAAAATAACCCTCAAACTGAAAATTCTCCCAGAAATCTGTCCTTGTTAAAAAAAATAAGAAACCTGACCTCATTTAATAACATCAGAAGAGCAGACAGAAGACATTCTAGAGTCAGTCTTTAAAATTAGGTGTATTTTTCAGCTTCAAAGTGAAAATGGCACAGAATGGCTGTTGTGATGTTGTGTGGAATGATAGAATGACCCTCATGGAAGGGATTTTTGAAAATCTGTGGACAAACACAAACATTTTAATAGACAGGTCTTTTAAATTCCATTTGATTCTCCAAATGACTTGTTCTCCTTGGCCCAGCTTCATACAATCCCTCTGGAACAGCCTTTTTTTTCCCACCCAAGACCCAAACAGCCCCTTGAAAGTATTTATTTTTCTTCACTGGTGATGCAGGAAACCTTGGGATTACACCACCAACAAAGATTTCCCAGTTGAATGCCAACTGTGTTGTGGGATCCCACTGAAGCCAGTAGTTTCACATTTTTGGGAAATTAATTTAAGACCTGTTGGGTTTTCATTAAGGGCTTTTTCTTCCTTCCTTGGCTCTCAATGTGGTGGGAGCTTCCTGAACAAGATAGTGTCAAACTGCTCTTACTAACCTGTGGATGCCATGCCTGGACTACAGAAGCACAGCTCCTGATGGACATTTAATCTCATGGCAAGTTTATTCCTATCCCTGGAGACATTGAAAAATGAAGATTCCTCTGCCACTTCTCTCATCTGCTTTCATGGTGGGAAAAGAGTGAGAATTCCCAGCTGATTGTGAGTACAGTCCTTTGGAGAGAAGGCTTGGAAAATCTGGTGGTATGAGTGGTGCCTCGCCCTGTGCATCTGCTTTGCTTTCCTGAGTCCTCCCAGGGATGTGAAGAGGGATGCAAGACTGGGGCTGCAGCTCTCGGCATGGGATCATAAACTCATGGAATGGTTTAGGTAGGACAGGACCTTCACAATCACCTTCTTCTAACCCCCTGCAGTGGGCAGAGACACCTTCCACTAAACCAGGTTGCTCCAAGCCCCATCCAACCTGGTCTTGAACCCTTCCAGGGATGGAGCATGCGCAAGTTCTCTGGTGAGCGTGTCCCAGTGCCTCACCAGAGATGAGCTGCTGCTTCTCCTCCTCCAGTCAGCCCAGGGTCACACAATATCTGAAGCCCCACTCTTCTTTTTGGCAGCAGCCAAGGTGCTTTCTGACATCTTCAAAGACTGTGACACTAAGTCTGTGGGAACTCAGCTGTGTCCTATTTTTCATCCTTTTGCTAATTTTTCTCTCTCCCATCCCACCTGAGAATAACTTCTAAAGTGTTCCTGTCTCTGAAACTTGTTGCTTGCCCATGAGAAGGAACCATATTACACCAAGGGTTGCTCTTTTCAGCAGGCAAGCTGCAGAATGGGAACAGGCTGCCAGAGAAGATGGAGGGAGGCTGGAGTTAAACTGAATGGGTTTGATTCTGAACTCACACTGCTTTTGCCCTGCTCTAAGACAACTTGAACAGAGAGTTTTTCCTGATTCATAACAATGTCAGTGAGAAGAGAAACCAATCAGACTCTAATTTAATCCCAGGCTTTGGCAAGAACCTCCATCTCCCTTTAATGAGGGAAGGTCCTTTTCATTAAGGTCTCAAATACCGCGGTGCTGGGTGCCAGTACAAAAGCCGAGATAGGCAGACATTTATGTAATGGCAGCAGGCAGAGTGTCTTAGAAAAATGGAAAAGGCATTTTAATCGTGGTATTAGGTTAGATTCCACAAGACAGTATGGAAGGCATCAAGATGCGAATGCCGTAACAATCTGGAGTGTGTTACCACTGCATTGATCTAATATTGCGATGTAGTAATAGTAATTTCAGGGATATCTTGCAAAAAAGGCACTCCGAGTTACAATGGAAAAAATAGGGGGGAGGAGAGGAGGAAGAAAGGAAAAGTTAAAGCCTGTGCAGCTGTTAACAGGGGAGCAGCTTTGTATCGGCACTCCCAGCCCCAATCTGTGCTGTTAACCAAGAGCAGTGTCCAAGGTTTCCTTGGGCTGTAAAAAATAAGAGCTGAGTTGCCCTCTCCAGTTATTCATTTATGCACAAATCAAATGAGTGTCTATTATTAAAGCATCGCTGGGCCCAGCAGCCCGACTGAAAACAAAATATGGTTGCTCTCCATGGGGTGATGGAAAAACTTGTCTTGGGAAGAGACAGGCACAGCCAAAGGAAAGCCTCCACTCCTGGTCCACTTCTGAGCTACAGGAGACTTGGTGACTGCAGAGGGGTTAATGAAAGGCACAGTCTGTGCTCAGCTCTCATCTAGGGGTGTATCAGCAGCGATGATCTACAGAGAAGTTGAAACATTTCACCAACACCAGGTCTGATACTGCCAACACCACTTTGGAATAAGCCTGGTGGTGTGTTTGGAAGTGTTGTTCCCAGACTTGGTGCCTGTATATACAATAAACCTCATCTCTGAATACATTATGCATACATTTGCCACATTGCTCTGTAGAGCCAGTACCACGCTCCACAGAAACACAGAATGGTTTGGGCTGGAAGGGACCTTAAAGTTCATCTTGTTCCAAACCCTCATGAGCAGCATGAAGACAACTTGAGTTTTGCTTGCCCATTGATCCCATTTACCTTTGTGACAGAAGACATTGTGTAATTTTGGGGAACAACTGTTCCTAAGTGTGCCTGATACCATCACTGCAAGAGCAGCTGGGAGGAATACAGTGTGCACAGAGGTGGCAAAACACATTCATTTGTCTCTACAGGTGGCCATGAAGATGCCCTGTGGCAGTGGAGTATCCAGAGCTGGATAACATGGTCTTGGGACATCTCTTGGGCTGCTCTAGTGCAGACACACTAGAAGAGATTGAAGAGCTTGTAAAAGACAAAGGCTGCTGGTGTAGTAGGCAGGGAGTGTGGCTGGAATGTTACAGGAGCATTGATCCACAGCTGAAGTAGATACAAGCTGATGAGGTCACAGGATCACAGAATCACAGAATCGCTAAGGTTGGAAAACCCCCACCTCCCTCAGCTGCTCCTCACCAGACTTGTGCTCCAGACCCCTCCCCAGCTCCGTTCCCTTCTCTGGACACTCTCCAGCCCCTCAATGTCCTTCCTGGACTGAGAGGCCCAGAACTGAACACAGCACTCGAGGTGTGGCCTCAGCAGTGCCCAGCACAGAGGGATGGTCGCTGCTCTGGTCCTCTTGGCCGCACTATTGCTGGTACAGGCCAGGTACCACTGGCCTTCTTGGCCACCTGGGCACACTGTTTTCATCCTGGTAGGACCCTTGGGTTGATTCTCCTACTCTTCACTGACTGATGATACCCAAAATGGCCACAAATAATTTTCATTCTGATCTAGGGGGCTAAGAGGATATTAGGTATACATGGCAAATTATTCACACCCTTTATACAAGAGCCTGCATTATCCAGAGTGGGACATAAAGGGCCTTGAACTTCACAACATCCACTGTCTTTTGTTTTATTTTTCTTATCTATCATACTTTTATGTCCTTATTGCTGTGCAGACCAAGCAGAGGGAGCAAGTTAAATTTTAGGAAGAGAGGATTCTTTGATTCCCTTTCAACTTCTGCAGAGGAAATAGCCATGCAGCCATTAGTGAAAAGCAGAGGTGGTGTTTAAGACAGCAGAACTAATTGTTTAGGAAAAGAAATAGGAGTTAGGAACATAAGAAGGAGAGATATGAAAGGATAGTCTGTGAGACACAGAGTTTGGCTTATAAGAAGCTACTTAAAGGTAAATTGTGCCTAAAAATGCTAAATAAAATTTAGTTCCTTATCAACCTTGAAGAAAAAAGCTTGGCTTTATTCCATTTCTTATTCTGTCCACTCTGATTTAAGATTTGAGCCTCCACTCAGTGAAAGAGGGTTAAACCAGCCTTTCCCTGTGCTGAGCTGCACAGAAAGAGCTGCAGCAAATGGGATCATACAGGTAGTCCACACAGTAAAAGGTACAAAAGATGGTAGATATAATTTTATATCACATGTTTAGAAAACATAAAGATGGTGAAAATTAGAACAGTGGCTTTTTTTACCCCCTTAATTTTAAATCATCCAAAAGAACGTTTGAAATAGCTGAAAAGTTAGGAAGTTTCTCACTGTCTCTGCGCCCTGCAGGATGCTGCAAGCTCTGAAGCGATGTTGCCACCTTGTGGAACAGGAAAAAACTCTGCTCGTTTACAGGAAACAAAAAACAAACCAGCTTTCCCTCCTTGTAGTTTCTGCCAAATTAGAAAAAGCAGTCCTGTGCCTTGGGAGGAAAGGGACCAATGGGCTGAGGATGTGCTGGGACAGAGCTGGAGCGGGACTGCCCACACCTCCACTGCTCATTCTCAGAAAGAAGTATATCATCTTTGATTTTCTTCTTTTTATTTCCCATCCCCTGCACTAAATTTTTTTCTTCCTTTCCCAAGAACTCGTCATCTGCCCACTGTCTTGCAAGCAAAACTTGTAACTTTCATAAAGTTCCATGGATTATCATCCTGTAAGAAGCAAAAAGAGAGATCCCCTGGCTTTTATGCTCTGTGGTCCCGAGTCCTTGCACAAGAAAAGCTCCCACTGACTTAGGGTAGACTTTTGTCTGGTTTCTGAAGCCACACTTCTCCATGAGATTCATAAAGAAAACCTTCAAAACCTGTGGGTACATGCCCAGCCTGTGTGGGCCAGCGCTTTGGAGAACACACATCACTTTTATGCTCAGGAAATCAAAACTGGGCACAGGGAAACGATCACTTTAGCTTTCAAAAAGAACGAGTGCCTGACCTGGAATTTGCAGTATTTAATTTCAGTGTGGAACAACATGACAGAGAGATTTGGCTGTGTTTGGCAGGAGGATGCAAACCAGTATCACCAGGGACAGCTGCTCCATCATGGATGCTCTCGCTGGCTGAAGAGCAAAATCCAGATTCCACACAACTTTACCCTCTTTCTTTCTCTTATGGCATCCAGGGCTGAACTGCAGAGCGGGGAGTTTAAGGGAGGCTCTCAGAAAAGGTTCATGCACTGAAGGTTTATCTTACCCTTTTCTATTAAATTTTAGGTTTAGTTAGATTTTGTATCTACCAGTGGGCCCTAAACACCCAGAAATTATTACTATCAGGAATTCTAAAAGCTTTTTTTTCCTTAATAAAAAAAAAAAAACCAAACAAACCTGTCTCTGACAAAATGAGAGTTTTAATTTGAAACCTGTTTTAATTAAAAAATGGGAACCCGAGTTTTCAATATATGCCCAGATGCTAGGATTTTCCTACATTTCACTATTTCTCTTTTCTTCTAACTTCTCCTGCACTTGCTGCTTTTTTTCAGTGCCAAAGCAAGGTAAAATAGAATATAAAATAAAATATTAAAAATAAAATAAGACAATTTAAAAATAAAATTTAAAAAAATAAATTAAACCACGTAACAAAATTATAAGAGGAATACAAGAGTGTCAAGAGGCAAAAAGAGCAAATATCAATAAAAGCACGTAGTTTTAACTCTACCCCTAAAATAAAATGAAAAAATAGTCAAGCCTTTTTTTTTTTTAATGAAAACTCAGCACTGTTTCTGTTTCTGGTCAGCACTATTTATAAGCGATCACCGCTGAATCGTTCAGCCTCTGGCAACACCAGCATCTGACCGGTGGTGGGTAAACAGCAGCTCCCGTCATACAATGTGAGTAACAAACTTCCATTTACAAAATATGTTTACCCCACTATGTGCTTGGGCATGAATGCTACTTTCTTTTTTTGTCTCCAGGTCTGGATTTCCCCTCCAAAGGGTCCTGGAGAGCCCTAGGAGCTCCAGAGCTTCCCGTGTACGTGCATGTGTACACACACACACAAACGTGGACACAGAGCCTCCCACCTCCCCACTGGGACGTGGGTTAGCAAGTTGTAAATCCAAACCCATCCCAAGAAAGGAGGTCTGGGCAGCATGGCA
>NW_008240221.1:14944237-14957743 GCF_000691975.1 Corvus brachyrhynchos
GTGCTGCCTATGGCTCCCAGACTTTGGCATTAAAGGATCAAGGGGGAAATAGGTGTTTTGGGTTTATTTTTTAAAAATAACCCAAATTAAACTGTTGAACGCTGAGGTCTTGGCCACCCCCGCAAGTTAAAGGCTGATCCAGCTGATAAAAATACAATGCCCTGATAAGCTCCTCTTTGTTGGCATTCAGGGGTGTTGGGGCCTGAAACTGGAGGTTTTCTGCCTGTGCCCACTCCTCTTCACCCAGCACAGCTCCAAAATCCTCACTGCCACCTGACACATTGCACAACCTCTGGGTTATACCCATCCTAGCAAGCAAACAGGATGGGAACTCCAAATGTGCCCCCTCCTTCCCCCCGCCACTCCCCATACATTTTCCCACCTTGAACCATCCTGAAATGCCATGGATGTTTCCAACAGAATCGAAGCTGGGCTCCCATCCACACCAGTCCAACACTGGGATAAACACATCCCTTGAATGGAATCAGATTTGTTCAGAAAGGCAAATGAAAGAAGGAATCTTCAAGACTATATAACTTTTATGTGTCTCTCTCCTTTAGATCATAGAGAAACAAATTTATCTCCAGAGCCTCCTTTGAAAGAAATGGATTCACAGAAATTTTGACCTGGAGTATAGTTTAATAGTAATGATAATTTCTTGTAAGGCCATATTTTACCTGGAACCAAGTCAATATCTATAAAAATGCTATAATGAATTGATAAAATGATTCCTGGAAATTTTTTCTGCTATTTTTCTTCTACAAAGCAATTTTTGTTTGCAAAGACAGATTCAAATCCTGACAACTCAAGTGCCGAAGCATTGAAAGGCACAGTAGGTAATTTCATGGTCAGTGACATATTTTTATTTTAAAATCATGCTGGAGAACTGAGAAAAACACATGGACAAAGTTTGCAAATTAGTGTAGAAAAAGGCTTGTGGGCAGCTAAGGGACCCTCGAAGGTGAACTTATGCCTTGAGGCATTAACTCTCCAACAGGTGCAATAGGGTGCAAAGGGGTGACCAGTTTTACCACTCTGAGTCTCTGGTGCTACTAGGAGCTGCGTGAAACTCCCCCAAAAACTGTGTGAGTGTCAGTAACCTGGGGTTTGAGCAGTGACTCTGCAGGTTTTTAAGTTTTCCCTTTTTCCCTCCCACCCCAGCCCCATCGTTCCCCTGCAAGCACGATAACCCCTTTCTGAACAAAGTACTGAAAATTCCAGGGTTTGGACTATCAGATTTTTCCTTTGGACCAGTGAAGTGTAAGGAAGAAAAAGAAAACACCACTTACCAGACAGGGAAAATTTAAATCATCAAAATGAAATAAAACAGAAGCTGGGCAAAGCTGTTTTTAATGAAGACCATTACAGAGAGAGGTGGTGTTTTCCTTCCCTCCGTGTTTGTGTGTGTGCAAACCCTTTTCTATCCAGCCACAATCAGGGAGCTGAAAAATCTGTCTTTAATTGCAGATGTTGTAAAAATAATCACATAGGAGACTAAACTAGCATTAAAAATGTGAATTCTTGACTTGTTGCCTCGGCGTGGAACATCTTTCTATTGAACTGCTTATAAAGCAGTAAACTATGAGTCAAAGTTTCTTCAAGAAGATGCCTTTTCTTGTTATGGTTATTTTACTTCAGAGGGTGTTTCTTGGCTTTGCCAGAAAAAGAAGATGGTGGGGAATGTTTGCTCTGTCTTAAATGACGAGCTTTAAATTTAAAAACCTTTGTTTTTAATTATCCTTGCTGCAAAATACAGTGAAATCTTTCTGCTTCCATTTTTTTTTAGCTCAGATAAAGTTCTCAGCATTTCAGCATTTTTTTTTTTTGCCTCTGCAGCCTTTTCCCATTTGAACTGTTATTTATTACTTCTTTACTACCTTTCATGCAGTTAAATGAAAATCGTGATGCTTAATGGTGAAAACACCCGAAAGGAATTTAATTTTTTTTTCAGGGTAATGTTGCCCTCAAAAGAACAATCTATCTCCAAACAATGAGAAATTGTTTCTCTAATCCCACCTACCCTCCTCCTTCTTCCCTGAGTCTTCTGTTGAGTTTCGATCCTGCTAAGGGAGAAGGGGTATTTTGTTAGTTTGAAATCAGATTGCTGTTGCTTTTTTAGTACCTTTATAAATCCAGGAACATTAGCTGAAATGAAGTCTGGTGCAAAATGTTTCCTTTCTATGGGACCTAACACATTGAAGGGTGCCAGTAGGTGGTCACTGTTCGTAGACTTTAAAATGCAGATTAAGCCCAGCTGAACTGTGCCAAACCTTGTTCAACCCCGTTGAAGTCCAAAATAAATTCACACCTCCTCATTTCTGTCCTATTAATCAATCAGTTCAAGAAACTGCAGTCTGTGGTGGGTATCAGTCAGAGACTTGTCTGTTCACTTGGGCTGATGCACAGAATAAATGTTTTCATATATTTTAAAATTAATTTTATTTCCTGTGTCTATATTTTTAATTTTGTTTTCTTTTGCAAGAATGCAACTGTGACTACCTGTTGTCAGGAAGACCATAAATTTCAAAGTTAAAATAACATTATATTCCAGTATTTGTTTTTCAGGGGAAAAAATCAAAATAGCAATCTAAAAAAAATAAAGAGGAAACTGTGAACCCTGCTTAGTATAAATGTACAATAATAAGATTTATTTTTACTTTGGCTGTTTGAAACTTCTCTAAGTTTATGCCAACAAACATAACTAGAGTCCTAGAATGATCATAATCCATCCACACCAAGTACAAAGAAGGGTTTCTCTTTTTTGTGCAGACTTGACTTTCCAAAGTCAGATTGTTACATGGCATGCAGGCAGTACTAGCTAATATTAATGAGTTCTAATTCTTTGCGCTTTTAATATTCAGGTTTCCAACAGCTTTGCACAGAAAAATGAGATAAGGAGCTCCAAGGAAAAGGGATGAAATGTTCTCTCCGTTTTGTACCCTGAAACTAAGGCACAAAGAAATTTAAGCAAAATCTGGTGCTGAGGGAGTGGCAAAACCAGCAACAAGATTCAGATGGCTTCTCTTTTCAGCCACATGAAAAAATTCCTTTCCCATTAAAAAAAAACCAAAGCAAAACCCAAACAACTTATTTACAACTTTTCAGCCATTAATCTGTGTCAAGATATTTCTTATTACACCATGAATGGTTAATTTCTTTAAAATACTTTGCTGTGGGATTTTGTTGACAGCTTTCAAAAAGTCCGAGTGGTCCAACTGGCTTCCCAAACTCTACAGCCCCTTTTATTCCTTCAGAGATTTCTAATAAATTTATGATTCCTGACTTTTGAGAAATGGGATGCTGTGTTCATTTGTCAGATCTACTGTCTACAAATTCTGCTATTTCACAGAATCACAAAATGGTTTGGGTTGGAAGGGACTTTTAAAGGTCATCCAGTCCAAATCTCCTGCGATGAACAGGGACACCTTCCACAAGGTCAGGTTCTTCAGAGCCCTGTCCAATCTGACCTTGAATGTTTCCAGGGAAATTTAACACAATGTCTACCAACGTGTATTAAAGAGAAGTTAGAATATAATCTGGCATTCCCAAGATGATGTTTGTAGCTTTTGAAGATAATTTTATGGCTGTTCTAGTCTTCTCCTCTAGCACAGGGTCCTATATAAGTGTTGGATCCCATATCACAATTCATAAGTTTGCTGTTTTGGGAGTGAATCTCTTCAGAACTCATGAGTGAATGACATCTGATTTTGGCCATTTCTTACTGTTAAATTTTATTGGCTTGTTCTAAAATTTCTGCTAATAACCCTTCATCTTGACACACTTTTTGAGCTTAACCCAACACAGAGGAATGTTTTGTTGCAAGAACCTTTCACTGCTTCTTGACAAAGAAATGTCGAGTTTTCTGCTGTGTCTTATCTTGTCTGACAAGTGTCTTTTCTTTGAATCAATTGTTATTTCTTTGAGCTCTCTGACAGGTTCAAATAAAATTATTTAGAACATTTTTCTTTAGGTGTTTTTTAATGGTTTTGGCAGGGGTTTCCTCAAATTATTTCTTGTCCTGCTTTATTAATGTTTCATATTTAACCTAATATAGTATCCTCTTCTCTTTTTCCCACCTTTTATAAAAAAAACTTCTTATCTTTTAAAATGAGATAAAATCAGAGAAAATTTTAGGGAGAATTTTAGTTGATCAGTATTGTAAATCATTATAGTACCTCATTTTTAACAGTCTCCATAGAAAGTGCTGTCATTTGAGCCTTTTAGCTGTGCCTTTCTATTTCTTAAAAGAACTTCTGACCTTCTCATTTTCAAGTGGCTTCGTTCTTGAAGTTAAACCTTACAGTGGCATGTACTTTTTCCCTTGGTTTTTTGCATTATGGATGCTGTGTCTTGCTGAGACTTAAACCTATTCAGTTGTTCCTGTTAGTCCCCCTGTTTTTGTAGCAGTACTGCAGAAATTTTTGTAAATGCAACATTATCCATCATTTTTTTAATACAGAAGAAAATGCTCATTGTAATGATGATTATTAGAGGGTCTACTTGGGGAACAAAAAGGAAAAGTTTTTTAAGAAGAAATTGATTGACTGAAAAATACATTATTTTCTTTTGTTGGAGAAGAATGAGAAAAGAGAAAAGAAAAAAATATTCAAATATGAAAACCCTCTCTTAGACTTCTCAGTGAAAATGAAAGACAGATTTCCCAGCTGCACCAGGAGAAGTTTAGATTAGATATTAGGAAAAAATTCTTCATTGAAAGACTGGTCAGTCTTTGGAATATGCTGTCCAGGGAACTGGTGGAATCACCATCAATGGAGGTGTTCAAAAGGCATGTGGATGTGGTGCTTGGGGACATGGTTTAGTGGTGGATATGGTGGTGAATGGTTGAACTCCAAAATTTTAGAGGTATTTTCCAACCTTAATGATTCTGTGAAATCTGGAATTGTATGTGGAAACCTCTGCAGGAAAGGAATGACAAATCATGGGTGACTTTTGTGGCTACAACCTGTCTCTTGGTGTCCTTAGCTGTGTGGACCCAGAGGTTCATATAAATGTATGGTAGCCTCCAGCAAACCTGGGCTGGCTCCTTGAGCAGATTTCTGTGCTTGGCTCAAGCCTAAACTGAGAAATCTGCCAAGTCTTCATTGACAGCTTTCATGTCAAGCCATGTGAGAAGATGCAAGCTCAGGTGGAGGAATTTGGACAGGAAAAGTAATGGGGAGATAACTGAATACCAAAAAAGGAACTGCTGGGCCAGGAGGGGGCGTAGCAGTGAGGTTCCTCAAGGACTAGTCAGCATTTCCTGATGGCCTGTGTACGTATGGGAGGAGAATGCCATGGCTGGCCACTGAAAGAAACTGGAGGAGAGTTAGTATCGGTCAAGGAAGTATAAATTTCACTGAGTTATAAACATCCTGCTAACCTTCAGCTGGGATGGAGCATTGCTCTGCTCATGTGTGGAAGGAAATGAAGTCTCTGTTTTATGATCTGCTCTCCTGTACTTGTGGGGTCTCTTTGGCTGTGCAGTGCTGAAAGCCAGGGTAAAACCAGTGGGTTGGCTTCCAGAGCCATTCTTGCATGCCACGAGTGTGAAGAAACCCTCCCACATGAAGTGCAGTAACAGAGCACCAAACTTGCTGCTGTTAGTCACTGCAGAGAGACACTGACTCCACCGACCTCAGGTGCCACCAGCACCTGTTAACAAAGTGGTTAACAGCTGTTAACCTGTGGTTTCACTGAGAAATTGCTTGCACTGTGTGTTGAAATGGTCAGGCTAAAAATGGAGGGAAGACACTGAAAGGTTATTTGGGGGCAGCAGTCCCATCAAACCAGTGATTTCCTACTTGGTGGTGATCATGAGTATCAGCTTATTTTATGGGTTTGTGTGAGGAAAATGTAGTTGTTGCAGTGTGTTATCAGCAAGAGCTGCTCAGACATGCTTGTGGTTGGGCTGGGGGACTGATGCTAATAATTCAAGTTATCCCCATTCAAGCTTTAAAAGCCTTCTATTGTGGTAAAACTGAAAGCCTCAGGAAATGTTCGCACAAACTCAGCGAGAAGGGAAGTCATCACCAGTTTCAACTCTGTGTATAACTCACGTGCTACAAATGGCTAATGCATGGAGATGTATGGAGCTCTCATTCAAGGACACTCATCTGTTACACAATTCTTATCCTACTGCTGACCAAGGAAACTCTGTCACTGATCTGAGTGGTAGAATAATCTAAACTGTTCAAATAATTTACTAAAATCTCAAAGCTTGTGGGGTCCCATCTACTGGTTTTTTATGACTATTGGTACCAAATTGCCACCAACCTCCATTATCTTAAGTGGCAGCTTAAAGTCCTTAGTGCATTTGTTTTAAATCACAACAATTAAGGAGGACAGTGCCATTATTCCCACTTTTCAGGTGGAATAGGAAGCTGAGTCAAAGCTATATTAGGAACCTCAAAGTTATATTAGGAACATCAAAGTTATATTAGGAACCTCAGACTGTTTGGGTGGAGAGGAGGAGTATAAACAAAGAAACAAAAAATCCTTGTGCAAGTCCTTGTGGAAATTTCCTACAAAGCAGAGCAGCAATGAATCAAACATAGCCCTACATCTCTGAGAGTTGTGATCCCTAAATCCTCTGGTTCAGGATTTCAGCCCCTGTGAATTGTCCAACTCTACTAGGTAGACTTGAATTTGCATCATCAGACTCCATGTGACCCCAATGGCCCAAAATTGTTCTCTCTTCTCCTGAGAGAACAAAGCAATGACAAAAGAGTGGTAACCACCTATGTGTGACTAAAATCTTGGAGGGGGGAATTCAGGTTCTGTTAAATACCTGGAGTGCTTGAATATAAAAAATATTTATGCTCTCTCATTGTAAGGCAATCTCCCTACCTTTAATTTACTCATCTTTGGAACCACAGGAAATACGCTAAACTGAGCCCATGAAGAGCTAAACCCACAGTTAGTTAAGGAAGAGGGACAGAGAAAACAAGAGCTTTGTACAGATCCTCCATCCAGCTGGTCACTCTTTAGGCAAGGATCCCTGCACCCAGTCAAACCATTTTCACTGCAAAGCCTCTCTTTGGCCTGATGAAAAGGGGTCCTTGCCTGGTTTGAAGAATTATAAGCCCACTCAACAACTAGACTGTCAGCTTTTGGCTTTAAAATGAGATTTATTTTTTACTCTATTAAAAAAATAATATAATTTTTATGTAACTGTAACTGTGTTTTTTAATACTGCACATAATCTTAAAATGGAAATACATCTTGTCCACAAAATTTGACAGGATGAATTACAAATGGGCCATAAAATTTGTTAAATTTTAAGCATTTTTGAAGCCATTTTGTATCCCCATGGGTTTAATTATTATCATATTCTGCAACATGTTTCCAAAGTGAGTGACATCTATTGGGGATCCTAGAGGACTGCAAGATGCTTGGACTCAAATCACTCATCTAGCCCCAGGACTGGCCCAAATCTTCTCATCTCCATGATTAGAAGAGAGGAATGTCTCAATGCAAATCTGTTACTCCATTTCCTTGTAGACATTAATGGTGGACAAATTAACTGATTTGCAACTACTGATCCCTTAGTTGTGAGCATCTCATCCACATGAACATGTTCTTCCAGCACACAACCACAGAACTTCTGAGCAAAATTTGCCAGGTCTTATATTCCAGATAAAAATTTCAGTAAACAGAGCAGTTTTTCACTGGCACATGAAGTAGTAAGAAGACACCTGATATTAATTATCTTTTATCACTACCAGTCTTGTCTGGACATAAAAAGCTCTATAAACAATGGTCAGTCTGTGGATTGTCTTAGTTAATGTATCATCATTACTTCAGCCTTAGGTCTCTACCATCAGTGATAAGTAGGTCTCCAGGAAGAAACAAAATACAGTGCCAGAAATTAAAACAAAAGATTCTGAAAGCCAAAGCAATTTGAAGATCATTCTTTAAAAAAAGAAGGTTAAAAAATTCACCAGGAAGAGAAGACAGCTGTAGGACTCAGCTGGTCACACCTGAAACTCATGAAAGAGATGATGGAAGAGGATAATGGTCAGCTAAAGAAAACTTAGGAGCTCATTGTAACCAGAAAGAGTACTAAGGGACAAGAACAATGCAAATGTAAACCCATTCCATACGAAGAGGACTAAGGTGAAATCAGGGAGTTGCAGGCTTGCAATAAAGTTTGATTTTGACAGTAGGCAAGGTCTTGGAGACATTAGCAGAGGATGAGATCACAAAACATCTGGAAAAATATGAGCTGATATAAAGGAATGGGGAGAGTTTCTGGAACAGAAAGTCATGTCTGACAAAATGGATGGAATTTTTGGAGGCAGATGAGAAGTGACATGGTGAGTTGTAAGTTCTTCACAGTTTTATGAAGGTCCTTAGCACTTTGCTGGCCAGTGGATGTAGCTGTGTATGATAAATGCTGGTGAGCATGTTCGTTAAATAAATAGAAACCTTACATCATGATCTAGAGTAGACCAAAGTGGCAAAAGAGACAGATTAAAAAAGAAAAGTCTTTTATGGAACAACCCAGTTTGACTGTGCTGCTTCCTGGATCTTGTTCCTGAGTAATGCTCAGGCAGCAAAGCTGTCAGAGTAAAACTGGGAAGCAATGGCCAGAGGCCAAATCCAATCTGAATGGTCTTTTACATTCTAGTTTGTACATTCATGCTTTTGAATTAGCTTACCATCCTCTCTGTTTTATTTCTAAAGGTGTCAATTTTCTTGTTGTGCAGGCCCAGGACAGTCTGTTGCTTTGAGCTGAAGTCTCTAAGTAACCTGAAAACAACTTTTTTTTCAGGGGCTGTTTAAGCCACAGATGATGCTCAGTTGTGGAGAAAGCTGCTGAGATATGTAGAGACAAAAGGATTTACACAGATTCAGGATCCTGTAGGACCTGGGAGGTGGGGAACCCAAAACTCAGTCTGCTGCCAGTACCTGCCTTCAAGAGGTGTGTATAAGAACCACAGAGAGAGAACTTATTTTAGAACTGCAGCTTTTAAGTTCTTAGAAGGAAGACACTGCCCCATCTCTGTTACCTCTGGCTCTAAAGCCCTCTTGAGAAAACTTTGGTGAAGACAAAGAAAATCATGTAGGCTTGGGAAAGCTTAGAATGTGGATCAGAACAGAATTTGTTTGGTACATATAACAGTCCAGAAAAATTCTGATTTAATAAAGGTGCATTTAATGAACTTATGGACTGTATAATGAGCAATTCAGGAAAATATATGGACTGATTTGTTGTCTGTCACAAAATTGGGATCTAAGTGAACTGGGTCCCATTCCAGAATGACTAATTCTAGACAACTGTCCTGGGCTCAGCCCTGGGCTAATACAGATATAATACCTTCATTTCTGGAACTAGCTTATTTGATTATTTACCATGTATTTCTCCTCTGTGCTGCTTTGCCTGCCGCTGGCACGCTTTGAATTGTGCATTAATTCTTGTGCTCATTCCCCGTGTATAACATGTGAATCTGGCACACGCTGGTCAGGTCTAGGTAGATAAAATAAAAATAGGTGTTCCTGAGGGTCTAATACCACAATCTTACAGAGGGTGTTAATCACCCCATGAATGCACATGGACTGATTTCTTTTACCTTATCTTTCTATTTTCATGTCTGTAATGCCACAGAATCAGCTTTTCCTGTGGTTTTCCAATTACTTCCTTTATTTGTCCAAGGTGGAAATAGCACAATAGAGGGCTTAGCTGCAGAGTGAAAGTATTTCTACATTCAGTATTACATACAGAAAGTATAAAGGACATTTGAAAATTGAATTCTAAAATTTTCTCGGAGGTAGCCTGATCGGAGCCTTGTGGATCAACCAATTCAGCCACATGCTACCTCAGCCTCCCATGTAATGCAATCTCTTCATAAATTTGGTGTGTTCCTTCATAAATGGGGTTAGGTTTCTTACCATAACTACTCCTATGGGAAGGCTGCTTCAAGCCCTCACTCTTCTGACAGTTTGAAACTCTTCATAATGTCCATCTGAAATTTATTCATGGACAGTTAGTACCCATTTGTCCTCATGCCAAAATTGTCCTGTAATTTAAATAGTCATATCAACTTTCAGCTTCGGTTCTGATACTTAAAACAAGCCTCTCCTCCGGTGTATGAAGTTCCACATTCCTTGGATGTTCCCAGTGCTCTTCTCTGTACCACGTGATTTCCAGTTCATCTTTCCTGATCACAGGTGACTTGAACTGTGACTATTGTTCCAGAAGTAAATAGTTTTGTACCTGTGCAACGGTTGTCACCAAACCCACAGTTTCCAACTTGGCTCACCCAGGTGAACACATGACAATAGGGTTCTGATTTTAGCCAGGCTGGTTTGTGTAATGAATACAATTCCCAGTATGCTTCCACAGTGCTTTCAGCTCCATCTAGACAAGAGACAGGCTTAAAAAACTGTAATAAAAACTTCCTTCTTCCATCAAGTTCTTATCAACCTACATTAGAATTTAAGTGCCTTTGATTTGGTGGGAATACAAATTGCATATTTGCATCTGGTCTGTTTAAGGGTTGTGACTCAGGGACACAAGCAAATGATTGCCCTTTTTCAAGCTGCCATGTGACAGCTGACCTGCCACAGCTGGCTGTGTTTGTTGCAAATGTGATATAATGCAACATAGAGGCTGATGCTATGCTGAGGGAGCTGATGGATGCTGTGGATGAGGATTGGAAGTCATCTCCACAAAATCACTAACTTTAATAAGCTCCAGGCTAAGACACCCAAATTTGGTGCTCCACACATTCAAGGTTCTGTTACAGCCACTGTGTGTCTGGACAACCATGAAGAGATGGAACAGAGAATGTATTCAGCTGGACCTTTGTCTCCCAGGCAGAAGGGCTGTCAATAATCAATAGAGAGAGAGGGTCACTTGCAAATAACTTCTTATGCCACTTATCTTCAGCCAACCTGGGTTACAATCTGCCCCATAACTTGGAACAATGCAAGAATTCAGATATACCTTCATGTGTTTTAGATGGAGCTGAACCTGATATATGGATCAAGGCTCAGCTGCAGTAATAACTGTGCTGTGTCAGTGTAGTGGGCACAGGAAAAATACTGTGCTCCTTTCTCCTGCTTCTCAAGACCAAGGAATGAGAATTGTTCCTTGACTATGTGGTTCCTGATGCAGAGTGCTGGATGGAGGCTCTGGATAATTCTAGGTAGAGAGGTGGAGGTGCTTGAGCTCCCACTGCAGTTAGAGGGCACAAAGTCATTGTGGAAACACTGAAGTCCAGTAAGTGCTTCAGCTTGCAGTAAATATATGAAGTATTATGTGATTCAGCTGCTTGGTGCCACTTGAGGTGTCCTGCCCGTGGCAGGGGGTTGGAAATAAATTTAAGGTCCCTTCCAACCCAAACCATTTTATGATTCTCTGAAGTATCTCATCAGTGCCTTCCTAATGTCCTGCAGGACCCAGCCCCTCTGTGTTTTTCTTGTTTAGTCAATCCATTTCATGCTGTGAAATACATCTCCATTACCTTCAATGTGATGATGTGGCCTATTCATAGGTGTTTGTATTTATCTTCACCTCAGGATTAGTGTCACCCTGTGGATATATTCAGTGTTCACCACAAGCAGGCTTTGGTGAGTGGGACCTTCCCTCAGCCAGGGGCTTTGGAGTAAACCTCAGGAAGGATTGTCTGGAAAGAGAGCTCAGTGCTTCTCTCCGTGTCTGGAGGAATCTTGCCACAGTGATTCCTCTGAGAAATAGTGCTACTAAACAAGCCCACTCCTTTTTTAAGCAGTAGAGATCCCAGATGCTCCCAGAGTTTCCAACCATTCATATCACCTTGCACCAAATAATGGGATATACTGATGGTTTTTGTCCCTCAGAGTCATTTCTAAGCAGGTGCTGTGAGCAAACATTCTTTTTCTTTTCTGTCCTTTGAAAGAGTCATCCAAAGCATTTAATCCCAGCCAAGCCACAGGTCAGAGTTGAGAAATGGTTTATAGCTGCAATATTTTTTCCTATGTGCTTCAGGTAAAGAAAAAAAAAACCTCAAGAAAATGCTCTTCTACCTTCCCACCCCTTCCTATGAATTCTTTTGTCATTTTCAAAATGGGTTGATTTGATTTTCTTGAAATATTGCAACACACATACAAAAATTGTTCCCAAGCTAAGAAGTTTTTATATCAAGTTTCATCCCTTCTGCTGTTCCCTTATTTTTTTCTTCTTCAGAAAAAGTTACAAACCCATGAGAACAGGAGGGTTTGTAATGAAAGTGCTGGCAGGGCCTTAGTGTAGCATTTCCAGATGTGCTGGTGCAATTAGGGCTGGTCAAATAGAGTTGGATGAAATCAGAAGTGACCCAAAGTCTTTGTCAAAGCCTTGAACTGAACCTTGAGGGGGCTGAAAGCATTTAGATGAGTTTTTCTCTGTGTTTTAGAGGGGGCTGCTGTATCCCATTTTAAGATGGAATTGAATGTGAAGAACATTTTTGGCAGCACAGCATTTCTCCCTCCAGTCATGGGTAAAATGGGAGGTCCAGAGGCAATCAAGAACAAGGCTCTCCCTTCCTTCTCCCACATCACCAGTACTGGTAAGCAGCTCCTTGCCTCAAACACCTCCAGACTATGGAAACCTTCTCACAGGTTTCTAGCTGTGTAATTAGCCAAAGCAAAAATTTTTGTATTATTTGGATAATTTGATGGTTTGCATCCACAACTGACTCTGGATTAAAGCTCTGCAGTGCAAGCTCATCTCACAACAACCAAAGGATCTTATTATGGCTTCAGATATGCACAAACACACATCCCACTTAAGGCTTGGGGAGTCCCAAGTGTGTATCCACAGCAAGGCTGACTGATTTTTATATTTTCCTTGGTTTTTCACTTCCTTGTTTGAGTCTGGAGAGGAAACAGATTATGGGAAAAATCGGTATCTTCCCAGAAGGTGCTTTGGGTTTACTGCAGTGGATTTGCTGTTCTGCAGTGTGTGTGGACACACAGCAAAAGGATTTGAGAGAGGCAAGAATAACAGGGAGCAGAGCTTCTCCTTTGGGGTAGAGGCTCTGTCTCTCATATCAAACTCTGCAGGAAGCCAGAAAACCAAAGCAATTCGTGTTAGAGGCTGGGGAGAGCCAAGGTATCTTCAAACCTGTAGCTGAAAACAGAGGAGGTTTCTCATACCTAGGTTTGTTTTTCCATGCTGTCCCCTTGACTTGAAGTTGGAATCCCCGACTTAGGTTTCTTGCAGGACTCTCCCTCCATGTCACATAATTTACTCAGTGAAGAAAACAAATCCCAGCAGGGTTTGAGTTTTCTGAGCCTCTTGTGACATGTTACTCTGGATATCCATTCCAAAGCCATGCTCAGCTAAGGTTTCTTATTTTCTTCCCAGACCCAGCGGCCCCTTCCGCCATTATTGAATAGCTGTATATATTAAAAAACAAATTAGTAAGTAAGAGCTCTCCAAGAACACCCAGGTGCTGAGGAAGTTGTATTTGTGCCTCCAGAGGTGGCACATTTTCCCCCTCAGATGATACCTGATCTAGTGTTAGGGTATTGTGTTAACTG
>NW_008240221.1:14957753-14975250 GCF_000691975.1 Corvus brachyrhynchos
GCTTGCCTGCAGTGAGCACTTTAACCAGGGAGAAATTTGTGGGAAGGCAGGAGGGATGATGAGGAATGGAGGGGAATGGGGATTTCTCTTGCTGTAGGCTGCCTGTCACCAGGATTCACACAGAAGGGTTATTTTTCCCCTTTTTCACAGATGTCCCAAAAATACTGCTGCCCACCTTCATACTTAAAACCTGCCCTAAACATAAAATACTCTTGCTGCTTCTTTATCTTCTCTGTTGTGATCACAAGGATGTAAAAGGGAGTGAGAGCTGAAAGCCATCAGACCTCTCCACTTCCCTGCATGTGGAAAATGTGAGAGCGTGATCGGTATCTTACAATTTCTTGTGGCAAATAGACAGAGGGACAGGGCTCTGGTACCTCCTGCGTCTGCCCATCACAGTTACATGGCACTAAATCCCATCTCCACCTCTCCAAAGATGTCCAGCTTGGCAGGCTTCAGTGCCAGGGAGGGCTTGTTTTTGCTAGAATCTGACTAAGATGTTGAATACCTCCAGATATGCAAAAAGCACACAAATCCTCCAGGATTTACTTCAGCGCAGCATTTATCAAATCAAGGAGAAAGCTGGATCCTTGGATCCCAGCCATTTTAAAGCTCTGAAGATTATTTCTGGTTACTGAAGTTTGACCTCCACATTTCAAGTTGGAGCCTGAACTCCCTGGCCTAAATCTAAACCAGTCTGTGGCTTAGCTGTGGTTTTCTTCCAGGGTCAGCAATGGCTTAAATCCATGCCCAGTTCAGTAAATTGGAAATGGCAGAAGAAGATTCCAGGGTGGTGGCCTGAGAGGAAGATAAATACATGAGTTACAGATAATTACTGCTCTTTAAAAAAAAATTCAGATGTCTTGAACCTGTTTCTTGTGTATTCGTCTACTTCGTGTATTAGGCTGGAGATAAGGCTGCATAATGAAAATGGTTCCCTTCAGCTTTAAAAATCTGTGAGGGGTTTGCAAAACTGGTTGGCTCTGAAGACTGCCCTGGAAATCTCAGGGGAAAAGTATTGCAGCGTAGAAAACCAGTTGTGTTTATTCAGAATATAATGAATGGACAGAACAAATACTTTGCAGAATAAGCCCCAAACCCTGTATTTGGGTAGCATTGCATACTCTATTTAAAATAAAAAAAATTAAAATTTTATTCCTTGCCATAATCATCCGGGTTGTATTACAGTAAAGGGATGAGTAGCAAAGATTAGCAAACTGTTCATCTGTCCACTCCCAAATTCAAACCAGGATTAACTATAACCTTTCTGGAAATTACAAGCCTGGTACAGGATTCAAGTCATTAATGAATACATTGTACAGAGCCAGATCAGATACTTGAAGAAAACTACTGGATCTATTTTTCCACTTTCACTGTGACAATTACTAACTGCTTTGTGATTATGAACAGCAGCAGAACCACTTTACTGTAGTCCTGTTCATGTTGCTTTAGGTTATACATGAGAAACTCAGATAAAACAATGTCAAAAATTTATTAAACTGGATATTGCATACAGATATTTAATTTGTCTTGATTTGTTCTTGCAAATTCTTCTCAGATACGCTTTGTAATTTTATGTGAATTTACAAATTGAGATACAACAATTCTTAGGCTCCATTTTAATGAAGAAAAAATATTTAAGATTTTAAGAGTTGTCCTAGGAATTTATGTTGAGCCAACTCAAGTGTCAAAGGCCTCTTTTCCCCCGTTTTCAAAGACAGGCACTGAATTTGATCTAATTGTCCATAAGTTCACCTATGTTTCAGGAGTTATTGGAGATAATGCCTAATAGCTGTTGTCTCACACTTTGCTGCTCTTGAACTTTCCAGAATGAACTGGATAAACTGTCTTGCCATTAGTATCTGTGCTTCTAAATTTCATTTCCTGGGGATCAAATCCAAAATTAATACCTATATAATAAAATAATAATAGCAACAGCAGATTGCATTGCCAATGCTTTCTGCCTTTCCTGTTCTTTATATTTTTAGTAGATTATTATACTAATAGTGCTTGCTAAGTGGAAAAGTAGTATCATCAAATAATGTTCTGATTTGTTCCTTGTCACAGGAAGAGATGAAGCCTAGAATAGGTTTCCAAAGTGCCTGAGTCCTATGCCTGCATTTTCTCCCAAAATAGTTGTATTGAGCTGTTTTATTTGAGGCAAAAGTGCTCAGCATTAAGTTAATGGCCCCTGCTGAAGTCAGCTGCATCATCAGCAATGCTGGGTGCATCCAAAGCCTTGACTCTTGATTTTGGTTGTTTTATACCTGTATAAAATGTGCAGACAGATGTACCATGTGAAGAAGAAAGATTTATGCTGTTTTACTTCTCTTGACTCATGACATTTGTGTCTGTGATCCATTTCCTATAGGCAAGATGAGGCAACCACCTTGTTTTATAGTTAAGGGAATTTAGCAATAGGGGTATGACCAGAGTGTGCCAGTTAATCTCAGTGTCCCCTGGCAGTGTTTAGGTTACAGAGATGTACCCCCAGTGCTGTTAGTTCAGCAGGGGGAAAAGTGGATCCAGGCTTTTGCTTTTTCAAAATGATAGGAAAATGTCACAGACCTGAACTTTGTATCTAACTAAGCAAAGGATATTGTCCCAAGCTGCATTTTGGACCTGGAGCATCATCTTGTCTGGCCAAAGGGCTCCTGGGATGACTTCTTCCTTCAGTGCTCGCCAGAATTCTGACTTGGACTGAAAAAAGTGCAGAACAGCTTTCTTCTGGCACGACTCAGTGCCAGGCCTTGAGACTGACAGGTATGAAAATATGAGCTAATGTTTATCAGATGCACATCTGGAATCACAACAGAAAACTCCAGAGGTAAAGACACCCCAAGTCATCTAAAGGCAGCTCGTGACTTCCCAGGTTGCCAAGCATCTTTACAACAGGCAAGGAATCTGATAGCTTCTGATGCTTCAGAAGTCTGCATGTGAGCTGAACCAACTGTTGCTGCTTTGGTTTGTTTTACTTCAGAGCTCAGTTTTCCAGTTCTCTTAAAGCAATAAAAAAATGGGCAACAAAAGGAAGCAGTGATGCTGTGGTGAGATGGTTGTGAAATCAGAGAGATGTGAACCGGATGGATGGATGGATGGATGGCAAAGTTGGTGGAAAAACTGGACCACTGAGCTTGTGGAACAATGGTCATCAGCAGGTTGTGCAACTGGTGACCAGTTGCTGGCATCTGGAAATGCTGTCATTTTCTTCTGGGATCAATAGTGGGACTGATAACGATGATCATTGTCATTAATGGCTTTGGAGACAGGACAGGGATCACCTCAGCAAGGTCATGGATAACATTTAAATGGGAAAAATGACTGGAAAGTAGAAAGTAGGGATGACATTTAGTTGGAATCAATCTAAGGGAATGTTTGGATAAGGAATTTATTGTTTCATGAGAGTTTGACTCTAAATATATATGGAAGCTGAGAGACGGGAACATACTTGTTCCACATTGTCTCTTTCCTGTGGAAATCCTGAAGAATAGCTCAACATAAATGATCTTCAGGACTGCTTGGTTATTCCTGCACTGAGCCCAAACATTTGTGGTTGTGAGGAATTTATCAGTAGGAGTCATGGGCTCCTGGAAATGAGAAAGGAAGATGGAATGACAGAGCCTGTTGTCAAAAGAACAAAGTTTCTTAAGAGTCCACTGCAAAGATTTGTCTAGAAACAAGTGTAGTTCATCTTTTCTACTCCTGATTGCAAGAGTTTTCCTTTGAAGTGAGGATAAATTCATATTTTTTGCAGATTTTAATGACTTCTAAGGTATAGGGACATAACTGACAGGAGCAAGACAATAAAAATAGTACAAAATGATAATAAAAACATTGATGTTTGTGAAGACAATATTTTTTTTATATGTTTGAAGAATTTAAAACTTGTAAATGGAGTCACAGCACATGGGGATTACAAATATGGAGACTGGAATTTTCAGTGGAAGTCTTACCTGAGACACAGTTGGAAGACCTGACTCCTGTCGACTGAGGAGTAGCTCCTCGTATTTCCCACCCCACTAGCCCAGACTGGATTCAATCTTGCCCATTAACTCAGCAACTACTTTGCTGAAGGGGAAACGTGATGAAGGCTGAGTTTCAAATGGTTTCAAGGTGCTGGTGACTTTAACAAACTGCACAGACACCTTTTAGTGGTTAAAGGACGTGTTTATTTCTTGCATTATTGGTCTGATTAAAACAGTTCCTCTTGCAAGTGTGTAAAAGGTGGCTTTAAAACAGTGCCTGAACACCTGCAGGACAAGAGCCAGTCAGGTTGTTTTCAGCTACCTTTTCTAAGCTTGCTGAGCAAAGCCAGGCTTTTTGTAGGTGTGTTACAATCCTTAGGGGTGCATTAGTCAGGATAAATACCACAACTCCTAAACTGACTGACTTCCATGGCCTTGCTTTATGGTGCTTCTTTCATGCTTCACCTCTTGAAATTCTGAAATCTTTGTTTTAAGCATTGTCAAAAATATTTCTTGTATTTCTGAAAGTAAATAAAGAAGTGGAAGCAAAGAGGGAAAATGTTTTGATCATGTGGAATTCAGACTTAGCAAGGAGGCTATCATGTAAAACTGAAATGAGAACATAATCTAGGACCAAATGAAGAGATGAAGAACAGATTAGTACAAGAATTTTAGATATGTAAAACACTGAGTTTGAGATACAGTGGGGATTTGACATGAAGACAGGGGAGGAATGAATGTTTTAGGTGAAAAAAACCCAAACCAGATACATAGGTAGAGGAGCTGAGAAGAGAAATTCAGAACCTTACTGATTGAGAAGATTTAGGGCATCCCAGGAACATAACTGTGAATACTTGAGGGTGGTGAGGCCCTGGAACAGAGTGCCCAGAGAAGCTGTGGCTGCCCCTGGATCCCTGGAAGTGTTCAAGGCCAGGTTGGACAGGGCTCTGAGCAAACCTGGTCTAGTGGAAGGTGTCCCTGCCCATGGTAGGGTGTTGGAACAAGATGATCTTTAAGGTCCCTTCCAACCCAAGAATTTCATTCTATGACTTCCAGGAAACTGGGACCAAGAGCCCTGAAAGGAATTAGGAATGGCTTGAGCCTGAGGCATAAACTGTTGAGAGTGTAGACTGGGACTGTGTACAGGAGATATATGGAACAGGTACCCAGTGATGTGAAAGGGGCAGGCTTGGATGTGCCAGGGAGCATACAGGTCTGCTGAGTGTGCTGAAGATGTCCAGGCTCATGGATCTGAGAATGTCCCAGTTTCACAGGAGTCCACATTGTCATGGCTGGTAACTTCCAGCCTTCAGAGGTCCCTCAGGGGCTCATGACAAAAAATGAGGCAGCCTGACCCTCATCCTGGAATTCATTTCATCTGTTTAGCTCCACAGTGGAAATGTTGGCATGTGAGCCAAGTTCCCATTGCAGCCCTGGGAGATAAATAGGTCCTGCAAAGGCATAATCTCATCTGAAGCTACTCATCAGCCACTGTAAGTCTTTCTCCTTGTTAGGTGGAGATTTTCTGTGGTTTTTGCTATCAACTGTTACTGCAGCCCACTAGGATGGCTCCAGAAGACTTCCAACATACCAACATCTCCAGATGACACTACATGTCATATTTCTGGCTTTTATCTAGCTGATATAGCTTTCAGAATTACAGACAGAGGTTTTCTATGTTGAAAAACTCCCCAAAATCTGAAGTCACAAATCTTGGAATATGTTTAAGTCTGGTTTTAAAATGCAATAAAACCAGTGAGCGTGAGTGATGGTGAGTTGAACTGGATTCCTAGCTGACCTCTTCAGAAGAGATCCGTTTGATTTTGTAGTTGAAATTCCTCCTGCCAACAGATAAACAATATAAAATTTGGACCTGGAAGGAGTATAAAAGAAGCTGAGTGCATGA
This sequence comes from Corvus brachyrhynchos, assembly GCF_000691975.1. Lineage (NCBI taxonomy): Eukaryota > Metazoa > Chordata > Aves > Passeriformes > Corvidae > Corvus > Corvus brachyrhynchos. The sequence continues at coordinate 14,963,625 of NW_008240221.1, forward strand.
CAATTGTTCAGGTGCTGACAACCCTTTTGATGTAGAAATCTTCTGCCTCCATCAACTGCATCACCCCTATAGGTACTGGATTGCACAACACTGGCCTTTATCCTGGAAAAATGTAACAGTCTGGTCTTTATAAATCTTTGATGCAAGACCAGGGGGCTGGAACTGCAGCATGCTGTGGAGTTACTAATTATGTCCACAATGTCCATTAAGTTACCCTGTGAGTTCACATTGCATTAAGTAAATTTGTTATAGGTGTGCTGTCATATACCTTTTATGATGGTTTTAGGAATGAGATTATTTTGCTGTTCTCTGTGGGATAATTTTTAGGCTGTCAATTAATAATGCATTACAAAGGGAATAATAAATGCATATTAGCTCTTTGATCCATGAAGAAATTGTATAATTGTGTCTGGCCCAAAAGTCTTTGAAAGACTCCAGCTGTGCAACAGATCCTGAGTTAGGGATGTCTGGGTTGCAGCAAGACTACAGAGTGTGGTGACAAGCAGAAGTACCAGGTAGGGCAAAACACCATGGGAATGTGCATATGTACTCCCAAATTCCTAAAAGATACCAACAACAGCTAGAAACTGCATCAGGCAGGTCATGGTTCAGTCCTCAGACCACTGGTTCACACTCAGATTTGTGTCCAAAACATCAAACCAAAGAATTTTTCAGCTTGTCCAGGCCAGCTTTCCTCCTCTTCCCAGCACAAAAGACACCCAACAATTTCAGCAGTGAAGCCAGAAGGATCTGCTGCAGCACCCTTTGCTGCTGAAACCTCTCACTCCACTCAGCATATCTTCCCCGCCCATATAGAATCCTGTGTCTGAGGACTGACTGGAAACACATGGCACAATCCCACGCTCATATGAATTCAACACAAGAATAAAGAGCACAAATAAGGCCAGGCTGTCTGTCTTATCCACTTGCATACCTTTCACTTAGAAACTTGCTGAAAACCTCCCCAAACTTGCCATCAGAGCAGAGGTGATGCTTGGAACTGTGTGAATGCTTGGAAAGGGAGACACCCTGACCCAGAGGTCTGTTAGGGGGGAAGAAACCAGGCAGAAAAGAAAGGTGACTCTGGAGTCTCCCTCATTTCACCTCATTAAGGCTACCAACTGCTCTCTGTGTCCCTGAACTGTCCCTGTTTGTCTCTTGCATAAGATTGTGTCACTTGGGGCAAGGACTCTTTACCTGTTCAGTTTTTGCACAACTCTCATTGTAACAGCTTTCTGATGTGGGTGTGAGGCTGCTAATATCAATAACAAGGTTACCAATAGTAATAACTATCCTATTTTTCAAGTCTGTGCTTTAATCCTGGACACATCTGAGTTCAGCTGTTATTTATGGATGCTCAGTTATTTTAAAAAAATTAATTCCAGACAAAATGGCCCTTTTCCTATTTGCTTCATGTGGACAAATAAGTTTGTCAGACAACCTGCTTCATCAGTTCCAAGGAGAAGCCAAGATCCAGTGAACCTATTATTGGGGTATAAATTATTCCCACTGTGAATTCATGGTGATGGGCAAGCTGGAATTTTTTTTCTTTCTTGTATTGACAACTCGAGGGCAACCATAGAAAATGCCATAATTTTCATCAGATTCCAATGCCTCCAGCATCTGCAGAAAAACTCATTTGGCCAAGCTGCTAAAAGGAAAAGGGTGTGGGGAAAGGAAATAATAATTGCCTCAGCTATCAATGTCTCTACCATTTGCATGCTGGAGCTGCTCCAAATAACTTTGCCCCCTTTGGAAGTCCCTGTTTACTCCAGTTGCTTTGTACTGGGCTAACGGCTCCAATAAATTCCGCGCTATTCCTATGGCTCAGGGTGGCTGTCATCTGAGTTTATGAATGTGAGATTTGTTTGGCTCTCCCCCCCCATGAGTGATTGGGGTTAGAAAGTGTGATTATATTTGGGCAGAGGGAGAGAGATGCTGCGAGAAGGCAAACTGAACAGACATTGTGAATATTTATTTTTTTTAGATGGAAGGCAGTTGTATTTATGTGCAGTTGTAAAACAGAAAAGATATTGGTTTCTGCTGCAGGAATTATATACTAACTCCAAAAAATGTACACAGTGAGAGCTTATAATAGAAACTTATTCCAGCAGAATCTTTTTTTTTTCAACAAACATGTAGATTGGCATGTGGAGCATGCTGTGCTGAAGAGATCGAAGCTTGATTGTGGTTTCATATCTGAGACAGGGCACTCTGCCATGCAGAATGGTTCTTGTTTTTGCAGGGAATGGGAAGCCAGAGGACCAGCCAGTTCCGCTGTCCTTCATTTTAGCTCCTCTGCCCTCTGTGAGTCTTTTAGATGTGGCAGCATGGCGGTAAAATACCAAAAGAAAGTGGAAAATTTTGTCCTTCTAAGTCATATCAAATCAATTAATTTGCTAAAGCAGGCTTAACAAATGTAATTCATTATAAAAACACAGGAGGAGGCTTTTCTATTTCCATGGGTTGCTTGTGCTTCACATGAAGCAATCAGGAAGGCAATTTGGTTATCCATGCTGGAGTAGCATATAATGTTATATGCTTAGGGATTTCAGGAGAATGAGGCATTTTCAGCTTTGCCTTTCCAGTGTGTGCAAGGCTGAGGCCTTATGAAAGAGGTGGTGCTTCCAATCTGTCCTGGAAAACTCTGTCATGCCAATACACTGCTGTGAGGGCTCTTGTGGTGAAATACATGGTCTGACAGCTGCTGGAGAGCCATGAAGACATCATCCAAGTCAGGCTGGCACCACCATAAATACAGGAATTCATGTGGTTATGTTAAATGCTATCTCCTTTTTGTGCCAGGGACAGGGTTTTATTCTGTGAAGTTCATCACCGTGAAGAGTTGGAGATGTACCGGGGACAAGTCACGTAACATCACTCTCTAAACGTTCACTGTCATGAGTCCTACTCGAGGAAATGAGTTTTAAGTTTAGTTCAGGGCTCTTCAATCCTTCAGCGGCGCCAGGCTTTCACACTGCTGAAATTTCCCACTTTTACTTTCTAAGAAACTGATGGTGAACGTGGCAAATTTTTAATATTTTGCCCATTCAAATGGAATCTGAGATGATTTTAAACTCCCCTCCTGTTTCTAATTAAGACTTTAGATCACTAAACATTCTCTGGCATTGAAAATGTGTCCCTGATCTCCTCACATTTTAGCATTTTAAAATAATAAAATTTCAGGGGCTTTTAGGCTGGCATAAGTTAATAATCTCTATTTTCTTATCCTTTCAGTGACCTGATTTCAGCCTTGCTCATACAGCTCATAGAGGCAATAGAAGATCCTCATTGGGATGGGATTCAACAGTATATACAAAAAAAAAAGACATTTGTTTTCCTGTTTCCTGCTGGATTTGCTGAGTGATGTGCTGCTGAGGAAAAGCTGGCCAGCTCTGCAAGCAAGGGACCTGGGGTACGTGCTCTGCAGGACACCTAGGGAGGTATTTGGGAGCTGAAGGAAAGCAGGGCAGAAAGGCCCAAAGCAGAACTGATGAATTTGATGTATTCCAGTGATTTTCAGACAAGTTAAGACACATTTTCCCCTGCAATACCTGTAATACACAATGTCATCTTCTGTTCTACTTTGTACTCCAGATCACTGAAAAAAATCCTGGAGTTTCTTTCAAATTTTAGATTTGGATAAAAAGTTGATATGTCCAACAGAGAGCAATTAAATATTGCCCCATTGATGGGATTCAGATCATCCAACTCCTTTGGCGTTGGATCTAACCTGGACACACTGGGATCACTTTATAGACAGTGGAAAGAAACTGGTGTGCTCAGGAAGTGATTTCTGAGGCCTGGTTTAGACATTTCTTTAGGCTGCAAGGACCAGCTGGAGGAGCCCCTTCATTCCCATGGCCTGCACACGGAGGCAGCCACCACTTGGGGTGCAGGGTTCAGGAATCCTGCTCCTTCTGTCAGGAAGAGTCTTAACCCTTTCATAAAATTATTGTCCTCCACCCTAAAACCACCAAAGTATTTTGCTACCATTCTCACTGTAAGATGGTTTCAGACATTGGTTATCTGAAAATTTGAAAAATGCATCTAATTTTGAGAGTAAATACACTTCAGGCCTAGAGAAGCCCGTTTGCACCTGAACCCCCTCTTTCACTCATTAGGTCCTTTTCCTTGATGAGAGGGACTGATCCTCACTGCCAAAATTCAACTGCTTTTAGACTCTTTTCAGGAGGAGATTTTAGTTAGACTTTTTTTTTCAAATTTTCTTAACCAAACCCAAGATGAACATGAACACTAAATCTTTCAGCTAGAAATATGAGTGATGCCTGGAAATATCTGAAGGATGTATTCAGTGCCCTAGATTAGCAATCAGCTAAAAGTATTTTTGGATCCTCTTACTTTTATTCAGAATTTACTTAAACAACTTGGTCAGGTTCTGAAGCAACCATATTGAGATTGAAATATGGAATATCTCACAGCACAATGGTGACTGTCATGCCTTATTTTTCTTAAAGAGATGATTTCTTATTGTACAGTGCATCAAAATAGGGTCCTATGTTTTAACTTAGCCTTCTGAAAGACAATATGGGCCTGCATATCCAAAATCACAGAACTGACATATTTAAAGGGGTAAATGATATTGAGTCTTCAGAGGAAAGAAAAAAAAAACTCTACAGAAAAATTAAAGCAGTCTGTTTGAGTTGCCATTGAACATATGGATGCCAGATTGCCATGGTGAAAGCCCTTGCATTATTTGAATGCTTTGACTTTTCACAGCGGCCTAATCATGATTAAGAACTGCCCTCTGCAACAATGTGCAAATCAATAACTCGTTTTCCTACACAACGAGGAGAGAGCTCTTTGGGTTTCTAGGCTGGACAGCGATCAAGGACATTGTTCTTAAGCACTGATTGCCCTTCATGGCATATTATTATTCATGGAAAGTGCTTCCCACTCCTCTAATGGTGACATCATGAAACTAGTGAAGACAAGCCCCCCTTCTCAGCAGGACAGGCGCCAGGATCAGATGGAAACATGACTGACTGGTCCCGAGGCAGATGCTTTCTGGTTACTGACTGTTCCTGGAGGGGGCTGGTGGGAGCTCTCACCAACAAGCTGAAGTTGTACTGCACTAATCTTAACAGCTCATTTTAATAATACACTTATCTATTATCTTCCCATGAACTTGCTTTCGCCATCTTTCGAGAGTGAATTTGTGGAAAAAAAAAAAAAAAAAAAAAAAAAAGTCCCACAAAGCAAGGATATGTGGCTGACCTGCAGTGTATCTGACCTTATAGTAATGGAGAATTTTAATTCCCAGTTCTTTCAGGGAAGCCACCCAGACAAAGTAGATTTGCCAAACCATTACTGTCCCACACAGAAATACAGTTGGATTTGATAACAGAGGTTAAACTGGATTTGGTCAAAAAGAGTTAGGAAAGGGTTGGGTTGGATCTAGAGCATTAATGAAGTAAAGGTGATGATTGGAGAAGAGCTGAAAATAAATCCAAGTGTTTAAGAGAGACAAATCTCTAAAGAAATAGCCCAGAGCACCCAAGATGTGCTTTCTGGCAGGACTGGGGAAGTTCAAGAAGGCTGAAATCAGGAATGATCACAGAAAGATCATTCAAAATGCTCCACTGTAGAAGAAAATAAGAGAGCAGAAACCTCCCGGCCAGTTAAGAGCCACATCACCTCTGTTAGTGCTTGTCTCTTCTATTAGAGAGGAGCTGAAGGCTATTATGCTACTAATTTTTGTGGCTCCACTGTGTGCCTGAAGTTAGGCAGGGCAAATACAGGTTTTGGAACTATATTCAGATTACTTATTTCCAAAATCTGTTAATAATGTACTCAGACTGCCAAGCTGTTTCATTTCTTTCCTTCTTTTGACTGCATAGTAAATGTTCTGAAAGGAAAAGCTGAGTCTGCTCAGGGCCAGGCCAAAAGCCAAGTGCCTGGGGCAGATGGGAAGCAGTCTGGACATGGAGGTTGGGAGGATTGGATTATGAGAATTCCTGTACCCTTGCACTGTCCTGAGGACTCATTCCCTCCATTTTGGTGATGTTATGTGTGTGCCTCTCCATCCCTCTGGTTTCCACTGACTGCCTTAAAAAGACAAGACTGATTTCAGCTTCCACACAATCATAGAACCCTCAAGGCTGGAAATTACCTCCAACACCATCAAGGTCCACTGTCAAACCAGCCCCACCATTATGTTCACCATTAAACCACATCCTAAAGTGCCACATCTACACATTTTTTCACAGGATCACAGAATAGTCGGAGTTAGAAGGGACCCACAAGGATCATCAAGTCCAACTCTTAGGTGAATACATTCCCATGGGGGAATTACACCCATACATTGGTGTTATCAGCACCATATTCTGACCAACCAAGCCAATCTTGGATCATACACTTCCAGGCATGGTGACTCCACCACTGCCCTGGGAAGCCCTTTCCAATGCTTTACAACCCTTTGTATGATGAAATTTTCCTTGATACTTAATCTAAGCCTCCCCTGGTGCAGCTACTGGGGAGAAGAGACTGACCCCCACTTCAGTACACCTTCCTTTCAGGGGGTTGTAGAGAGCAATGAAGTCTCCCCTCAGCCTCTTTTTCTCCAGGCTGAGCCCCCCAGCTCTCGATGCCATCCCCAAGCCCAATCTGATCCCATGCACCAGATACTCCTGAGTGCTCTCACTGAGCATTGCACCTTTTTCATGAGGGGTTTTTCTCCCCCCAGTTTTGCTCACGAGGTGTTGCCTCGAGACACAGATGGATTACTGCACTTACACTGAGTGTGTAGCTGTGTGTGCACCATTTGTAAGGGTCAGGGCTTTGTAGCTCCTTGGGAAGGAGGTGTTGTGGTGTGAAAGGTCCTGAGCAGCTGTACAGGGATAGCCAACTTTACCCTTTAATCCCCAAGCAACTTGCGCCATTATTTTCTCCACATCTGCTGCCTGAGCTCCTCAGATGTGCCTTGCCACGGGTGCTGTGGTAGTATCTTAGAGCCTGTAGTTCACCCCAAGGACAAATTCTAGTTTGGAGCAGCCTCTCAGGGGCACAGAGCTCTAAACCGCCAGTTGTCTCAGCAAACTGCTTCATAGTTCCAGTCCCCAAGGGACTACCTCTGTGCCTTTGACCTTGAGCATCTGGCTATATGTAAATATAGATATATATTCTTATACACACACACACTCTGGACAGTTTGCTCTGTACTGCTTACATTAAAGCTCTGTCTTTTAAATGCTTCCCAAGAGCTATGGTTTAAATTGAGTGGAGTTGACTACTTGTATGAAAAGTCATCTTCTCCTGAATCCAATCCATATCCTGGCAAGTGTCTGCCAAAAACGTTATTCCCACCTCCTCTTCTCATGAAATATGCATATAAAATGCCCCATGAATGGTACCTAAAAAATTCATAGTTCCTGACCACATTGTAATGGCGGAACCTGGCGTAAAAGATGCCTTGTGACTCCTAGAGAGATGATGCCCTATTCAGGAAATTAATATACAGGAGAAGCCTGAGCACACAGGCAAGATTCATATATATTATTCTGCAAGGGCTATTCATGTATTTGGAAAGAATTCTATAGCTGCTCTCATTTACAATATTTGGCGTGCTTGATAAACATTTGCAATTCAGAGTATATAAGTTAATCAGTATATGTATAGACATGCATAGAAATTCACAAATATAGAATCAGGATCACAGAATCACAGAATGGTTTGGGTTGGAAGGGACTTTAAAGACCACCCCTTTCACTTCAGACCCCTTCCACTAGACCAGGTTGCTCCAAGCCCCATCCAAACTGGCCTTGAACAATTCCAGGGATGAGGCATCCGCTTCTCTGGACACCCTGTGCCAGGGTCTCCCCACCTTCACAAGGAAGAATTCCTCCCTAATAGCCCATCTAACCCTGCCCTCTGTCAGCTGAAAGCCATTCCCCCTTTTTCCCCATGCCTTTGCAAAAAGTCCCTCTCCAGCCCCTTTAGGCACTGGAAGGGGCTCTAAAATCTCCCCTGAGCCCCTTCTTCTCCAGCCTGAATAATCCCACATCTTAGTCTGTCTCCAGAGCAGCAGTACTCCAGCCCTCAGAGCATTTTCATGGCCTCCTCTGTATGTCCTGCATACTTTGGGGGCCCCGGAGCTGGATGCAGCACCCCAGGTGGAATCTCACCAGAGAAAAGTAGAGGAGCAGTGCTGCCCACACTGCTTTTGACACAGCCCAGGAGAGCATGGACTTTTTGGGTTGCCAGTGTACATTCCCAGCTCATGTTGAGCTTCTCATCCACCAACACCCCCAAGTCCTTCTTGGCAGGGCTGGTTTCAACCCATTCTCTGCCCAGCCTTGACTGTGAGGTAAGAGACTTCAAACTGCATTTCTGTTAATCACAATCTCATTGAGTAATAGGAAAGTAGCCCTGTGGTTGACATATTAGCATTTTCTTAACGAAAAACGACCCATGATTGACTGGATTTTAAATTTTTAAATATTTCTCTATAAAAAAATAATTGAAGGACTGGAAAAAAACACCCTCTCATTCTGAATTTGCTGAGAACCTGGGGGAAATGTTTGGCTTTTTTTTGTTTTGAAATACAAAGAAGAAAACCAGTTAGTAAGAGCTCTGTAACAGAGATTTATGGTTAATTCCCAGAAACTCCACAGGGGATTGGGAACTGGGAAACTATCATTTGTTCTTGCTGTCCAGTTTTCGATCTCTGAAGTGGAGATAATTGTCTTTCTTTCTGTAGGGAGCTGAATTGACATTCCTGTCCCGGCATGCTCTGATTTTTAAACCTTCAAAAAGTTTTCAGCTTTCAGTAAAGGTCAGTCTTTCCCTTATTTATTATCTACAATAACCTGTTAAGGGAGTTTGGGGATAAATGACTCATTATTACGGTAGCACTTAGGAATCTTCCCTGAGTCTGCAACCTGTTGGGGAAGGCCCTGCATCAATGTGTAATAGGAGATACGGGCTGCTCCAAGGAGTCTTGCAGGCTAAACAAATTGAAGAGAGGAAGGAAGTCTGCAATTTGTTTTTCTCATTTACCAGGAGAACAGAAGCACAGAGGTATGGGATGAATTGTTAGGGATCCTACAGGCAGGTTGTAGGAGAGCCAGAACCTGAACTAACATCTCCTGCCTCCTAGAATTGTGTTTGTCCCACAAGATCTCCTTTCTTTTCTGTTGGTGGAGCCTGCATTTCCATTAAATATACAATTTTCAGTGTGGTGGAGACCTGCCAAAGAGTGGAAAGGAAAAACTTCTAAACAGAAAAACACGAAGGGAAGCCTGTCCTTTCCACCTTGCATTAGTCATTTCCATTAATCCCTCCTTGCTGAGTGAAGGGCAGAGTCTCCAGATCCATACAGAGCTTAGCAGGAAGGACTTACCTTATCTGAAAGGCACTTTTTGCAGCTTGCTGAGCACTGTGTCCACACAACAGCATATCAGAGCCAATGCAGCAAGTGGGGAGAGTGCAAACACATCCACTTATCAAGTGAATACACACTCATCTGTGTGAGTGAGACTTCAGGAGGTGTCAGTCCAAAAGGCAGCTGCCTCCACTGGCAGGGATTTCTAAAAACACCGGCTTGCTACTTCTCTGATTCCTCTAACCATTGCACTGTGGCCAGCATGATATCAGAGCTGCAAGAGGCCAAATCAATGCCTGGCTTCCCTCCCAAACCTTATTAAGCTGACTAGAGCTGTTTGCATATCATTTTCTAGAGATGTGATTTGAATTTGTGATTAGTCAAAATAAATTATTCTTTTTATCTTTTTTTTTTTTTTAAGTCTAATAAAGCAGGGACTGTAGTTGTGAATAATTTAGCTGGTGGGTTTTGCACTCATTCTCAAATAACTTGCTTTGAGGAAATCCTGCCAGAAGTCGGTGGAACTGGTCTCACACACTGGTGAGGAACCCAGCCCACATTTCTGTCTTTGGATTGCTATATCAGTTCATTTAGAAACATGTAGGAAAAAAGCTGTTTTTGTTCAAATTAGTCAATTCCTTCCATCAATGCCTAGAGCAGATACTGTTCTGGCAAAAGGTAATGTTTCAAAATTTTAGGGATTTTTTTCTTTTTCAATTCCAGCTTTATTTGTCTTTTAAATTTGATTTCCGGCTAAGCTGGACATAAACCAAAATGTATTTTGAAATTCTAATAAATTTTTGCTTGCAGCACTCCCGAAACATGATGGTTCTGAACAGAAATGGGATTTTTTGACAGAGATTTTTCCTGTCCCAACAAGTGCTAAGAGAAGAGACCGCTTGAAGCCCTGCTGCGACAACAGTCACCATCCCGCAGGCACACAGCTCCCTAAGTCATGATCTGGTCCAGCTAGATCCAGATGAGGACAACTGTCATTTGGAATGTTTCCCTGCCCTTAGAGAGCGTCCCCCTGCTCAGGCTCTGAGTCACAGCCTTGCAGCAAGGAACCAGCGTGCTTGGAGAACTCTGGCTCTGGCCAGGCTTTCTGAGCTTCCAGGCTCCCTGCTGTGGACCTGGGAGCAGAGCCCAGATTATATCTACTCTTCCAGGCTCTTGGCTCCAGGAGAGACTGTCTGGAAATTTTGGCATCACTCCCTGCCCTACAGCTACAGACTCTGTAATGCTGAAGACCTTGGCTTTGGGGAAATCTTCCTGGTGGGTCTATCCAGGGGCTGTCCTACCTGGAAAGCTTTCTATGAGTATTTGATCTTGGTGGGTCTATGTGGGGGCTGTCCCTCTTGGAAAGCTCTCTGGATGAATTTGAATTGCTCTTTAGTGCCAGAAGAGCCAGTGCATGAAGTCTTGGGCTGTCTCTCGTAGGGGAGAGCTCTGTCTCTGGCTCATCTCTGGGGCACGGTGCAGATGAGAGCCTGCAGGCCAGGGATTTGTTCTGGGAGGTGGGATGGGTGGGTCTGAAGCTCTGAAGACTGTGGTTGTAGGTGGATCCAGGTATCTCACTCTACAGGTGGGAAACATCACACTACCAACTGCACGCTGCACCCCACTCTCATTACGAACGAAGGCGAGGCAAATTTCTCTAGATCCAGAAACACACTTGGGGTGGGTGGACATTGGCCTACCAAACTGCACTTACCACTCTGTTGGGGTCCCTCCCCTGCCATGGAGCCCTGGGAGAGGGGCCCTGAGGGGACAGACACGAGGTTTCCCTGCCCCTGGTCAGCCTTGTTCCCCATTGGTTGGTTTGTGTTCCCCTGTGTGGGCAGGGACGCTCGGGTCCCGTGACTGAAACAGTTCCTGGGCAGAGCCCCGGCCATGCGGCTGGAGAAATAAACATCTCTCTGAAACAGCTATCAAGAATCTGTCTGTCCATATATATTTCCTTTCCACGGGACTCCTGGTTTGATATATGTATGTTGCAGTATCCCCACTGCAACATAACGGTGGAGATTTGTGAGCAGAACAATCCCTGATTCCTAAGCGACTGATTTGTGTGAGTAAACCCTGGAAACTTTGGATTCCTCTTCTTGGTTTTGCTTTGCTATTCCATATCTAAACTATGGAAGAACCGTGGGAAGACTCTTGGCTTTCAGAGCCACATATGGACAATTATCTTAAAATGATTCTTGAACAACGATTTGTAAATTTTAGCTTGATTCAAGCTCGAAAAGAACTGAAACACTTCCTGGCATGGTTGTTTAAGAA
>NW_008240221.1:14976855-14995197 GCF_000691975.1 Corvus brachyrhynchos
CCCGGCCATGTGTCTGGAGAAATAAACATCTCTCTGAAACAGCTATCAAGAATCTGTCTGTCCATATATACTTCCTTTCCACGGGACTCCTGGTTTGATATATGTATGTTGCAGTATCCCCACCGCAACACCACTCCCCTCCCCAGCTGGACGGGGCAGAGAAAATAGGATGGAAAATGACTTGTAGGCCAAGATAAGGCAGTTTACTGAAGCAAAAGCAAAATTTTGAGCATGCACAAGCAAGGAGAAAACCCAATAATTTTATTCTCTACTTCCCATCAGTGAGCAATGTTCAGACACTTCCTGGGAAGCAGGGCTTCAGCACATGGAGCAGTTGCTCCTGAAGGCAAACATTGTAAATAAATTCACCCCTTTCCTCCTTTTCTAAGCTTTTATATCTGAGCTGATGTCCTGTGGTATGGAATAGCCCTTTGGATAATTTGGGTCTGTTGGCCTGTTTGTGCTCCCCCAGCATCTTGTCCACTCGTAGCCTCTTGGTGGGAGGAATGCTGAGGACACAGAGCTGATGCTGTGCCAGCCCTGCCCAGCAGTAGCCAAAACTCTGGTGTGTTCTCAGTACCTTTCCAGCTCCCAATGCAAAGCATAGCACTGGGAGGGCTGCTGTGGGAAAATAAACTGCTGCTCAGCCAGGCCCAAAACAACACTGTAAAGATTTCATCCTAATTCCCAATGGACTGCCTGAAGTCTCTGTTTCTTTCTCATCAAACAGGCTCACTAATTTTGTCCAAAAAATTCTGGAAACTTCAAGACTGTGTCTAGTGGTGTAAATTTTCATTACCTTTTTTTGTTATGAGGTAGAAAACCATCATCAAACTAACAAGGCAGTAACTGATCTTTCATTCCACTGTCTCATAAAACTATTTCCAGCCACAAAAGAAAAAACTGGGGCAGCAGTGATAAGTCCTTTCCTTCTCTCCAAGTTCTCTTCAACAAGTTGTGAGGATTGATGCCTAATCAGGGTAAGGTATTGACTGAACCATTATTTACCATAAGAAATGCCTCATTTTCTCTTTTGCTTTTTAGAACAGTCTAGGAAATTAAATGCAAGACAACTTGATTTAATTCCAGGTAAAGACTCCTAGCTCCCAGAAAAGTAATAACACCTTCTTGCTTTACAATGGCATGACTTTGTCTCCAAATTAGAAAAAGAAGTATTTTGGAAATGTGGAGGCCAATGTTAATGAAGAGCATGATGGGAGAAGATGTCCTGGCATTCTCAAATAAGCAAATGGAGAAGAGCACTGGTCTCTGCAGTCAGGGGCTATATTAACCGTACATTTAGAGGTAGCTTTAAACAGTACATTGATGACTTTGGGGGTGATTTTGGAACTCTGTAACGTTATCCTGTTTCCAGACACTTGTCTTGATTTGTTTTGTGTATCTCTGAGTATGAGGAAAATTTCAGGAAGAGGGAGTGTCCTGTATTTAGCTGAGAGAAGCCTGGTGAGTCTAGGTTCTGCAAACTCCCTGTAGAAATCTTCTCAGGGAAAAATACATCAGTTCCCAGCCCCTGTGTAGCAAAGTCATGGGACTGTTGAAAAGCTGGTGGATGACTTTGTTTCAAAATTTCCAAGATGTGAAGACCCTCTCAGCACCTCTGAGGGCTGATGAATGGCAGTCTAGTCCCACTTGCTGAGGAGCCAACATGGAAAATCCACAGGGGGGAGGTGAGTGATGGAGTTTGTAGTTTGATGCTTGTTTGAATCACAGTCTGATGAAAAAGAGAGAAGGAACAGCCAATACAAACTGTCCTCATCCTGTTCTCCCAGCAGTCTAAAGCATTGCTTGGAGGTGAGCATACTGGAAATACTATTATTACTCAACTCCTGCTACTGTGAGATCGCCAGCGACTTGTGCTGAAGGAGCCAACTTAAATGACAATAAAGTAAAATCCTTGGCAGCTGGGAGTGTTTGCTTCCCGGTGTCTGCAAAGGGAGCCCTGGCCTGTGCTCCGCACTCACGCTGTTTTGGAAACTTGAAGTTGTCCATAAGGCATCGCCTGTGCAGAGGCCCTATCGCCAAGCAGCAGGAGATGTTGTCCTTAGCTGTGACAAATGATAGCCAGTGGTGATTTTGGGGAAGAAAGAGCAGCTTTCAGATCTACCCCATCTCTCAAGCCACAGAGTGCAGCCGAGCTGCAAGAGCCCGTGGTCTTGTGAACACGGCGGTGCCACTGGGATGGGCCAGAGCCTGAGAGCATCCACGGAGCCGTGTGGGTGGTAGGATTTGGCGTGGTGCTCGCCGTGTCACATGTCATTCCCGATATTCCGGGGCCAGCTCCCACAGAGCTGCACTGCGCTGGCCGAGCTGGAGCTCTCTAATTACAGGGAGCTTTCCATATGGTCTGGACTGCTCCTTGTCTGGCTGATCCTGCTCAACACAGCCCTCCTCACCCCACTGTGCTTCCCACACCTGGCCTGAGGGGGTGATGGACACCTTTCTGTGAGTACTCATTGTTTTTCTGAATTAAGCTGGGAAGGTTTGATTCAGTTTTCAGACAAATATGGAGAGTCTTTTCTTCGATTTCAGTGGCTTCTGGAATGGTACCTTATTTCATAAACTCAGATCTCCGCTATTTCACACTTCATTTCCTTCTATACCCTTGGGTGAAGACCATCAACTCCTGTTGATTTACTGCCCTTAACTTCTCAGGTTTCCCCATTTTTTTTATTTTATTTTTTTTGAAACTTGGAGTTTCTTTCAAGACCACATTCGGATTTCTCCATAAAAATTCCCTGAGAGGAGGAATTTCCCTATTATTTTTTATGGTTGAAGAATAATGCACCAAAAGGAACAGAAAAAAAGGCCTTTGGCTTCCCTGCATCTTTGCTAGTGTCTCTAACTCACAGTAGTCTCACACTGGTCAGCTTTGTCTCCTGTTCTTTTAAGTATTATTAAGCTTTACCTGGAAACACCACACATCTGCTGTGCATAAATATAGGGATGCTTAAACCCAGACCCTGATTATAGCAGTACCTGCTGAATTTTCCTTCACAAATTTAAACCCATGCATTCCTGATAACTGTCTGGGCACTGGAAGACACATTTAACAGGCTTTAATATAAAATCCTATATAACCTGTTCTTCCTCCATATCCAGCATCCTAGATTCACAGCTCAGATTCATTTTAAGCTCCAATGGAATTCTTTCTGCTGATTTAGAGGCAGATATTTTTCTCCCATGCTGTGATTCTTACACTGAAAAGCTAATAGGAAATGGCATTTTCTGAATTCCTCCTCCTGTACATATTCAGAGCCACTGGCTTCCAGTCTTCCAAGGCTTGCAGAACAAGCATATTTAAGACAGATTCAGCTGCCTCTCACTCCCTGTGCAGTCAATATAATTATTAATTTTCCCTTTGCTTGTTTCTAATCAAATCCACTGGAGTTTAATGAGTTGGACACATCCCTGGAAGTCTCATTCTATGGCCATAAGGTACATAGAAAATAAGGGTATCATTTATTCTATAGGATCCCTTTCGAAAGTAATGCTACAGGAAAGGAGGCAACTCCTTGCATCTCAGATCCAAAACTACATCTGCAGGGATGGAAGAGAGAAAAATCATTCTGCACAGTGTGTGTATGTGACAGGAGACTGAAGATGAATGAACAGGTGACCCCTGTGACTCCTTTTGTTGCTCGGTGGCTTTTCAGATCAGAATCAAGTTTAGATTGGATATTAAGGAGAAATTATTTTTTGGGAGGGCAGTGAAATGCTGGAACAGGCTGCCCAGAGAAGCTGTGGATGATCCACCCCTGGAGGTGTTCAAGGCCAGGCAGAGAAGGATGACACTGTCCTCCAGGGATGGTATGGATCACTGCCTCTTCAGAGGTGATGTGGAATGGACACAGCTTTTCCATATATCAAATTTCACTGTTAATCTATTAAGTTATTAACGAATTTACTGACCTTTCCTGTGCAGTAAGGCACAGGTCCCAGCTGCCCAGCTCACACCCACACCTTGTGGTGATACCTCCCTGCAGTCTTGGCTTCTGGCATCAGCTGTGCTGCTAGAATAGAGCTCAGAGGTGCAAAAGATGAAGAAAAGTGAAATCCTCATCTTCCTTCCCTGTGTTTCTTGGTCTTGATGTCACCATCACCTAAAGCTGGGCCCTGGGAACGGGTCAAAGTGGAAAGAAGATAATTTCTTTTTCTCTCCCCATCATGACTGGATCTTGATATCAACTGAGGGATAGCAGCCAAGAAATCAGTAGCAGCAGCTTCCCACACTCCTCTCAGCTGTAATGCACCTCTGCTTTAAACTGAACATGAGAGGAAAGTCAACTTTCCCAAGGGCTCGAGGGTTTCACAACCCAGGCAGGGACCTATTGCAGTGTGGATTTAGGACTTCCACAGTCTGATCAGAACTCAGATCTGAATTTGGATCCAGCCAAGACATGTAGTAGTCTAAGCATATAAAAAATCTTTATTGAGATGCCACCAAGAATATCCTAATATTTATTTCCATTGTCTGCTGAGTTCCTTAAAGGTAGATGACAACTTTATTCAACTCCTGAAGAAATTCTGCTGCTGGCACCCTGTTTAAACACTGTAGAGATTCTACGAACATTCAAATACCAACAATTGCCTTCACTATGGAAGCTCCTGAGGAGACAGCCCGCATCTCAAGGTGCCAAGACAGCCAGCCTTCTACACCACCTCCATGGAGCACCCACAGACATGGGCAATGTTTGTGTTGGTCATAGAATCACAGAATCACAGAATATCCTGACTTGGATGGGATTCACAAGGATCATTGAGTCCAGCTCCTGGCCCTGCACAGGATGGCCCCAAGAGTCCCACCCTGTGCCCTGGGAGCATTGTCCAAACAGATTTTGAACCTTGGCAAGTTTGGGGCTGTGACCACTGTCCTGGGGAGCCTGTTCAGTGCCCAATCACCCTCTGGGTGAAGGATCCTTTCCTAATTTCCAGCCTAAACCTTCCCTGACACAGCTTCATGTCCTTCCCTCAGGTCCTATCTCCATAAATCTGGGGAAAACCAGTCACGACCTAAGGGTGAAATCTGTGCTAAGTCAACATATAATGATCAAATCCAGCACATAAATCCTGGCAAGACCTTCCCTTGATTCCTTACTTTCATGCAAATCCTGATCAGCTCCTAGGCAAACCTCACTGGGATCTGGATGTTGAGGCTGACGTGCCTCTTGGTGAGGGCCTGTCCACACCTCTGATGCTAAGGAAGCTTTGCTCTGGATGCCCACTTTGAAGTTGAACTGTGCTTTCATTTGAAACAGAGCCGGGCGGGTCAGCTGCGGGGCAGAAGGAATTGGTGCTCCATGGCTGGTGGACAAGCTCAGGGAGATGTGTTAACAGCTGCTAATGTGCTGCAGCTCCGATTTCAATTTCAGGGCATTGTATGTTAAAAAAAATTTTTTTCTAAAAAATCATACATTAACAGTTAATAACAAGGGAGTGTTTCACCACTTTTGCTTTTGACATAATGGAGCAAGAGGCTTGGTGAACCAGGAAAGGGTCCATAATGCAACATCCTGATGCTGACATGGAGCAGAGAGCAGATGAAAAAGCGCCTACTCTGCCTTTAATTTATAGCACATTTTATTATGTGACACAGATTTAATAAGTGAATATACAAACATCAGGGCAACAATTAGAGAGGAAGCAAAACTTGGAAATCAAGTCAACGTACGAGGCCCCAAGATTGTATCCAGAACCTCTTATTTCCTCTGGCACTCTCCTCTCTGGGTCTCAACTGCATTCTCTCCATCAGAGCCATGAGGTTGGGTGGTGGAGGAAAGCACTGTGATTGCTTCGTTGTGTTTCTGTCACATGTGCAGAGCAATCTCTGGAGACACTCACTTGTGTGGTGAAGGGTTGGAGTAAATTAGACTTCAGCACCAATCAAAAAGGTTTTGAAACAGGTCATTTGGTACTCAGTTAACCTCAATGGGATAATGGAAGAATGAGCACATCCACACATCAAAGGTGCAGCGTGGATAGTGGAGATCGATTGAAGTGCCACAGAAAAACAATGTGCCTGCACCCATCAGGAAAATTCTCAGCAATAAGCAGGAAAATAATATGTAGGAGATGGCCTTACATCTGTACTTGCATCAGAGGGGCTGTTGCTGCCTTGCAGAACTGGTGAACTTCAAGGAAGACACGGAGTAAATAGGAAAGATTCAGAAAAAAATTATAAAAATCATTCAGGATCTAAAAAATGGATCTGATAGTGAAGCTGCTTACTCTGGCTGTGGGGAAACTGGGGAGGCATTTAAACTGTGTCTGCATGGTGAAGCTGGCCTGTCTCACCCTGGACTTTAGCCGTGTGCCCTCTGTTAGACCTCCATGCCTGTAGCCAGTGTTAGGAAGCCCTCTGAGATTCACCCAGCAGGTTCAGCCTGTTGCCCTGAGCTCTGGCATGTGACATGGGCAATGGCTTCTGAGCTCCCAGCCAGCCTGGGAAATGACTCTCTGCTGCTTTGCTTCTTTCAGCTGCCTTTTCCCAGCTGTGATTCCTGATGGGAAATGGTGCTGTTTATTGAGGCTGGGTTACAATCACACACTCTTCCCTACAGGCAGGAATAAGGTGGGAAAGGCTTTCATGCAGAGAAGCTCTGGGAATCCCCGTTTCTCCTCTGAAACTAGAGCCTGACTCTGCAGTTTCTGCCTCTCTGCACGGTTTGGGATATTTCTGTCAGCTGGTCTGGCTGCAGACTCTGGTCTCAGCTCAAAGGTAGCATCTGCTGATGATTGCTGTGTCCTTGTGTGCCAATGCCACCTGCCTCTCAGCTGACATTTGTGGATTCTTAAGATAACAGGCCAGCTCAGATGTCTTCTCAAATGAAATTTAGGAGTCACAGTCCCAACCATGGTCTGTACTACTCGGGACAAACACAGCACCTCACAGAATATCTTCTAAAGCTATGGCAAGCTGGAATACCTTGAATTGGGACTCGAAAGTGTTCTAGGCAAAAACTCGGCACAACTTGTAGGGGTGAGACTCACCCATTAGGTCTGTATGTCCAAGGTTGGGATGGCTCCTGCAGGATTGGATGCTTGGGTGGTTTCCCAGAAAGTGTTTTCCAGTTCCCATACAAAATGGACAAATCACCGTACAAAATTCTATGGTCTGTGGTGTCCAGCAATCTAAATAGATGGTCTGAATGGCCCATTCCCCCTGGTCTCCAAAACTGTGACTAGTCTAAAACTAAAAAGCCTTGAATTTCCCCCCTTTCCATTCTGCAGTGAAGGCTTGGAAGGAGGAAGGAGACTGGATCTGATTTGGATCCAAGGGACAGGTTAGAAACAAAATAATAAGAAGCATTAAAGTGAAAATGAAGAGTAGCCAGATCACTGAATTTTAAAAGAAAAACAAACACACAATAAAGCGATACCTCCGCTCCTTGGACCAGCTCCTACTCCAAACCACCTATCACATCTCATTAGAACAATGTTGAGCTCTTTGGAAAAGAGGTGCCTGCCTAGGATCCACTTTCAAAGAAAACTGCTGGGAGTTTACTTAGAGATGAAGAAAAAAAATTTAGAGCTTTTATAAGAACCAGAGAGAGTAGAATTCCTCACTCCAAAGCAATTGTTATACTTTAAATATTCTATTAAAGAACCCATTTTCTTCTTTTTCCTTAGATGGCTGGGGATAGGTTTCAATGTACATCTTGAATCAGGCTTCGCAGCGTTAGGATTTCCAGTGGCATTTGGTTTTGATAAACCTCCTTTTTTTTTTTTTTTTTTTTTTATTTTGCCTTGAAGCAGTTTGTTCTCTTGGCAAGAATACAGAGACTGGCAATTGCAACTCACTTCTTGTTGCCAGCAGTAAGGAAAGCTTGAGGTCCTCTTTTTCAGCTGTAGCACGTTTGGATGTTTGGAACCAGAGCAGTGAATAGAAGGGGAAAGGAGGAGGGAGAAGGAGGAAGAAAAAAACAGGACCCTAAATCTGTTCTTTTCTCTACTGTAAATTACAACCCTGCTTTTTTAATTTCCTTTCCCAGCACAATGTTATTCATTCACCTCCAAAATAAACAGGGGGCTTAGAGAGCAAAAAGTTTGGGAGAACAAACTGTCCTCTTTTCACAGTCTTTACCTGTCAAGAGCCTGATTAAACACATATATGCTGATGCAAGTATAGCATGGGGGCCTTTGGGAGGCTTCTGCCTCCCAAGGGTTGACACAAGGCTGATCCTGAAGCTCTGAGGTCTTCAGAGAACCGATGAGTTCTTGTTCAGCTGAGCTACTGAATGAGGCTAAAAATACTTTTTTTCTGTAAAGGCTCTGATTTTCAAACACAAAACCTTTGGGACCAGCTTGGAAGAGACTGTGATAAAGACTTCCCAGTTGCTAAGCCTTTTGAAATCCCTGATTTGGGATGATAGACACATTCATTCATGAAAGGTGAATTGGGAGACAGTAGTCCTTTACTAAACCCCAGTCCATTCTAATTCTATAATCATGTGTTTACTGTTTCTGTTTGGCACAACAGGCCAGTCCTCTCCAGCACAACTTCATGGATCTTCCAGAGTGGCCCCGTGGAGGGATGTGATTATATGTTTCTTGATGAGGAAGTCAGATGTTCCTGCTTCATCATTTTTATTTCCTCAGTAGATTTCCAGCATTTCCTTTAAGGAGTCTCTGTGGTCTGGACTAAAGCTAAAAGATTTAGTAAAAGTAAAGCAGGACTCATTTCACACAGGTCTTTTCCAATCCACTTCCTGGCCCATCTCCCACCCATCCAACTCTTCCTTTCTCACCCACCTACTGATTCTACAGTACCTATAGAAGTAAAATTCATCACACAGTTGCTAATCACAATTAGCAACCAGGCTTACAGAGCAGGCTGAGAGGTGGAGGCTGTCAGCTGTTTGTGACTCCACTGCTGAGCAATTTATTAACCTCTTTGACCATCTTGACATGAAAATACCATTACAGAGCTGGGCTACTGGAGCTCTCCCTAAGCTTGTTACTCCAACAGCAACCTCACTGTTGGTGGTGGCAGGGCTTGGGAGAGACTCACAGAGGGCAAGAGAGACCTGTGGGTCAGTTCTCTCTGTGTAAGGGTAAGATGCCCAGACAAATACACTTCCAGCTGAAAGGGGAAAAAAAAGAGGGGAAAACCATCAGATTTTTGTCCATTTACTGTGTATACTTGGTGCACATAACTACTTTTTGAGGTAATTTTCTGGGGTTTTCTTTCTTCCTTGCATGTAAGTGACTGGAAAGGTTCTGGGAAAACTTTAAGATTTTTCCTGTTTATATAAGCGGGTTGTTGTTGTTGTGTTGTGTGTTTCTTTTTTGTGTTTATATTTATATATAAATAATGCTGGAATACAAAATAATGACTGGCTTGTGAAAACACAATCCAGAAGTTTCTCTGCATCCAGAAGTTTCTCTGCATCCAACCACATAAAGCAAGAACCAGAGGAGTTTGCTGGGTCCATTTCACAGGCAACAAAGTCAAAATGGATGCAAAGAAATACTTCTGTTTAAAGCATGTAATCACCCTGCGTGTAATAAAGCATATAATCCTGCAACAGGAAATCTTTGAGATAGAGTTGAATATAGTCAGAGAGATATTTTGAAAGGCTTTAATGTCCATGTGAACAAGCAACACACATTCCACAATTTGTCACTGGCCAAGAAGATGGGTCAAATATTATGGGGATTCAAAATATATGGCCACCATTGTCCTGGGTTGCAGTGTATTCCATTACCATCCTCATGAGCTGTTGAAATCAGGTGGGGCAGTGTTTCCTTGCCTCCTCCCCCCAGACTTTCTGTTAATTGCCCATCATTGTCCTGCCGCCTGACTCAGAGATAACTCCCTCCGGACTATCTTCTGTTAATGAGCCTAATCAACACTTGGCCTCATGACTCATTACCCCATTGTGAGATGCTCCACCCAGAGGGAGGAACCAAGCATCCCATCGTGGATATAATCTGAGATGCTGAACACCAGAGACAACCTTTCCACTGGATTTCCAGAGGACAGGAGCTACACAGCCACCACTGGACTTTCTGAGGAAGGGCAGACCCCTTTACTACAGGATCACTGCTTCAGAGGACTGCAGCCACCATTCTACCAGACTGCTACCACCACCCTGCCTAACAGGGACTCAGGTTGTATCTTGACTCTGTCAGTTTGAACCAATGTTTTCTTTTACTTTTTTTCCTTTTCTTTAATTTCTATTAAATTGTTATTCTGACTTGGTGCCTCCCACTGGTTTGTTTTCAAACTAGTACAACCATGAAAAACCTTTAGTGTAGAAAGGTAACCATTTCCACACTATGGTTCACTATGCAGCACTTAAAAAAGAACTGGCAGCCTAATCAAAGTGCATTACTATCTGGAAACACACATTTCGGAGATTAACAAGCTCTAGAGTGATACATGGTACTGTAGAGTCATGCCAATGTGTGTAAGAATTTGAAGTACCAGAGTATCTTCTCAGAGATTTAACCTTAGCTTTTCTTACTTATCTTAGTATTTTGTTACAAAACAATAACAGTTTGCCCCCTTTTCTCTCTCCTTCTTTGTGGAATACCATCTTAGCCTGTTCGAGATCACCGTGCAGGTGTTTTACCACAGCCACTCATTCCGTATTTGAAAACTTCAGAAAACTTGGGAGGTGGGCCTGTTACTAGGGTTTTCAAGGGTGATATTGACTTTTCCAGTTACTGAGGCCAAAACCAACCCATTTCTCAGGCATCCAAACTCAGAGCACTGAGCACACTTTCCCTGAAAATTGCCTCCTCTGCTTTATCTCCAGCACAGCCCCTAGAAATTATGCACTAAAAAGGAAAAGTTCCTTTTCCTCAAGTAGGATTTTCCACAGAAATTATTTGCTTTGATTTTTATTAGGCTTCAGGGCAATACAGAGAACTCAGGGTGGGTATACCCCTGCACAGGCTGGTATCCTGAAGGTAGCAGCCATCCGAAAGGCACCTGGGAGTGCAATCATCTCTTCATTGCACTGCTGGAACTCACCTTGCCTGCTCTTGGTTGGGGCCAATGACAGTGTCCAAACAGTGCCCCTTTATGGTCTGGAACCAGGACCTCACAGGCACCATGTCCAACAGACAGGACATCCAGCATCCCTTTGACAAGGCTGAGAGGTCATGCTACAAGCAGGTTCATGTCTGTCAGTCTGTCCAGGGTTTATATTAGATAGGATATTGGGAAGAAATTCTTCCCTGTGAGGGTCGTGAGGCCCTGGCACAGACTGCCCAGAGAAGCTGTGGCTGCTCCACCCTAGGAAGTGTTCAAGGCCAGGTTGGACAGGGCTTGGAGCAACCTGGGATAGTGGAAGGGGTCCCTGTTCACCACAGGGGATTAGAATGAGATGAGCTTTAAGGTCCCTTCCAACCCAAACCTTTCCATGATTCCATAATTCCATGAGTCTATTCTTATTCATCGTTTAATAGCAGAAATGGGACACAGTGGGCTCAAGGCTTGGATGCAACATCTCATGTCCTTCAACCACATTCCCAAGTTGCTTTTCTAGTGCACACTTGCCATGAGAGGGGAAATGAGAGATTTGGGAGGTTGCTCTGGTGAGGGATATTGTGCAGGTAAAGAGCTGAGAGGGGACTCAGGCACTCCCTCAAGTCCTGCAGCACAGAGACAGTGACAAACATCTCACCATATTCACAACTCTCAAGGGAAGACAACAGCTCTTTTTAAGGCCAGATGGAACAGAACTTGCGACAGATTAAGTGAACAAAGTTGTCTTTCAGACAAGGGCTTTTAACTGTTGTCAAGATAGAGAAATGACTTTTTCAAAAGTGTCAATTAGGGCTAGACAAGAGCTTTTGAAGTAAAACTTAACCCTCCTTGTCTTTTGTTCCTCTCAGTTCTGATTTTCTGTCATTTGGATGTTTTTCATTCTGGTCAGCAATGCCAGTAGAAGGCTGAAGAACAAATAGACTCCAATTTTACCAGCTCTTTCCTCACAAGTTAGGGGGGGAAAAAAAAGGAAGATAGCATACCTCTATAACTGGGAGGTCTATGGTCAACAACTCTGCCCATTGCCTGTGTCTAAGAATTCCTATGAAGGACTTGAAAGAAATATTGAAGTTACACTGGGGACAGAAGAGTTCTAAGCATCATTATGAACCTGTTACCACCCATTATCTCCCTTCCTAGGCAACCTCACCCTCATCAGGGTTAAACTTCTGGTGGTTGCAAGTAACTTGTTTTAATACTGAATGTTTGATCTCACTGCTGCTCCCAACAGGGGCAGCACAAGTGGGTATTTTAACAAAAAAAAAGCCAGCAGAGAAAGACTCAGACTGGAGTCAATTAAGGACTGCAGTGGCCTGGGGCCACCAGACGTCATTCTCCATCATCACACTTCTATTGGTACCTTACATTTCAGGAATTAATTTAGGAAACCCAAACAATAGTATTCTCTTTAAGGATAAGTTGGCTGCAGTCCTGCAAATCTTGTGGGCTGACCTGAAAGCGTGGCCTACAGCCCATATAATGTCTTATCCTCTTGGTCTGTGCCGGAATCAACTTTGCCACATGAAAGCATTTGCAAAGGAGACTGCACCGCTGGATTTATGGTGTGAGGTGTTCTTGGAGGATGAGAAGCAACTGCACAAAATCTACAATGAACCAGCCAAATAGCCCCAAGTAGCCCTCAGCTGATGGCTTTCACCCATCCCACTGCAACAGGTTGGCTGTTCAGTCTCAGTCACTAAAGTTTCACAAGAGGACGTAACCCTCCCTTTTACACCTTGTTGGCTGTGTAATAATTGCTGTGCCATGAAATGCCTCCTCAAATTTGCCAGAATCAACAGATTCCTTCCAGAAGCCTGATTAGAATACTGATATCATAGAACCACACAATGGTTTGGGTTGGAAGGGACCTTACAGTCCATTTCATTCCACACCCTGCCATGGACAGGGGCAACTTCCTCTATCCCAGGTTGCTCTAAGCCCCGTCCAACCTGGCCTTGGACACTTCCAGGGATCCAGGGGCAGCCACAGCTTCTCTGGGCAGTCTGTGCCAGGGCCTCACCACCCTCACAGGGAAGAATTTCTTCCTCATTTTTCTTCTCTAACCTAAACCTATCCTCTCGCAGTTTAAAGCCATTCCCCGAATGTTTCCGGCTCTGCAGTTCTTTGTGGGAGCAAAGGGCATAATGTGTATCCAGTTGTGTGAAAACTTCTTTCAAAAGTCATGTCTTAGAATTCTGGAAATTAGTTCAAACCTCACTGAACAGATAAAAGACAAGTGTAAGACTATCAAAGGTTTTTCAGAAGTCCAGAAAGGTAACATTTATAGTCCTTCCCTTGTCCACTAATGTAGTCAGTGCTCCTCTCCATTAAAAATCTTCCTTCCATATCTCTAGGATTTTGATGAGACTCATGAGTTCAGCTTCAACCATTCTGAGTTTTTTATTTCACACAGTGATAGTTTCCCAAGCTTTTGGTGTGGTGCAGCAATTAATTTACGTGTAGTTAAATTTACAATTCTTTCTTTGTTGTGTCTTCACGCTAAGGATGGGGCTTCTCCAAAATAGGATGAAGGAAAGAACCACATCAGAATGACATTAGAGATTAACCAGAGTCCTGCCTCTGGAGGCTTTCAATCAATTGGGAGTGACATTTATTTAACCAAGACAAAAGTCCTGTGGCTCTAATTTCATTGTCACACAGCAGCACAGATCTGGAAAAACTAAGCAAGGGGTGGTTTACACTCAGATTATAACAGGTCCTTTTTTCTTGTCCCTTTGGAACAATAAATTGGCTTAAAATACAAGACGATACCAAATGCTTATTACTCCTGTGGAGAATTAATGAACCATGGCATCCAAACTATCGAGTGGTCAGACCATATGTTATTAGAAATGGTGGATGCTCTGTATTGGTTAGGGATGTTATGCATTTGTGATTAAGGCTATGAAACTTAACCAATAAACACAGCTGAGAAATGAGCATAAACAGTCAATCCATATGAGGGAAACTGCTCACGTGAAGTAAATGTAGCAAAATGCAATTTAATGAGCCTTGTAGAGAAGACTTGCTGCATCCAAGAAAGTTTCCCACAAACTAATATTGGCCGAGACCAGCTGCTTATCAAAATAATCATTGGTCTTACTGGACAAGGGTTCTATACACAGGGAGTGTAAGAGACGTCTGACAGTAATAATCTTATCACCCTTGGGGTATTTGCTGCTGGCAATAAGGATCTTCCCTGCTATAACTTGTAGGGCCAGGCAGCAGTGAACAGCTGCAAAAAAGATCGTGGTGCAGGTCCAGCTTCTTGAGTAGCACCAGCAAGCCCAGTCAGTATTCTGTGCCTCAGTTTACCCATCACTCTAATGCGATGTAATACACACAGCCAATACAGCTTCCTGGGTTTAATTAACATGCTAATGAATGTCTAAGAATTTCAGCTCATGCATTCACTCATTGAACATCACATAGCAGGTAATCAGAACAAAGCATCTCATCACAGTGAACACCCTGGGGTTGTGGATGAAATACCTTGGAGTGCTTACAAAATGTTGGTGGAGTTCCACCAAGTATGAATGGAATCATAGAATCACAGAATGGTTTGAATTGGAAAAAACCTTAAAGATCATCTAATTCCAACCTCCTGCAATGGGCAGGGACACTTTCCAGGTTGCTCCAAGCCCCGTCCAGCCTGGCCTTGAACACTTCCAGGGATGGGGCTCCGCTGGGCAACCTGTGCCAGGGCCTCACCACCCTCGTATTAGGAAGAATTTCTTACTAATATCTAACCGTGTCCATTTGAAGCCATTTCACTTGTCCTGTCACTCCAGGTTCTTGTCCCAAGTCCCTCTCCAGCTCTCCTGGAGCCCCTTTAGGCATTGGCAGGGGCTTTAAGATCTCCCTGGATCCTTCTCTTCTCCAGGTGAACACCCCAAGCTCTCACAGCCTGTCTCCAGAGTAGAGGTTCTCCAGCCCCTGGAACATCTTCATGGCCTCCTCTGGACTCACTTCAACAGATCCATGTCCTTCACATTCAGGGGATCCCAGAGCTGGATTCGGCGTTCCAAGCACATTCTCATGAGAATGTAATAGGGAGAATCCTCTCCTTGACCTGCTGGCCTTGCTTCTTTTGATGCATCACAGAAGACATGGCTGCCATCTAAACCTAACACTGGGGAAAGCTGTGAATCAAACGTCCCCAGGGTATGGCTCAGCACTGTCCCAGGCCACTGTGGTCTCTCATCTAATGCCAGCCCACTGTCCCTAAGCAGAGATTGGGCGTCCCACTCCCCAGGGAGCAGTCCCAGTTTCACTGACAGACCTGCCTGAGATAGCTGGTGCACTGATTTCCCTCAGTATCGTGATTTTCTCAGGATATTTCTGTGGTTGGTAAAAAGAATTATGCAGTTAGAATCATAGAATGATTTGGAATGGATCTCTAAGGGACAGCTAGTCCGACCCCCCTGCAAAAGAACAGGGACATTTTCAACCAGACCAGGTTGCTCAGAGCCCCCTCCAACCTGGCCCTGAACATTTGCAGTTCTTTGTGGGAACAAATAGCATGATGTGTTCTGTTAAAACACCTTTCAAAAATTACATCCTTGAGAATTTTGGAAAATTGTTCAAAACTCACTGGACTGAGAAGAAATGAGCTGTAAGTGTAAGGTTGTCGTGAGAGGCCTGCTGAAACCCTGGTGGCAGCAAAGCTGAATTCCTGTTATATACACCAGGTTCCTTCTAATCCCGTTCAGCCTCCACTTGTTTATTATTCTTCCCTGGTTTACAAGCTCCAAAGAGACTTGACATAGATTATTATACACAAAAAAGGCTCAATGCATCTTGAGATGGATTATTTCCTTCCTTCAGAGCTACGAGAAGGCTGGAGTTGCTCATGATTTGGTATCTTTCGACATTTCACTGCAAAAGCTTACTTTTAGCACAGTGAGGCTGCAGTGTGGTGAAGTCTGACCAACACAGGCCCATTTACCTGCTGGCGTCTCCAGCACTTGGGTCCACATTGGAGTTTGCTGTTGCTGTCGTGCCTTACATCTGGTTTTGCTGTTTAGAAAGTGCTAATTTTGACCTACAACAGCACTGAGAGTTGTTATAATGTCCATTCCTGTGAGGTGGCCTTATTTTCCACAAGAACCATATGATGAAGAAAAAGGAGTAAGAGGAAAGGGGAAAAAAAGTAACTAGAAAAGGCAAGCAAAAACCTGTTGTTTAACATGGTTTATTTATTTGTTTGCTAAAGTAAATAATTTCTGAGTTATGCAATCAGTGAGCATTTGGAGGTTTGAAATAATATTTAGGCTCAAGGATGTCTGAACCATTTATCGAGACCTTCAGGGCTCAGACCTGCTGGGCATATGGATTTGTCCGAGTCTGCCTGTATTTCATGTACAAACTGGGGAAGCTCCAGTTTTCCAAAATGAAAACTCTTCTTTTGACTATCAGAATTGAAGAAAATTGATAGTGACTCAAAGATGATCTTGTATCAGACGGAAAATGAAAACTTCCCCAGGGAAGATTTGTTATTAGCATTTATTACAACTTGAATAGTGTGTTGTGGCTAAGAGAGCCCAATGAGGACAGGCTACACCATGCAAAGTCATTAGTAGTGAGTCTGGAGCACACAGGTCACTTGTAAGTTATCCAGACACCAAAAGGAATTGGATCCTGTTTAAAAAAAACCAGGTTTTGGTAAGATTAACTTGACCTGCAAAATGATGTTCTTGAAAGTTGCATCTAAATCTTATTGCACTGGGCTATAAGAGTCCAAGCAGATTGTTCTCCAGTGGTGCTGAGGCATTTTATGTACATATTCTGATAAAAACCAGCAAGCAGGACTTGTTGCAAATTAACATTTCCAGTGCACCATACCGAATTCAGCCTTCTGGATTATTCCATTTTCCAGTGAAGTACAGATTACAATACAGCATGTGTTCTGTTTTTAAAGCAATTATGCTTAAATATACTTGTTCTTCAGTTTAATTTTCCTTCTGAAAGCACAGCAGTTGTCTTCTATCAACAAATCCATTCCAGAATGTTTTGCTAGCAACTGTTACTAAGACTTTTTTCATCCAAATTGGAAGCTTGAGAGGGATATGATCAACTCTCAAGCATGGCTAGAGACATTTGCCAGTAGCTAAAATACACAGGGAGCAAAATATCTGCCCTTTGGATGTTTTTAAAACAAGGAAAAGCCATCATAGCTTTAGGACATGAACTTCATCTGCTTCTCATGCTGGAAAAGCAGGAGTCATTCTAGTCTAGCAATGCTTTCAGACAGGAAGGAACAGCTCTCTAGTCCAAGCAATCAATGACCAGAGGACACGAATGACTGGAAGAAACCCCGCTATTGGCATTATATGACAGAATTGGGGTGTGGATACCAAAAATACAATTATAGAAGGTTTCCTTAGAAAACAGAGGTCTTCAGGTGTCTTCTGTATCCCCACTGCTGCCCTGGTAGATGCCACTGTGGCCTTGGGGCAGTTTTGGCTGGGGATGCTATGTAGCCATGGGTCTGTATCCAGAAACAAAAGCTAACTGCAAAAAGTGGCAAAGCAGACACCAAGCCCCATGCCTAGCCCCTAATGTTGAGGCAAGGCACCATTTAGTTTTGATTTAATTGTTTTACCTTTAATTGTTTTACCAATCACTGGAAAACACTTGCTTTTTCCATTCGCCTTTTTTTTTTTTTCTCATTTTATCCTCATCCCATTGCAGGGGGTCAAGCAGAATAAACAAGCCCATGCACTGCTGGTTGCCAAGATTTTGGGCTTGTCACCCAACCAGTGGACTCCACACATGTCCATGTTCCTTAACCAGATACAAACAATAATGATTGTTACTAGTGAGCATTTTGGCACGGCCCATTCTCACTGTGCACACATGTCTATGTGATTCATGAGGTCTGGATTGCTTCTGAGGTCTGCTCCAACAGCTGTTTCAGGTGCCTCTGATGTTATCAGGAGTAGCTGGAGAAACAAAGTGTTGCAGTGGGGATCCTGCAACACGCATATATCAAACCAGGAGTCCCGTGGAAAGGAAATATATATGGACAGACAGATTCTTGCTAGCTGTTTCAGAGATGTTTATTTCTCCAGCCGCATGGCCGGAGCTCTGCCCAGGAACTGTTCCAGTCACGGGACCAAGGGTCCTTCTGCCCGCGCAGGGAACACAAACCAACCAATGGGAACGAGGCTGAGCAGGGGCAGGGAAGCCCCGTGTCTGTGCCCTCAGGGCCCCTCTCCCAGGGCTACACGGCAGGGGAGGGACCCCAACATCTCACCCGTTTTATTTTAATAAAAGGAGAATGAAAACAACTGGATAAACATAACAAGAACAGTTTCAAGACA